>NC_091978.1:229397186-229704875 GCF_044704955.1 Pristiophorus japonicus
ATGTGTAGGCTGCTCGTTGACTTCAGGTGGTCTCTTACCAGTGTGCTCAATTCTTCAAACGACTTGCTTGAGGGTTTCTCGGGTGCCAACAGATCCTTCATTAAAGCATATGTTTTCGAGCCACAGCTGGTCAAAAGATGGGCTCTTCTCTTGTCTGCCTTATCGTCGCCTAACCAGTCTTTGGTTACAAAGCTTTGCTGGAGCCTTTCTATAAAGTCCTCCCAATTGTCTCCCGCATTGTACTTTTCATCTGATCCGTTGTTCGCCATTCTGTGGATTCTGTAATCCCGTAACTCGTCGCCACTGTAAAGTCCTGTCCCCTCAGTACAGATTCACACGCGGTATGTAGTGAAGTCAAGGTCACTCTGGACCTGCACCTTTATTTCACAGCTCTGGAATGCTGCACTTGCCTGAGACCTGTCCTTATATACCTGTCTCTTGCAAGTGCACCCCTGGTGGTAAGGTATGCTGGTGGTTACAGGTCATATCTTATTACAGTCATGTGTAGCATGTTAGGATACAGTTATATATAATAATGTAAGATACATGTCAGCTGTATTAATGCCATTTTTTAATGGCGCTATGGAATGATGCTAAGGTTACAAATTTCTAGCCCTGGTATCTTACTTTGTAGGATTCAAGTCCAACTGTTTGAACATAGATGGTGTGTTCATTTGACACGTAGAGTGTGCATCAAAATAAAATGACAGAGCAAAAGCTTGCTTATGGTTCAATTTATCTCAATATTTAGGTTAGTTCAAAAATATAGTCTGAATCTAAATGTGCCTCTGGTAATGTGTGACTTTTTCTTCCTGAACATGGTAGATTTCCCTTTATAATGGTAGCAGCTGTATGAGTCTTGTGGTGGTAAATTCACTGAGAAGATGTTTAATGTTGGTTCAGAGTTTAGGCTTGGTACCAATCACCAGCTGTAATAGTTTTAGTCCAAGGTATTAACCAATTGCATTTAGAATTATAGGAAGTACAAATAATAATCCCATGTCATCTTCAGCTACAAATTCCATTGCTACTTTATGGTGGTGTTTAGTCCAAGTTGACATTGGTCAAGATGACTCAACATTCCAATTGTGTTCACACATCTGTATTATTTGGGGACTAGAAACATCACAAAATTCAGGATACCTTTTATTAAGAATCTTCATTACAAAAAGACTTCAGTATAGAACTGTACAGAGCAGCTGGGACTGATTTCCTTACAAGGAAACCGTTTACACAACTATATAAACAGTCTAATAGATAGCTTTACAACATCCCACTCATATCAATCGTGGGCTGCCAAATAAAGATGATCTTTGAGTTGAGTGTGGGAGGTTTGGAGATGGATTGAGTTAGCAGTGAAGCAATCTGCTCAGCTATTTGTACTATTGATAGGGTTATCCATTAGTTTTAATTCAGTTTAGATTACAAATGATAGTTCACCGTGTCCTGATAATTCCATTCCTAGTTCTCCATTGCGTAACTTTTTCTCTGGATTCAGAAATGATCCCTCCATATTTTAAATCCCCTTCCACCAGCACTCTAACCTCTACCTCAAAAATATGGTTCACACCGCTGCTGGTTTACATTTAGCTCAGATTCAGTTACAAAGGTCAAACAGCTCATTTTAAGGGTAAGCACACTAACTAGCTCAGTATATAACCAACAAATTTACAACCAGGCTGAAAGTAGAAAATACCATCTTTGCCCTTTGGGCGTAATTGTGCGGATATTCAGCAGAATTACGAACAAAAAACTGCTAACCTCTGCCAAGAGCAAAATCTAACCCATATAGTTTATCTGTTTAAGAATTCAATAGTATTTTAACCTCCGTGTTTCCCTCTTTAGAAATGAAAACAGTTCAAGTTTTCCCATTGATATAGTAGGAGAAGTGCATAGGAAGGATTGGTGTCTGTCTCTGTACATTACTGCAGTTTTGGATGAACAAAAGACTCTGTGGATAAATTTGAACAATCAAATCAGAGCGGGTGAAATTGGTCTTCGGCGCTCGTGCTAAACACGGTGCCCAATTTTCTTTTCCCCAGTAGTGTAAAGCGGTACAGCACTATACTGTGTTTGCTGCTCACAATGTGGTCTCCTCTACACTGGGGAGACCAAATGCAGATTGGTGACCGCTTTGCAGAACACCTTCGTTCAGTCTGTAAGTGTGACCCTGAGCTTCCGGTCACCTGTCACTTTAATTCTCCGCTCCACTCTCACTCTGACCTCTCCGTCCTCGGCCTCCTACACTGTTCCAATGAAGCTCAACGCAAGCTTGAGGAACAGCACCTCATCTTTTATTTAGGCACTTTACAGCCTTCTGAATTCAACATCAAGTTCAACAATTTCAGACCATAACCTCTACCCATATTTGGCTCCCTTCCCGCCCCCCCCCACCCCACCCCACCGACCTTACGTAATGTTTTTCTCTCTGTCTCCAATGGCAGCTGGTAATTATTCTGCCATTCACACCCTATCTAGACTAATCTTTTTCTAACTTCTGCCATTATCATTTCAAGTCAGTCCATCACCTCTTTTGTCTCTCTAATCTCTCCTGTCTTCCACCTATCACAGACCTTCCGTTTTGATCCCTTTTCCTCCTCTCCCCCCTTAAGAATCTGTTCTTTTCGAACATTCACCAGTTCTGACGAAGGGGCATCGACCTGAAACGTTAACTCTGTTTATCTCTCCACAGATGCTGCTTCACTAACTGAGATTTCCAGCATTTTCTGTTTTTATTTCAGATTACAGCATCCGCAGTATTTTGCTTTTGTGTAAAGTAGGCTATCATTTTGCTATTGCCTATGTTAATGCCATCCTTGGAGGCAGCTCGCTGGCTGCTGGGTGGATTGAGCAAGTGCCTCAGGTGAGTTCAGAGGGGGAGAGGCAATCCGGTGGGTGGAGCGATTAAGTACTGGCAGCGGCCCACAGTTTTAATGTGAAGCCAGAAGGAGTACTCCTTATTTAGGTAAGTAAATAAGAATTGGGTGGCAGCCTTCTGCCAATACTTTAAGGACCGCTGGTTTTCCTGTTGTGAGCCTGAAAAAACTGCCCAAATCATGCATGGCGTATGCTACAGTCAGTCGCTAACTAGTTTCACAAAGAGACCTGAAACAGGCATCAGTGCCCCGATTTACATAAGCAACGGCCATAACACCAGATACAGGCAGGTACCTTGGATGACTGCAAGGCACCCTATATGGCATTCAGTTCACTTCTGGTGCGGACTGAGCACGTACATGCTGCACGCTATATTGGGCTCAGCAGCACCCTGTTTCTCGGATGAAAAATGGGCACTGCGCAATCAAATTTCAAGGCTAAGATCTTTGCTACTGCTAAGTAGAGCAAATACTGCTAGATAGGTTCATTGCCAAATTGACTTCTCACAACCAAACTAGGTCAGACATCTGACACAGTTGTTTATTAAGTTAATTTCTTAATTCTATTGATGGTGTGACAAACCTGATAGCATATGTTATGATTTTTATAATATCTTAAAGTAGACTAGATAGCATCTTTGAAACTAGTGAAAGATATAATTAAAGCACTTCTGACAGCATGGATTCTGTTGGACATTTCTAAATTAGCTTCTTGCAACAATATTTTGCAAGATGCTGCCACTCATTTAATTATAAAGTACAAACCCGAGCTTTCTCTGGCACTGCATCCTGGCTCCATTTGAGACTTTGATGGCTGTGGTGAGAGTAGGCTTAAATTACATCATACTTTCTTGAAGTTAAAGTATTTATAAGTTCAATAATATTATTAAACATTAACTTTTTTTTAGTGTTTTTATAATTGCAAACTACAAATCTGAGCATCCTCTGGACCATTGCAATCATTCAGCATTACAGCAATTATGGATCTGAAATTAAAGTGTAGCATTCAAAAGTAGTTTAAGAGAGACGCTCTCTGTCTCACCTACAAAGGCCCTAATTAAGTATAATAAATTATTTATTAAAATTGGAAGCACTATTTTGTCTGATCTTATAGTGGCTCCTTGCTGCACTCAGAATACCCTTTCGAGATGCACAGGGCCCGAAGAGACCAGAAATCATACTGAACAAATCAAAGCTCAATAGATGGCATAATACAGTACTAGAAATATAAGTAGCTTCGACAGTTACTGCATTGAAACAATTCAACTAAAAATGAAATCAATGATATGACTTAAACTATTTCCAGCTGCCATAAATTAAGGTATTTTTCATAATTTCATTATTATGATAGAATAAACATTTAGTTATATTTTTTAGTATTCCTGGGATGTGCGCGTCACTGTCAAGGCCAGCATTTGTTGCCCATCCCTCATTGCCCTTGAGAAGGTGGTGGTGAGCTGCCTCTTGAACTGCTGCAGTCCTTGTGGTGAAGGTATTCCCATAGGGCTCAATTTTCCCCAAAGCTGTTTTTTGGCGTACTTGAAGAGTTATGGCCGATATTTTGGGGCCCAAGTACGCCAAAAAAATCTTCCAAGTTTCCCCGTTTAATTTCTTCATTTTGGCGCCGCCTAGCCTGTCGTTTAGTTTTGGCGGTGGAGCCTTGATCGGGTTGCCATGGTAACCAGGGACACAATGCGGGCTGAGGCTGGAAAGTGAAACATATAGCCAGCTCACAACATGTACATTAAACATTGCAGCAACTTACCTCCAGTAAATGATTAAAGTCCCCCCCACCGATGCTGGTGCCAGTCCCCGCTCCTATCCTTGGCCGAAGGGCCTCCCGGTGCCGGTCCCGATCCCCACGCCTATCCCTGGTTGAATGGCCTCCTCCCTCCCAATCCCCGCACCTATCCCAGGCCGAATGACCTCCCGGACCCTGCACCTATCCTTGGCCAAATGGCCTCCCTGTCCCGGTCTCTGCACCTATCCCTGGCCGAATGGCCTTCCTGTCCCGGGTCCCACACCTATCCCAGGCCGAATGGCCTTCCGATGCCGGTCCCCACACCTATCTCTGGTCAAATGGCCTCCTGGTCCCCACACCTATCCCATGCCAAATGGCCTCCACCCTCCCAGACCCTGCACCTAACTATGCCCGAAAGGCTTCCCCCCTCCTCTCTCCCACTCTCTCTTACCTCTCCTGCGACTGCTGCCCGGGCATCTGCTGCGCTGATTTACTTACCAGTGCCGATTTCCTTAACTCACCAGAAGGTTTTTCTACAGAGGCCACACACACTGGTCTAAGAAGAACTGGAGTAACTCTGAGCTGGCCAAACTTGCCTAACTGGCCAGAATTGGTGCGGGTAGCAGGTTATGCCCCCTTTGATGAAAAAAAAAACTAACCTAAAAAAAATCATAGCTAACTGAGTTACACTTGTGCAAATTGATTGGGGAAACTTGTATTTTTTAACTTAGGCCAAAAAAAGTGGCCTGCACCAAAAAAACGGCACAAATTACTGGGGCAAATTGAGCCCATGGTATTGTTAGGGAGGGAGGTCCAGGAGTTTGATCCAGCGACGCTGAAGAAACGGTGATATATTTTTAAATCAGGATGGTGTGTGACTTGGAGGGGAACTTGGAGGTGATGGTGTTCTCATGCGCCTGCTGTTCTTGTCCTTCTGGGTGGTAGAAATCACAGGTTTGGGTGGTGCTATTGAAGAAGCCTTGGCAAGTTGCTGTAGTGCATCTTATAGATGGTACACACCACAGATACAGTGTGCCAGTGGTGGAGGGGCTGAATGTTTAAGGTGGTGGATGGGGTGACAACCAAATGGGCTGCTTTGTCCTGGATGGTGTTAAGCCTCTTGAGTGTTGCTGGAGCTGCACGCATCCAGTAGAATGGAGAGTATTCCATCACACTCCTGATTTGTGCTTTGTAGATGGTGGAAAGACTTTGAAATTGAAAAGACAACTGTTCTGATATCACAAAAAGTGAATTGTATCAATGAGCGCTTAGAACTTCGTCATTGCACTTCTAAGTCATTCATTGCCTGCGATGTGCTTTGAGATGTTTCTTAGAGATGTGATAAATGCATGTCTTTCTTTCTCAAAAGAAAAAGGCTATGTTGTGTATTTGGAAAGAAATGATCACCGGGAATTTCCGCAGGGCTTTTATGATTGGCTGTTGCAACTTCACCAGAGATCACCGGATCAATAGATGGAAGTGTGAATGGGGTTTCCGCCGAAGTTACAGTAGCCGATTGGGAGAACCCCCAAGGAAATTCCTGCTGTATGAGCTTTTCTAGTTATGTAAGAACTTAATTAAATTCTAGTGTATCAGCAGAAAACATAGGTACAGGACTAAAGTGATCATCTACAATTGATGGGATAAAATGAAGTAAATCTGTCTAGTGAAAAGGGTTGAGTATCTTCATCCTTCATTCAAAACTGGGTCTGTTAGAACAACCTCAGAAGATCATACAGTTGGAGAAAAAAACATGAACAGTGGAAATCTAAAGTAAAAACTGAAAGAGAAAGGATGGAGGGTACCTTTTGTCAGTTCTGGCAGTCTACCAAGCACATATGACAATTTATTCCACTTCATTAAAGCAGAAAAGCTGAGAGATAGAGGAAAGTTTTTCAGCTTTGCTGTGGACTCAATGCCTGATTCACATTGACTTTTCCATTTGAATGAATACTGTGTCTTTAACTGAAGTTCAAAAATACAATTCTGTTTGAACATATAAACCACCTCTTACATCTCTCTTCAAAGCAGCATTGCCTTTAAATAAGCTGAAGGCATTACTTGGTAGGCCTTTGGCTCTTTATGAAACCTGAACCTTACACTGTCTGCTGAATCAACAGAAAGGGAGGGTTATGCTGCATGTTGGTATAATTAGAACACAGTTAGCAGTAAAAGGAGGATACTGTGAAGTAGAGGAGGTCAGCAGAACATACTTGTATCAGTCTAATTTAGGCTAAAAATTCACCAACCTTGTGTCCGTTTTTTTTGTGATATTTTACCATTTTTGGCAAAAAACGGTGCGGCGGGAAATTCGGAGAAGTCTTGTGGCGGCAGTTTTTAAATACCGCTGGGGAGCGGACCGCCACTGTGCAAGACTCCAAATATCGCTTTCTCCAAAATTTTGCTCAAGACGCACCCGTATTTAGGATGAGAATAAATGCCAGGTAAAAAGCTGCGTTGCAGCCCTTGAAGCAGTGGTAAGTATGAAGAATTGCAAAAAAGGTAAGTTGAAGTTTTTATTTTTTAATTCTTTTGCAATGATTAGCTAGTTAAGTATCTTGTGAATGTTTTGCGATTTTTTTATTTTTTGTAATTTTTTTTGTGTTTTCCCCCCCTCCCAAGGCCTCTTCCGCAGGCCTCGGAGTAAAGTTTCAGAAAATTCGCGGTTTGCGCCATGAATCCTCGTGCAACGCCAATTTTTACCGCTGCGCAAATTGAAGCCCGAATTTTCCAAAAGCGGTGTTTTGGCGAAAAAAATACCATATCTATCAGGGATTTTATTAAGGGGTTGAGGAGGAATATAAGATCATAAGAAATAGGAGTAGGAGTCGGCCATACAGCCTCTCGAGCCTACTCTGCCATTCAATAAGATCATGGCTGATCTGGTCTTGGCCTCAACACTTTCCTGCCTGTTCCCGATAATCCTTGACTCCCCTGTAGTTCAAGGTTCTTACCAAGTCATTTTCTTTCTAGGATCCTCAGACCATAGAACCAAAGAAGTTTACAGCACAAAAGACTATTCGGTCCATCGTGTCTGTGCCAATTCCTGGTTGAACAATCCATGACTAATTCTACTGCCCTACTCTCTCCTCATGATCCTGTATCATCTTCTGCTTCAAATATTTATCTTAATAGATGCCATGGTCTCGGTCTGATTACCAGAGGAAATAGTGCTTCCCTTTCACCATGTCAAAAATCTTTCTAATTTAAAAAATCTCTATTAAATCTCCTCTAAACCTTCTTCATTCCCGTGAAGCGCCTTGGGATGTTTTACTAGATTAAAACGCAGTGTCAGTGTCAGCCATGGCTCGTCGGTAGCACTCTGACCTCGGAGTCAGAAGGTTGTGGGTTCAGTCCCACTCCAGAGACTTGAGCACATAATCTAGGCTGACACTCCAGTACAGTACTGAAGGAATGCTGCACGGTCAGAGGTGCCGTCTTTCAGATGAGACATTAAATCGAGATCGTGTCTGCTCTCCTAGGTGGATGTAAAAGATCCAATGGCACTATTTCAAAGAAGAGCAGGGGAGTTATTCCCAGTGCCCTGGTCAATATTTATCCTTCAATTAACATCACTAAAACAGATTATCTGGTCATTTGTGGGAGCATGCTGTGTGCAATTTGGCTGCCGCTTTTCATACATTACAACAGTGACTACATTTCAAAAAGTATTTAATTGGCTGTAAAGTGCTTTGGGATGTCTGGTGATCATGAAAGGCACTATATAAATGCAAGTCTTTCTTTTAAAGGCACTATATAAATACAAGTTGTTGTTGTTTGAATAAATCCAACATATAATAATATTAATTGCCCAACTAAGGGCCGGAATTTTGCCGGTGCTCAGAGGGCGGGTTTGGAGGTGGAATCGCTGTCAAAATATAAAAGATTGACAGCAGGTCAGGATCCCGCTGTCAACCTGCCTCCATGTTGGTTTCCCAGGTGCCGGGTCTGTTTGCACTTTACAGACCCGACATCAAACGGTGGCCAAGCCAATTGTCGTAGTTAAGACTTAGTTAAAAAGTACATAAACAGCATTTTACCATCTGCTTACCATTTTTACAGCTTTTTGGCAAGTTTCACAGTGCTCGGGGATCATGTCAGGTAAGTAGTTGGATTTTTAATGACTCTCCATACCTCTGAATAGGTGACAGCTGTAAAAGCGGTATAATAGCTACAATTTCACAGCTGTTCAGTTTCCAATGTTAGAAGCGGAAGCCTTCAGGATTTGGAATACACTTCTCAGCTGTAGGAATATTGGAAGTGTTTGGAGTAAACGCTCTATCCACTGTCACCTCCTTAGAGCAACCTCTCTCATCATTGACAGATCACTTCTGTCATCTCAACTTCAGTTGCCATCTATTCAAGCAGTATCGGTGCCCTTAAAAAAAATCTCACCTTGGTCCTCAGAATCCAACCATGATCAGCACCAACACCAACATCACCAGGCACACCAGCATCACTACCAACAACACCAACCTTCTCCGCAATCACCTGATGCTACACAAGACACAGGGCATCAGCATATGACCACGTTGTTGCCCTTAAGGCCAGGGACAGCCTCACCATGGCCAGATTTACTTCACTTGACATTGTACACCCTGGCTGCCACATGATGCACCAGGTTAGTACCACCCTACACCAACACCATAAAACATCCCTGCAATACCAAAGCCATTTCCTTCACACTCATCACCATTGTGGGGTGGAGTTACCATTATATCTCACCATTCACTACAACTCACTAAGCCACTTTCAAAGGTGTCCACAAATCTGTTGAAAACAGCAAAAAAAGTGTTGGAAATAAAGATTTCAATGTTTGGCAACACATTAACAGAAATTTTACATGAACATTGGCTAAAAGACCTAAGTGCCCATCCTTGCGTGTTGTTAGTATGATTGGACAAGGATGAGGGTGAGTGTGAGGGATGGTTAGTGAGATGGCGATGTGATAATGTAGACAGAAAGAGAGGGATGGGTGGAGGTGCAAGGTAAGTTGGTGTAAGGATGTGCAGGAGTAGAGTAGGGAAGGCAGAGTGATTGGGATGTGATGAGTGGCACAGCAGGATGAGGGTGAGTGTGGTTTTGCAGTAATGTTTCGTGATTCACTGAGATCATTGAAAGGTTCACGCCACTGCAGCCAGGTCCTTCTGACGACATCCTTGCATGTGCCCTCCTGTGCAATGTGCAACTAGGCTGCGTTGAGATCCTGGAAAGATATCTTCCACCCATTGGAAGGGAAGAGAACCTCCCTGTGTGCTGTGACTCTTTCCATAAGTCTGGGTGTTGCTGTGCACCTCTGTGCAGTGCTTGTCAGTGTTTGCAGCACCTCAATGCTGCAGAACACTGACCGCACAATTGTCAAAATGAATGTGGACACAGTCCCTTTAAGGACGAGGTCATCAAATGACGTCATAGGACCTGCTTCCTTTTAATTGGCTGGGAACCTCACAGGGCAGGCTTAACAAATGCCATCAATTGAAGATTCTTGTCACAGAGTGGGATGGAGCTGGGAGAGGGGTCGCAATCCGCCACCTACCCCGGCCGCACTGGCCCCACTTCGGTTGGAATAATCGTGGCCAAGGTGTCTTACTTTAGTCACAGGAGATCCATTAACAGGATGACTATCAATGTCAGATTTTTCAATGCCTGTGCTTTATGCACTGAACTAGACCAAGATTTGATGATATTCAGTTTAACAGGACACTTAGGCCCTGCAATACGGAAAAATTATTTGGTAGAATCCCATTGAATCTTTGAGCGCTTTGTAAGGGGGTAAAAAGTACACTTGAGTAAGAAGCAAAAGGGAATTAGGAGGTTCTGAGGAATCGGGAGTTCCTCTGTCTTACGGTATGGATTGTAATATTGACCCATTATGTAAAACTCGCTTATGTTTGTAAAGCACTCTTATACACTCGCTTACATTGGGTTAAGAGGGAGGCAGCAATGCCTGATTGTTAATGAACCATCATAAGTAGCCAATACTGCATTGATCCTTAGCACAGACTGATAGAAGATGAAAACATACACTCAGTACTGAATAACAAGGGCAGTGGAGAATCAACAGCCTAGAAAGATAGCAAACCTTGGGAAGCAAGATCAATCAACACGTCATGAGAAACTGAGGCAAAGTTGAACACATTCCAGAGGGTGACACCATGGGAGATGGACAAGTGGGGGAGAACCACTCAGAGCAGCCAGTCTGAGCAGTCTGAGCAGTCTGAGCAATGGTTTTGTAGGAGGGTCATACAAATCGAAAAATCGTTTAACTGTGCTTGTAGAGCTCTTGTACTTTGAAGTGTTCATCGGAACCTTCCCAAGCAATGTTCGAATAATAAACCGGTTAACCGAGGTTTTGTCTGATTGATTCCGTGGTAGATTTACAATACGGGCAGGTGTCAATTCCTTATATCAGAGAAGAGAAGTCTTCTTTTTACCCCAACAGCTTCAAAGTGAATAGTTCCAAACATGTAATGACAATGAGGGTTTGCTCTGGGCTTAAGGATCACTGACCAAATAAAAGAGAACTGCATGTTCTGAGATTTGAGATTTCAGGCCTCTTTGTTATGAGCTGGTGATGCTGTATGGACACACAGAATAAGAGACAAAACAACATGATTTTTACCTATTCAGTTATAGGAAGCCCTCACTCAATCATGAACACTCTATACATTGAACAAATATTTTCTATCGGTCTTCACGAGTGCAGCGAAAATTCACCAGACTGACTCCTGGAAAGGCAGGACTGTTATGAGGAGAGATTGGGTCGACTAGGCCTGTATTCACTAGAGTTTAGAAGAATGAGAGGGGATCTCATTGAAACGTATAAAATTCTGACTGGGTTGGATAGACTGGATGCGGGGAGGATCTTTCCCCTGGCTGGGAAGTCTAGAACAAGGAGTCACAGTCTCAGGATACGAGGTAGGAAATTTAGGACCGAGATGAGGAGAATTTTTTTTACTCAGAGGGTGGTGAACCTGTGGAATTCTCTACCACAGAAGGCTGTGGAGGCCAAGTCACTAAATATATTTAAGAGGGAGATAGATAGATTTCTAGACACAAAAGACATCAAGGGGTATGGGGAAAAAGCGGGAATATGGTGCTCAGATAGAGGATCAGCCATGATCATATTGAATGGCGGTGCAGACTCGAAGGGCCAAATGGTCGACAACTGCTCCTATTTTCTATGTTTCTATGTTTCTAAGACACTAAAAGCATCCCGATAATTGATAATCAAGGGGCTATTGGGAGGGGGGAACGTAAAACAATAACTATCACTATAGGTAAACTAATTAGACTAAAGGTGGACAAGTCCCTGGACCTGATGGCCTGCATTCTAGGATCTTAAAAGATGTGGCTGCAGAGATAGTGGATGCACTGGAGAGATCCCAGCGGATTGGAAAACCACAAATGTAACGCCCCCATCTAAGAAACAAGGGAGACAGAAAGCAGGTAACTATAAACCAGTTAGCCTAACATCTGTCATTGGGAAAATTCAAGAGTCCATTATTAAGGAAGTAGTAGCAGAATATTTAGAAAATCAAAATGCAGTCAAGCAGAGTCAGCATAGTTTTATGAAAGGGAGATCATGTTTGACAAAGTTGTTGGAATTCTTTGAGGATTGAACAAGCAGGGTGGATAAAGGGAAACCAGTAGATGTCATGTATTTGGATTTCCAGAAAGCAATCAATAAGGTGCCACATAAAAGGTTACTGCACAAGATAAGAGCTCACAGGGTTGGGGGTAATATATTAGCATGTATAGAGGATTGGCTAACTAACAGAAAACAGAGTTGGGATAAATGGGTCATTTTCAGGTTTGAAAACTGTAACTAGTGGGGTGCTGCAGGGATCGGTGCTGTGGCTTCATCTATTTACAATCTATATTAATGACTTGGATGAAGGGACCGAGTGTAATGTAACCAAATTTGCTGATGATACAAAGATAGGTGGGAAAGCAAGTTGTGTGGAGGATGCAAATAATCTGCAAAGGGATATAGACAGGCTAAGTGAGTGGGCAAAAACTTGGCAGATGGAGTATAATGTGGGAAAATGTAAGGTTATCCACTTTGGTAGGAAAAATAAAAATAAAATTATAATTTAAATGGGGAGAGATTACAAAATGCTGTGGTATAGAGGGGTCTGGGGATCCTTGTACATGAAACACAAAAAGTTAGCATGCAAGTACAGTAAGTAATCAGGAAGGCAAATTGAATGTTGGACTTTATTGCAAGGGGGATGGAGTAGAAAAATAGGGAAGTCCTGCTACAACTGTACAGGGTGTTGGTGAGACCACATCTGGAGTACTGCATACCATTTTGATCTGCTTATTTAAGGAAGGATATACTTGCATCAAAGGCAGTTCAGAGAAGGTTCATGAGGTTGATTCCTGAGATGAAGGGGTTGTCATATGAAGAAAGGTTGAGCAGGTTGGGCCTATACTCTCTGGAGTTTAGAAGAATGAGAGGTGATCTTATTGAAATATATAAGATTCTGAGGGGGGCTTGATAGGTTAGATGTAGAGAGAATATTTCCCCTTATTAGGCAGGAAATTGTGTTAGGGAAATTGATGGGATTGAAGGCCGATAAATCCCCAGGGCCTGATAGTCTTCATCCCAGAGTACTTAAGGAAGTGGCCCTAGAAATAATGGATGCATTGGTGATCATTTTCCAACAGTCTATCGACTCTGGATCAGTTCCTATGGACTGGAGGGTAGCTAATGTAACACCACTTTTTAAAAAAGGAGGGAGAGAGAAAACGGGTAATTATAGACCAGTTAGCCTGACATCAGTAGTGGGGAAAATGTTGGAATCAATCATTAAGGATGAAGTAGCAGCGCATTTGGAAAGCAGTGACAGGATCGGACCAAGTCAGCATGGATTTATGAAAGGGAAATCATGCTTGACGAATCTTCTGGAATTTTTTGAGGATGTAACTAGTAGAGTGGACAAGGGAGAACCAGTGGATGTGGTGTATTTGGACTTTCAAAAGGCTTTTGACAAGGTCCCGCACAAGAGATTGATATGCAAAATCAAAGCGCATGGTATTGGGAGTAATGTACTGACGTGGATAGAGAACTGGTTGGCAGACAGGAAGCAGAGAGTCGGGATAAACGGGTCCTTTTCAGAATGGCAGGCAGTGACTAGTGTAGTGCTGCAGGGCTCAGTGCTGGGACCACAGCTATTTACAATATACATTAACGATTTAGATGAAAGAATTGAGTGTAATATCTCCAAATTTGCAGATGACACTAAACTGGGTGGTGGTGTGAGCTGTGAGGGGGACGCTAAGAGGCTGCAGGGTGACTTGGACAGGTTAGGTGAGTGGGCAAATGCATAGCAGATGCAGTATAATATGGATAAATGTGAGGTTATCCATTTTGGGGGCAAAAACATGAAGGCAGAATATTATCTGGATGGCGGCAGATTAGGAAAAGGGGAGATGCAACGAGACCTCGGTGTCATGGTTCATCAGTCACTGAAAGTGGGCATGCAGGTACAGCAGGAGGTGAAGAAGGCAAATTGTATGTTGGCCTTCATAGCTAAGGAATTTGAGTATAGGAGCAGGGAGGTCTTACTGCAGTTGTACAGGGCCTTAGTGAGGCCTCACCTGGAATATTGTGTTCAGTTTTGGTCTCCTAATCTGAGAAAGGACGTTCTTGCTATTGAGGTAATGCAGCAAAGGTTCACCAAACTGATTCCAGGGATGGCTGGACTGTCATATGAGGAGAGACTGGATCAACTGGGCCTTTATTCACTGGAGTTTAGAAGGATGAGAGGGAATCTCATAGAAACGTATAAGATTCTGACTAGACTGGACAGGTTAGATGCAGGAAGAATGTTCTCGATGTTGGGCAAGTCCAGAACCAGGGGATATAGCCTTAGGATAAGGGGTAGGCCGTTTAGGACTGAGATGAGAAGAAACTTTTTCACTCAGAAAGTTGTTAACCTGTGGAATTCCCTGCCGCTGAGAGTTGTTGATGCCAGTTCATTGGATATATTCAAGAGGGAGTTAGATATGGCCCTTACGGCTAAGGGGATCAAGGGGTACGGAGAGAAAGCAGGAAAGGAGTACTGAGGGAATGATCAGCCATGATCTTATTGAATGGCGGTGCAGGCTCGAAGGGCCAAATGGCCTACTCCTGCACCTATTTTCTATGTTTTTATGGGGATTCTAGAACTAGGATGCATATTTTCAGAATAAGGGGTTGCCCATTTCAAACAAAAATGAGGAAGAATTTCTTCTCTCAGAGGGTCGTGAATCTTTGGAATTCTCTACCCCAGAGAGCTGTGGAGGCTGGGTCACTGAATATATTTAAGGTGGTGTTAGACAGATTTTTGAAGGATAAGGGAGTCAAGTGTTATGGGGAGCAGATGGGGAAATGGAGTTGAGGCCAAAATCAGATCAGCCATGATCTTACTAAATGGCAGAGCAGGCTCGAGGGGCCAAAGGGCCTACCCCTGCTCCTATTTCTTATGTTCTTTTATATAAAGGAGGAGTACAGTAGCAGACTTCAGGAGGACATAGACAGACTGGTGAAATGGGCAGATACATGGCAGATCAAATTTAATGCAGAGAAGCATGAAGTAATGCATTATGGAAGGAATAATGAGAGGCAATATAAACAAACTGATACAAATGTAAAGTGGGTGTAGAAACAAAGAAACCTGAGGGTGTATGCACACAAATTTTTGAAGGTGGCAAGACAAGTTGATGAAGCTGTTATAAAAAAATAAGCATATCGGATCCTTGCATTATTAAATCAGGCAAATGCAAGGAAATTATTGTAAAACTTTATAAATCATTGGTTAGACCTCAGCTGGAGTATTGTGTCTACAATTTAGGAAGGATGTTGAAGCATTGGCAAGGGTGCAGAGATGATTTACTAGAATGGTACCAGGGATGAGGGACATTAGAACATAAGAATTAGGAGCAGGTAGAAGCCATACAGCCCCTTGAGCCTGCTCTGCCATCCAATAAGATCATGGCTGATGTTCAACCTCAACTCAACTTTCCTGCCCAAACTCCATATGCCTTGATTCCACTAGACTCCAATGATATATCTATTGCAACCTTAAATATACTCAAGGACTGAGCATCCACAGCTGTTTGGGGTAGAGAATTCCAAAGATTCACAGCTCTCTGAGTGAAGAAATTCCTCCTCATTTCAATCTTAAATGGCCGACCCCTTATCCTGAGACTATTCCCTTAAGTTCTAGACTTTCCAGAAAGGAGAAACAACCTCAGCATCTACCCTGTCAATCCCCCTCAGAATCTTATATGTTTCAATGAGATCACCTCTCGTTCTTCTAAACTCGAGAGAGTATAGGCCCAATCTTCTATCTCTCCTCATAGGACATCTCCCTCATCCCAGGAACCGATCTAGTGAAACAAAAGAAAAATATTGCACATGCTGGAATGTGAAATAAAAGCAGAGGGCTAGACTTTCCACTTTGTTCATTCGGGCCCAAAAAATGGCCGATGTTCCAGCCTTAGCGATGTTGCAGCCTTCATGATCGCTGGAATATCGCCCATTTTTTGGATTGTGATTTTCAGCTCGGCGATAGCCCAGCGATGTGAAATGGGCAAAGTGATAGTCCAGCGATGTCACATCGCCCAGCGATAGCTCAACGATGGCGAAGGCAAAAGCTTCCCGAGCAACGGCCTTCAGCGCATACGCAATTTTTTTTTTGGTGGCCCTGTTTTCCCGTGTTTCGGGAGGTCAGGGGTCATCTACACATGCGCAGAAGGGGGAGAGAGATCGAGAGAGGAGAGGAAAGCAGAGACAGAGAGGTGACAGGAAAGAGAGAGAGAAAGAAAGACAGAGAAATATGTCTGACAGCAATGAAAGTGGGAGAGATGTGGAGACGGGGAGGAAGAGGGTCAAACCCTTCTCCGAGGAGGCCAACGAGGCCCTCGTGGTGGAGGTGCACTCCCGGTGGGCCCAATTGACTGGGGGGGAGCATGGTGGGAAACCAGCACCACGGGCGTACCGCAGGTTATGGGGCAAGATAGCCGAGGTCGTCTCGTCTGCGTCCCACGAGCCCAGTGGCTCTGACCAGTGCCGCAAACGCAGGAACAGCCTCGTTGCTTCAGCAAGAGTAAGTACAACTTCATATTTTAATGATGCACATTCTAAGTATAATAATCATTATAATGATAATTCTCCTGGATTATTATTAGCTTGTTATTCTAATTTTTGTAACATATATCATCCCTGCTAAGAACTGGACAGGGCCATGAACCTGTGCCCATTTTAAGTCTCTCTGCCTGTTGTCACTTACACAGGGACCCAGCATGGACTGGGAGAGATCTGCCTTTCACTGTTTGGCCTGGGACACTTTTCGACATCAGCTACTGTCATTGAATTGTGGACACAACCCCTATTAGCATATAACGTTTGAAACTGTTGTGTATAAATGACATAACTGTTATATATGAATAAATAGTCTGACTGGATACTGTGAGGTCAAAGTAAAGTGTGACCGTAATCTTTTATTGCAGGTCTCCAGAGTGCCTCTCCAGCCTGTGGCCTCCTTAAGTACCTGTGCTCCCAAGGGATTGTGGGATCCCTTGGGACTCCAAGGGATGAGCCCTCTGATGGCTGTACAAGGTATATACAAGTTTACATATATAACAATAACCTAGTCAAGTAGCTTATGCCATGCTCTATTCACGTTTACAGATGAAGATATCTCATAATTGGGCTCAGCAGAGGTGCACCAGGGGAGGCCCTACTGCAATAAAGACCCTCACCGACCTGGAGGAACGTGCTGCAGCACTCGTGGGGGTGGCCCACAGATGGACGGATCATCCCATGTGCCACGTGAGTAATGTGTCAAGCAGTGTAAAAGCTATGTGGCATCATTTCATTCTCATATCATGGATGAATTATGTCATGTTATGCATGCAGCCCTGTGTGATTCTCTGCCATGCTTAGGTCGACAACATAAGAACATAAGAGCAGTCCATCTGGCCATCTGTCCCCTTCTCTGTCCACACCCCATAAACCCTCGCTCCCTTATCATTCGGTCTATCTGCGACTGATCCAGCCTCCACAGCTCTCTGGCGCAGTAAATTCCACAGAAATGTACTGCCATAGAGACCCCCATATGATGCATTAATATGTAACGTTTCTCTGTCACATTTATGGGATTAGTGCTGCTCCTCCTACATATGCCAGCGTGGCGCAACAATGCTTTCTGCTCCAATAATCTCAATTGTGCCTTTCAGCTTTACCAGCTCCAGAGGTGCAACGGCAGGACAGACACTCACATGGACCTCACATGGACCTGACCCACTGCATGCGTCATTCACCACGGGTGGTGAAGAGGAGGAGACCACCGAGCCCGAGGAGGAGGAGGAGGAATACCTGGAGACAGAGGAGGATGCCCCTTGCATCCCTCTGTCTGGGGAACCTGCGGCCACGATGGGGATCCCAACTGAGGAGGTACCGGAACCAAATTGGCGATGCCAAGGTGCACATTGGTGCTGTCGCAGACCCCACGGAGGCCACGTCAGTAGCTTGAGCAAAGATCTACCCTGGACGACCGTGTGGAGCGCCTGGCACGACTGTGCGAGGAGTCTGTCGCGATCCAGCGCGAGCAGCTCCGGGTATTTGTGGGGTTCACGTAAGAACTCTCCCGGGTGTCTGCTAGCCAAGCGGAGGCAATGCAGCAGATGATCCTGGAGTTGCGTGAAATCTCCGCCTCCAACCATGCCATGCGGCATGCGTTCTTGGCGGTACACGGCGCTGCACCCTGAGTTCCCGTGATCACAAGCACTGGCACACAGGCGGGTCAGGAGGATGCACCACCTCCTGACTCGGAAGGCGATCCCCCTGTCTTGTCTTCCCCGCCAACAGCCCCCCAACAGGCGATCGTCCCAGCATGTCCCCCACCACGGCAGGAAGTCTTGCCATCGCCCACTGCACGCCGGCTTTGCAGCAGTAGCCAGGGACCAAAACGGGTGGGTGAGGCAACGACACGGGGGGGTGCAGGATCTGGAAGGAAACGTGGCCGCAGGGGGGGACACTCTTTTTAATATTGTTCCTATTGTTCACATTTATTGTTGGTGTTGTTGTTTCACTGTTGGGGTGTGGGTGGTGGGGGGGATGGTAGGGATTGGGGGTGGGGGGTGGGTGGGCATTTTGGTGTTTGTAATTGAAAAATTATGTTCAAAAGTTGTCATTTTATTAAAACCATTTTATTTCACTTTACAATTGTTGTGTAGTGTCTTCTAATAACTTAAGTTAAAATAGAACATTAGTGCAACTGTTGTTGAACAATGTCCAGGCCAGACCAAGTAAGTATCAAACATCACTTACTTATATAAATATAAGAAAACGTCTAATTGAGAGTGTATCTACCTTTAATAGGCCCTTAAATAATTCACAAACTATCAAAACCTCTGTTTAAGAGGTCTCCTCTCTTCCTCCGACGTTCAAAATGGCGTCCGTAGTGCCGAGGTCTGTGAGGAAGGCCACGCAATAGCAACTATTCTCCAGCGATGTTTTCAGTGAGCGATCAGCCCGGCGATGTGTTGGCAATGTGCCGAAAGTTGGGCTGGGTGATGTGTGGGCAATAAGCTCGGCGATGTGTCCAATTTTCCATTTTTGGGTGATATCAGCCCTTTTTGGGCAATATATAGGCACTAGCCCAGCGATGTGAAGTGGAAAGTCTAGCCCCTAGTCTCCATTATTTTAAATGGGCGTTACCGCAAGTGATATGAAATGGGCGGTAGCGTAAAATTTTTTTGACCTACTGCTGTAAAGTGTCGCCGTCCTTAGCAAGGGCATGGCAACGCTTGATTCCTGCGATTCAGGAGGTCAAGGGTCATCATGACATGCGCAGAAGAGGAGACAGACAGAGAGGGAGCTCAGAGGGACTGAAGGCGTGTCTGGGTGTGGTGTGGCTGCTTTGGGAGGAAGGAGGGAGACTTTCGAGCTTCACAGCAAGTAGGCAAACAAAAATTAGCTGTTACCAGCCACATATTTGCCCGAATTTGGCCTATAATGGAGGGAGAGGAGGAGGCATCACAGCACGCTGTGGAGACTGACGCTGGAGAGAGCAGTGAGGTTGGAGAGGAGCACATTGGAGGGTGCAAAAGAGACAGGAGGTTCTCGGACGAGGCAAAAGCCTCCCTCCTGCAGGAGGTCGAGTCATGCTGGGGTGATTTGACACAGGGAGGGCGGGGGAAGCTCACCCCAAAGGCCTACCAGAGGATATGGACCAAGATAGCAAAGGTGGTCTCGTTTATGACCAACGAGGTTCGTGAGGGCAACCAATGCCGCAAACAATGGAACGACCTTGTGGGATCCGCAAGAATAAGTATTACATTGATTTACATGTACTTATGTATTTATATAATTTGATTTGTAACAGTCATGAGTGATTATCAGCAGATGTGAGGTCTTTCATTTTTACCCGGAATGTTTTACTCAAAGCACGGTGCAGATCGTTAGGTAACGAATGATTATTTTCATAAGAATCATGATTACATCTGTCGGTTATGTGTTGTATCAGTCTCTGTGACAGTACCTAGCAATGATATCACGCAATGATCTCATGCCATGTCATCCTGTCACCTTTTACAGAGGAAGCTATTGACGATGAGGTCCATGCAGAGGCGAACGGGTGGGGGGGGGGGGGTCACCAGTCACCAGCGACATCACTGACATGGAGGAGCGGGTGCTCGCATTCGTGGGGAAACACACCCGGACAGACACAAAAGCATCTGCAGACCCTGAAGTGATGCCACATGAGTAAAGCTTACACCATTGTGTAATGTAAAGTCAATAGATGCCAGACCCACTCATATCCGACTAGTCATATATTATAGATGATTTCTAAAATTGTCATAGAAATAATGCTGGCCTAATGAAAATCATTGCAATGCTAATGTGTTGATGGTCATGAAATGTGATGTCTGTGATGATTTTGAGAGCGGTGGTGCTTTGTCATGCATGTGCTGTCTGTAGCGCTGGACTCGCCTTGTGACCCGAGCACCCCCTTCTCCTCTAATAACCTCATTTGTGTTTTGCAGCTCAGCTAGCAGCGCGGCCCCAGGCAAGACCACAGAGGCCAGAAGATAGGGGCGCGGGGCCCGACTCTCTGGATGATCCTACATCTGGTGCTGAGGAGCTCCACCGATGAGAGCGCGGACTTCGAGGAATCTGCATTGCCACACTCCAGAAGCCATTCCATCCCAAGGCCATCTAGTGGTCCTCCGGTCATTCCCGCCTCCATTCAGGAGGTACTGCTCCCAAGCACCTCGCCACAGGGCACCCCATTTGTCTCCAAGTCGGCGCCGACCCCACGGAGGTCTCGTGGACGCGGCAGGTCTGTTCTACGAATGCCACATGAGAGCGGAGAGATAGTAGAGTTGTCCAGGAGGACTGTAGACATTGGTGACCAGCTCATCAAAGCATTGGGGGGCATATCCCGACAGCTGGCCACCATGACTGAGTACATTCCACGGATGGCGGAGGCCTTGGGTGCGATAGCCAGGAACACTGCTGGCACAGGCCTCCCAGTGGTTCCAGAGAGCGGCACTCCACCCCTAGGTTCCGCACCACCACTGCGAACGACAGATGAGAACAAGGACGAAGATCTGCTTCGGCATCCGAGAATATTGCCCCTTCGGCACCCCCCGCTCCCGTACTCGTTCAACCATCTGCCTTCATCTCCCCCCCAATGAGGCACCGCCTGAGGAGCTCCTCGGCCAGGCGTCGTGGAGCGAGGAGGGGAAGAGGTAGAGGTGGGGAGAAGAAGGGGAGGGGGGAAGGAAAGTAAGGTGCATGTCCACATGTGATGGCTGTGTTATATCTCCATCTGGGTGTATGCAATTTGTTGTAATGTATGGGGGCTGGGGACCATCCTCCTGCTTTGCCTTTGTATTCTGTGTCGCTGGACATATTGAACATTTGATTGATGTCAATGGTGGAAAAAGTGGGGTGTGGGCGGGGGTTGGGTGTTATTGCCTGTGATACTTATGATTTCAGACCAATGTTGGTATAATTTTTTTTATTGAACATAATCTTGTTGCGCATTGTCTCAGATTAGCTGGACCGTTACACACTGGTGATTCCTTAACATGAAAGGATTAAATACAACTTAACTTCAATCAATGTAAACTTTAACTGGCACCAAGATGATGGGCACCATTGATGTCGGGCACCATTGATGTCGGAGCTGCACACATACAGCAATGTGTCAGCATGTTGTCACTCACATCAATGTTCTTTCAGGCAAATCGGTCAGATATCAGCTCCTCACGTAAGAGTCTTGCAGCTATGTAGCCACCACGGATCCATTCCTGCGGTCTGGAGGGGGTCGTGGGCATGGCTGCATTGTCTGTCCCTCGGTCAGCGTCCACCCCCTCATCGTCCTCTTCCTCTCTCTCCTGAGGTGGACCATCAGTCCCTTCTGGCAATTCTTGGCCCCTCCTGATAGCCAGGTTGTGCAGCATGGAGCACACGACCTCGAATTTAGCTACTTGCTCAGGATTGTATTGTAGCTCCCCTCCTGAGTGGTCCAGACATCAGAAGTGCAGTTCGTGTTTTCTGGACCACATTGCATGTGTCTCTGTGGCTCCAGTTGTATCGCTTCTCAGTCTTGGTGTCGGTGTCACGCAGGGGGTAATCAGTCAGGTGGCTAGGCCATATCGGTTATCACCAAGCATCCAGCATTGTCCTTGTGGCTGACTCTTAAAGATGTCAGAGACAGTGCTCTCATGCAGGATGTGAGCCTCATCGAAGGTGCCCGGACATTTGGCATTCACTGCCATTATGATCTGGTTGTGGTCGACAACTAGTTGGACCTACAGGGAGTGAAATCCTTTTCTGTTACGAAAATGCTGCGGGTCCTGAGAAGGTGGCCGCATGGTGATGTGAGTGCATTGTATAGCTCCCTGCACCCTGGGGAACTTAGCAATGCGGTAGAATGCTCCAGCCCTGTCTGTTTGAACCTCCGTGATCATGGGGAAGCTGATAAAGTCCATCCTTCACGCGTACAGGGCCTCCGTGACCTGTCTAATGCAGCGATGGGTTGCATGGTGAGACAGAGGGCAAACCGCGGAGGCCTGAAAGACAGTGCCGCGTTGACCTTGACCTCGACGTACACTGATGTCCTGATGGCAGGCTGCATATGTGGCCTGCTGAGCTCGCATATTTTATTGATCAGCACCTTGTTGAAGCAGTCTCCAAAGGCAGGTGTGGTCGGACGCGAGGTAAGACCTCTTTTCCTTGTACGTGCGGGGTCTGGCCCTCCTCCTCATTCTTGTATGTCTTAAATTGGGGACATAATGATGTGCATCACACATTGAGCCATCTGCACTCTGCAGAATCTGCGTGTTTATCGATGCAGGCTGAGAAATGGCTGGCCCCATTGCAGTGAAAATATAATAGCGATTGATCAGAAGCAATGATTTCCTCACTAAAATACACCTAGAGTAAACCCCCAATAGTCCAGATTCAGAAAATATGTCTGTTGAGATGGTCACTTTACCTGAGAAGAACTCAGAGTCAATGGAAATTCCCCCGTAGTTGAAGCAGCCTTTTGAATGAAGCGACCTGCGATGTTAAAATAGCAGGCACACCACTGGCGTTCATTCAGAACAGTACCAGTTTTTCTGGGCGTTTGATTGGGCGAGCGATATTGTGAGCGATATGTGTGCGAGGTGGTGAAAGTGACGCTGGGCGTTAGTTTCGCCAAACTTGCTCTTTATGACAAAAAAAGTGGGCGGTCGGTATTATTGAATCTCGACGTTAATTACGTGCGGAAAGTAATGCTGGACGATATTATGGGCGTTGATTTTTCCCATTCTGATGATTCCACCCAGAAAAGTGGCCGAGCGGTAATATTTTTTCCTGGCGTTAAGCACATGGGGAAAGTAAGCTCGGTGCTAAGGTTCCTAAAAATGCCCGTCAGTTTCCATTTTGTGCCAAAATGGGCGAAATATGGGCGTTATATGTATTTCAGTGGTAAAATGGGCGTTAAGTGGGCGTTAAGCATGCAAAAAAAGTGTAACATCTAGCCCTCTATGTTTCCTGTATGAGGACACCTAAATCTCTCTGAATACCAACATTTAATAGTTTCCAACCATTTACAAAATGATCTGTTTTTCTATTCTTCCTACCAAAGTGAATAACCTCACATTTCCCCACATTATACTCCATCTGCCACTTATTGCCCATTCACTTACCCTGTCTATATCCCTTTGCAGGCTTTTTGTGTCCTCCTCACAGCTAACATTCCCACCTAGCTTTGTAGCGACAACAAACTTGGATACATTACACTCGATCCCTTCATCTAAATCATTAATATAGATTATAAATAGCTGAAGCCCAAGGACTGATCCTTGCGGCACCCCACTTGTTACAGCCTGCCAATGTGAAAATGACCCCTTTATCCCTACTCTCTGTTTTCTGTTTTAGTTATATGGAGATTCTAGAGAAGCTGGGATTGTTCCCCTTAGAGCAGAGGAGGTTAAGTGGAGATTTAATAGAGGTGTTTCATATTATGAGGGATTTTGATATGTAAATGGGAAGAAACTGTTTCCACTGTCACGAAGGTTGGTAAGCAGGGGACACAGATTTAAGATAACTGGCAAAAATTCCAGGGGAGATGAGAATTTTTTTACATAATGAGTTATGATCTGGAATGTATTGTCTGAAAGGGTAGTGGATGCAGATTCAATAGTAACTTTCAAAAAAGAATTGGATATATACTTAAAATGGAAATGTTTTCAGGGCCAAGGCGGAATAGCAGGGGAATCGAACTAATTGGATATGATTCTATGGCCTGGTGTCTACTTTTTGGGCACCTTACCACAGAGTGCTAACAGCCTGTACTCAAATATGGAGGTTGGAGAGTCGGACTTTGGTCCTCGGATCTCATTATTATATAGATGGCGCTGTGGGTGGAGCCTGTGCAGGTTGAAGCTCCAATTTCCAGGTAACTGATTGGGTTGCACAGCTGGGTCTGGAGGAGGAACGGGTGGGCCTCGTCATCTGTGATCTGAGGGCTGTTGTTTTATGCCGGCATCCGGGTAAACGACAACTCTTGTTTGGCCCTTACTAAATTGCATCCAGCGAGGCCTGCACCAGAACTGTGCACGTGTGGGGCGCAGATGCCATTTTGGACTCAAAACTGCACCTGTAGCACCAGAAATACAGGTTCTACAGAGCTGAATTCCTAGGCCTATAATTTGAGAATTTGTAGATAGCACCAGAAGAAAATTAGACATGAAAGCAGACAGATTTTTGTAAAAACCCAAATAGTTCACGATTATCCTTTAGGCAAGGGAACCTGCAGCCCCTACCCAGTATGGCTCAAATGCAACTTCAGTTCCACACTATGTACGTTGATTGTTAATGCCCTCTGAAATGGCCTCGCAAGCTACACAGTTTTAAAACAATCACTTTGAAGGACGTCCCACCACCAACTTCTCAGGCAAACTTGGGATAGACAATAAATGTGATCTTGTGAGTGTCTCCCACATCCTAAGAACAAATGGAACAAAAATAATCTTTGGTACAAGTAGTTGAACATTGATAGATGGGCCCTGAAATTGCAGAGGCGACAGAACCCACAGGGAAACTGCCTGAATGGCTGAAAACAGCTGCTGCACTATTTCCCTGGGAGTGCTGCAAACTTCCCACTAGGGTTATGGAGGGAGACTGGCAGAATCTCCACAGAATTTCAGGGCCATCATTTGTTGATCTTAGCTGTGCAATTATAAATCAGTGCCGATGTGGCCGATTACATTACTGTTTAATTAATACACGCAAGGTACGCACAGGCTCATAGTGAAATTTGGGCAAACAAAACATTATGTTGCAGCTGGTGTATACTTTCTACAAAAATCTCCAGTTAGTGCAAAGGCAACCAAAACCTTTTCCAGTGCGACATTAACACTTTCTTTCTTAAGCCCGTCCATTAAGGAGTCTGGCTTAAAGCACCACATTCTTCCTTTAGCACTGCGACTGAGAAACATCATTCATTTTTGTTATTTCCATTTGTTCAGTTTATTTTAGTGATTCATTGTTGGATCCATTTCTTTATCTTTTGCCATTCAATAAAATTTACATGGAGAAAAATGACAGTAACTGCATGACACGAGGTCACAATTATTGAAAATAGTTTTGTGAAAGTATGGTGTCACTATGCTTCTGAGGCCATGTCCGTCCATTGTATAAAATGATGTTGTGCATGACCTTCTCTGCAGCCCGATTTTAACCAGCCCATCCGGCATGAATGCGTTGTTTGGGTAAAAGAAAGAAACACTTGCATTTATATAGCATCTTTCATGACCACCGGACATCTCAAAGCACTTGACAGCCAATGAAGTACTTTTGCAATATAGTCACTGTTGTAATGTGAGAAACGCTGGCAGTCAATTCGCACACAGCAAGCTCCCACAAACAGTAATGTGATAATGTCCAGATAATCTGTTTTTGTTATGTTGATTGAGGGATAAATGTTGGCCAGGACACCAGGGATAATTCCCCAGCTCTTCTTCGAAATAGTACACAGAGAGCAGACGGGGCCTCAGCTTAATAATGTCTCATCCGAAAGACAGTACAGTACTCTCTCAGCACTGCATTAGAGTGTCAGCCTAGATTTCTGTGCTCACGTCTCTGGAGTGGGACTTGAACCTACAACTGTCTGACTCAGAGGTGAGAGTGCTATCTACTGAGCTACAGCTGACACTAGCAGTTGAAATAGTGATTGGGGGGGGTTCACACCATGCTCCCAACATGTTCCTGCCGACCACCATTATAACCAGGGACATTGCAGGCAAGTGATCTGATGATGTCATCGGCACCATGATGTGATTTTTACTTGAAACCATGGTAGGTCTGCGTGGTGATAAACTCACCAGTGAAACCTGTGGGAGATAACAGAGTGGCCAGAAGAAGCCAAGCTAAGTATGAGGTTGTCTTGTGAGCCAGGAGGACCAGGGCCTTAGGTCTCCCCAGCCCTGGCCTTCCCTCTCCCTCCCACCGCTGGTATCTCTTAGGAAATCCCCCCTCGCAGCACTAATCTTATGCCGGGGTCCATTCCATTGGATCCCCGATGGCGTCAAGCTCCTGTCCGATTTCCTGCTCCTGCCCACCGGCGTTGACGTCACTCCTGCCAGCCTTTTCAGCCAAAGGGTAATAGAAGTGTGGAATACGCTACCAGAGAAGATTTTTGAAGCAGTTGGTGTAAATGTATTTAAATTAAAATTAGATGTGTTTTTTTCAGAGAGAAAAATGATTGAGGGATGCGGTGAGAAGATGGTTAGGTGGGTTTGATCTATGATAAAGACTGCCTTGACACTAATGGTCTTTCCCTGTTCCTTAAAATTTTAATTTTCTTATACAAACTCATCAAAATCACACTTATTTCAATGACTTCACTGCTTTTTCTTTCAAAAAACGCAACCACATACTTAAAGTAAGCCTGATCACTTAAACAATCCAGGGTATTAATTTCAGTCGGTTTGTAATCTATATGACTATTTTTCTCAAAACAACTTACTGTTTCCAAAGGTCTGATCTTGACATGTCAGTTACAAGGTCATCTTTACTGTGCCGTAGATAGACTCCTAGCTGTTCATCAGAATCTCAGACCAGTTAGCAAGTTAACTAACGAGGTTTATGAACACATACAACAACTTATAAAGGTGTACAAGTTGTAATTGAAATAATTTGAGATGCTCACAATAGAAAAGCTGATTTTGCTGGTATTAAGCATGAACTAATATCTATTAATGATAAGTGAATGAATAAATGAATGAATATATCCAAATCTCATTCTTATGATTAGCTTTCTCACAGCAAAACAGAGCAACTGCTTTCAGAAAAAGAACGTACTGATTTCACTGATTTATACCAGGAACTTTGGAGATTGAGACATTGAGATCTATATGGTTTCAGAAAAATGGAGTGCAAGAAAATTCAATACTGCTGCTGTACCTCTAATACTTGCATCCTATAGTTAAGGTCTGGTCTGACAGGTGGCACATCTATCTACTACATATAAAACTGTTGCCTTCCTGGAAATGTGACAAAATCTCCAAAAGATTTGAGTGATTGATCACCTTACAAGTCTCTTGCTGATCACTTGTAATTCTAATTACCAAGAAATTCCATAATTTTTGTGGTCAACCTCGGTTCCTTAAGAAAACTAATCAATATATAAAAGCAATCCTCAGCTCCCTTCGTTGCTCAGTCTTTAGTACATTGCCTAGTTTAGAACTGAGCTATATAGACCAAGGTTTGATCCAGTCTGCGCGAAGTTATCTGATTTCTGCTGGAACAGTAGTTGGGGTACTATAATCTCCAAAAGATCTGAGTGTTTGATCACCTTACAAGTCTTTTGCTGATCACTTGTAATTCTAATTACCAAGAAATTCCATAATTTTTGTGGTCAACCTCAGTTCCTTAAGAAAGCTCACTTTCTTAATTGCTATTGAGTTTGTCCTGCTTAAATGTGTGTGTATGAACGTTACATGAGGAGAAGATTGGGCTTACCTATGATGTCCTTCATGGATACCCAGATGACCTGTTCTAGTGTTGTTGGTTGAAGGATAAACGGTGGCAAGGATACCAGGAGAGCTCCGTTTTGGCTAGTGAATGAGATCTTTTACATCCAACTGTGAGGACAGATGGGACCTCAATTTAATGTCCCTTTACATTTAGGCACTATAGGAAGGATGTGAAGGCCTTAAATAGGATACAGGAAAGATTAATGAGAATGATTCCAGGGATAAGGGACTTCAGTTACATGGATTGACTAGAGTAGCTGGGGTTGTTCTCCTTAGAGCAGAGAAGGTCGAGAGGAGATTTGATAGAGCTATTCAAAATCATGAGGGGTCTAGGCAGAGTAGATAGAGAGAAACAGTTCCCATTGGCGGAAAGGTCGAGAACCAAAGGACACAGATTTAAGGTGATTGGCAGAAGAACTAAAGACGACCTGAGGAAAAACTTTTTTATGCAACGAGTGGTTAGGATCTGGAATGCACTGCCTGAAAGGGTGGTGGAGGCAGACTCAATCGTGGCTTTCAAAAGGGAATTGGATAAGTACCTGAAGGAAAAAAGTTTGCAGGACTACAGGGAAAGGGCAGGGGAGTGGGACTAGCTGAAGTGCTCTTGCAGAGGTCTGGCAAAGGCTTGATGGGCCGAATGGCCTTCTTCCATGCTGTAACTATTCTATGATTCCATGATCCAAAAGACAATATCTACGACAATGTAGCACTCCCTCAGTACTGGATTGAAATGTCAACCTAGATTTTGTGCTCAAGTCTCTGGAGTGGGACTTGAACCTACAACCTTCTGGGTCAGAGGCAAGAGTATCACCACCGAGCCAGAGTTGGTATTCCTTTTTCCCTCTTCAGGCCTCAGGATCTTCTGACTGCTGCACTCCAGCTGCAGCCACAAGGATCCAGTGCCTGCTTCCAGGAGCATGGTTACAGGCTTCTGAGGCCTGCAACTGAGCTGTTGTTTGCTGCCCTGCTTTCTGATACGAGATCCAGGCAGTGTGCAGGCCTTAACCGCGAGTGCGCTTGGATCATGCAACTAGCCTGGGACAGGAAAATTGCGGGATCCCCTCTTTTGATAGGCACACTGGCCCCGATATTTACAGGGATGCAGGGAGGGAACCGGGCCACCTGTCAGTAGTCAAGAAACCCGGAAATACCGGAAAGGTGAGGTCTTGCCAAATTTAATGGTGGGTCCTCATTAGCATTGTTTTATCCGTTTCCCGGCCAGCAGCTAGCCAGATTGAAGGCTGGTTGGCTGCCGGGCAGGAAAGCCTATGGTAGACAGCAGCTGGGGATGGTCCCTGGCAATTGAGAAGACCAGGGGTCGGTGTGGGTGGGCTCAGATCTCGAGGAGGAAGAGAGATCATCGGGGGCCGGATGATCATGGAGAGGGGTTCGGCAGATTGCAGCAGGTTTGCTTGAGGGGCAGGGGAAGCACTCTTGCTCCTCCTGGCCCACAGGCAGTGCTGGAAAATCACTTACCTGCTACAGCCTCTCTTTAGATGCCGGGTTTCCCGAACTCTGGGAAACTCGGCCCACAGCAGTTAAACTCAAATTGATGACAAAACCTGCGGCATACAGCTTAATTTAAAAATTATAATTACCGACCCACCTCTGCAGAGTGGGTTTCTCATCCGACTCCAAATCTGCCCCAGTTAAACTGGAAGTAGACGTATTTGAGGTTGTGATCAGGTTACCCAAAATTAAATTTCACCGACCCTCTCCCACCCGTTGTGGGAGGGAATTAAAATTACCCCCGCTGTGTCTGTTTGGCGC
Source organism: Pristiophorus japonicus (assembly GCF_044704955.1). NCBI lineage: Eukaryota > Metazoa > Chordata > Chondrichthyes > Pristiophoridae > Pristiophorus > Pristiophorus japonicus. The sequence goes on from NC_091978.1 coordinate 229,427,106, forward strand.
ATACTGGGAACCCATGGAGTAAAGTCTCCCCTCTTATTTCTCAGATTCAAGGATAGACATATCACTTTCTAATCCCAAGTTCCTGCCCTAAGCTGTGCCATCATGGGACATGCAGAGTGGAGGTGAGCTATCAAGGTAGACCAACCTTGCACATCTGTTCAGAACTGGCTGAAAAGCAACATTAAAATAGATTGGATAACAGAAGAAGAATTTAATTCTTTTACTCTTTCAGGTTATGGATTTAGAATCTTTCTGCACATTTTTAGCTCATTTCAGAAGTTAATCCCTGACAGGACGATAGTTTCTAGAGTTTGAATATTATGGTGCTTGGGTATGTCATTGTATATTAGGTAGTAATAGTTGACTGCAACCTATACTCACAGAAATCTGCTGGGGACCAATATATTCTCCACTGTTGTTTATCAATCTCATTGATTTTCCATGTTCGCATGTACAGCCTCAGGCTATTGGCACTTTATTATTTGGTAAATCACAGCATTCTGTTCCTTTAGCCCTATATTCAGTCCAATTTTCTTTTTCCAAAAGAAGTAATCTCTCTTGATACAAGCTATGTTTAAATTAGAAGCATCCTCGGGAAATTGTGAAATCATATAGATGTTTCTCAGTTGTTTCAAGCATAGAGGAGCGGAGATCAAAGTAAAACAATTCCTACATCCAATGCCCTAACAATTTTTGCAGTCCTCTTTCTTTTTTCAAATTTTGAATCTTGTCCAGCATCTCTCTCCGGCATCCAATTTTGACAGGCACATCAAAGATAAATCCTTCCAGAAAAATTCTCAAAATGTACAAATAACTGCTGAAAGACTGAAGAGGTAGGCCCTAAAATTCCTCAGGGTGGGGGGGTGGGGTTTTCACCACCAGTCTCTCGTCGTTACTCTGGAGGGAGATAGGCAGAGATCGATTATGGCACATGGTGGACAGGGGACGAGGCCAATGGTGGGGACTCCTTAAGCTTGGAGTTTTTGCTCCTGATTCACAGAGAGGGCCTGATGTCGTAGTAGCAACCAGTAGGCCCCGTAAAGTGAGGTGTAGCTTTAGTCAGGTGTAATTCTGGTGTAAGTGGTCAAATTTGTACGGATTACAGAGAAAACTGAGGAAGGACTATGTTAAGTATCGAATAACTCCACGAGGCTAAGTACGGTGAGTTAGTTCAGGCATGACCTTACTCCAATTTATTTATTCTCAAAGTGAGGATTCAACATGGCTGCCGACATTATATACATGGCTTGCATGTGTCTGCCAGTGACCATTAGGACTCCGACAGTCGCGTCTTCAGATGGCAGGTAAACCCAGTTAACATACATAACATCATTCCCCACAAAGTCCTTGGTACAGGTTGTATTTACAAGTTGAGATGGTCCGGGGCCTTCCGCTCCCTGATTGTTCTTCTCAGTTCGAACCCAAGCTTGGGTGAGTTAGTAGGACCATTGCTGCTTTGCGGAGCAGTCGGTCTGACAGGACTGTCGGGGATGGTAGGTTCGGCTTCGTGAATGACACAAGGGTCAACTGATGGTTGGATGTGTGTTGGTTGGTCGACGATGATGTCATCTTCAATTTGTTCTGGGTTGTCTGTGAATCGCAGTTTGGTTTGGTTGATGTGCCTCTTGCAGGTTTGGGCATTTAACAGTTTGACTACAAACATCCTGTTTCCCTCCTTGACCAAAACAATGCCAGCAACCCACTTTGGAACATGACCATAATTGAGGATAAACACAGGTTCATGAAAAGCAATGTCACATGATACGGCCACGCGTTCTTGGTACCATTGCTGCCGTTGCCTTCTGGTTTCGACGTGATCATTGAGATCCGGGTATACAAGGGAGAGCCTGATTTTGAGTCCTCTCTTCATTAACAGCTCGGCAGGAGGGACCCCGGTGAACGAGTGGGGTCTCGTCCAGTAACTGAGCAGAATGCGGGACAAGCGGTTCTGTAGAGAGCCGTGAGTCACGCATTTTAGGCTCTGTTTAATGGTTTGGACAGCCCGCTCCGTTTGACCATTAGACACGGGTTTGAAAGGGGCAGACCTGACATGCTTGATGCCATTATGGGTCATAAACTCGTGGATCTCCGAACTGATGAAACACAATCCGTTGTCACTGACAAGAACATCGGGCAGGCCATGGGTGGCGAACATGGCCCGGAGGCTTTCAATGGTGGCTGTGGACTTGCTGGATGACATGATCATGCATTCAATCCATTTGGAGTAAGCGCCTACTACCACTAAAAACATTTTCACAAGAAAGGGGCTGGCAAAGTCTATGTAGATCCTTGACCACGGTTTGGATGGCCATGACCACAGACTCAGCGGAGCCTCCACAGGTGCGTTACTCAGTTGCATGCAAATGTTGCACTGATGCACGCATGACTCCAAATCCGAGTCAATGCCGGGCCACCAAACGTGTGACCTGGCAATGGCTTTCATCATGTCAATTCCAGGGTGGGTACTGTGTAAATCTTGCACAAAAGTTTTCCTGCCTTTTTTTGGCATAACAACACGATTACCCCATAACAGACAATCAGACTGAATAGACAATTCATCTTTGAGGCGGCTATAAGGTTTAATTTCATCCTGCATTTCCCTGGGAAAGGCAGACCAATTTCCATTTAGGGCACACCTTTTTATGCTTGACAGTACAGGATCCTGGCTGGTCCAGGTCCTAATTTGGTGAGCCATGACGGGTGACCCCTCGCTCTCGAAGGCATCCATGACCAGCAGCAAGTCTGCGGGCTGCGGCATTTCCACCCCGGTTGTGGGCAATGGTAGCCGGCTAAGCGCATCAGCACAGTTTTCAGTGCCTGGTCTGTGGCGGATGACACAATCATAAGCAGATAATGTCAGTGCCCATCTTTGGATGTGGCACGAGGCATTGGTGTTTATACCTTTGCTCTCAGAAAACAATGAAATGAGCGGCTTGTAGCCTGTTTCAAACCGAAGCCCAAACAGGTATCGTTGCATTTTCCTAACATCATATACACATGCTAAAGCCTCTTTCTCTACCATACTATCAGCTCTTTCAGCTTTAGACAGACTTCTGGACGCGCATGCAACTGATTGAAATTTGCCTGATACATTGGCTTGCATTAGCACACAACCGACCCCATATGATGAGGCGTCGCAGGCCAGCAATAACCGCTTACATGGGTCATAGTGTACCACTAATTTATTGTAACATAGCAGGTTCCTGGCCTTCTCAATGGTTCTGTCTTGAGATTTGCCCCAAACTCATTGCCCTTTCTCAGCAACATGTGCAAGGGCTCTAGCAATGTGCTCAAGCTAGGTAGAAAGTGACCAAAATAGTTGAGAAGACCCAGGAACGAACGCAGCTCCGTCACACTCTGGGGTCTGGGTGCATTCTTGATGGCCTCTGTCTTCGAGCCTGATCTTTCTGCAATCTTTCTCCCCAGGAATTCGACTTCTGGCCATGAAAACACATTTGAAGCATTTTAGCCTGAGTCCCACTCTGTCCAGACGCTGTAGAACCTCTTCCAGGTTGTGCAGGTGTTCGGTGGTGTCGCGACCGGTGATCAAGATGCCATCTTGGAACACAACGGTTCTCGGAATGGACTTCAGCAAATTCTCCATGTCTCTCTGAAATATGGCTGCCACCGAGCGAATTCCAAAAGGGCATCTGTGGTATATAAACAGTCCTTTGTGCGTGTTGATGCACGTCAGATTTTTCGAAGATTTGACCAGCTCCTGTGTCATGTAAGTGGAGGTCAGGTCCGATTTGGTGAATGACTTCCCCCCCGCTAGCATTGCAAACAGGTCGTCAGTCTTGAGTAACGGGTATTGATCCTGTATCGAGACACGGTTGGTCGTTACCTTGTAGTCGCTGCAGATCCTGACCGTGCCATCATTTTTCAACACCGGGACAATTGGACTGGCCCATTCGCTGAACTCAACTGGTGATATAATTCCTTCCCATTGAAGTCTGTCCAGTTCGATCTCGATCTTCTCCCTCATCATGTACAGAACTGCCCGAGCCTTGTGATGGATGGATCTTGCATCTGGGCCTAGGTGGATCTGCATCTTGGCTACCGTGAAGTTGCCGATGCAACGACGAGGGAAACTTGCTCAGCACTTGAGCACACGAAGCATTATCCACTGATGATAAGGCTTTAATATCGTTTCAGTTCCATTTAATTTTCTCAAGCCAACTCCTGCCGAACAGCATTGGGCCATTGCCTGGAACAATCCACAACGATAAATCATGCACAGCTCCATCGTACAATACCTTTACTGCCACGCTGCCAATGACTGGTATGAGCTCTTTGGTGTAGGTACACAGTTTGGCATTGATTGGGCTCAGTTTGGGTCTTTTTGCCTTAGGATCCCACAGCTTTTTGAAAGCCCTCTGGCTCATTATTGACTGACCCGTGTCCAATTCCATGGATACTGGAACCCAACTTAATTTAACTTCCAGCATTATCGAAGGACTTTTGGTAAAAGAATGTACCCCATACATTTCTTCATCCTGTACCTCGGGTTGAGCTGCCTGTGCCGCTTGATCCACGCTGGATCGATCAACCTCAGCCCCATGGTGTGTCGCAGCACACTTGCTCGGTTGTGGAACATTCGCTGAAGGTGCCCCATTGTTGCACAGCCTTTGCACACATATTGCTTGAATCGGCATTTATGGTGTTATGTATGCAATAAAGGTACAAACTGAGTACTGTATGACCTTGGCTCTGCTTTATTACAGCCCAAAGTGCTTGACTCACAAAATGGCTGGCCTTTTATATGTGCTGCTCAGTGGCCTCCAACAATGACACCATCTGGTGGCTACAAACATCATGTACATACATGACAATACCCTCCTCTGAGATATTATCACAGTCTTTCACAGGTTGAGACGGTCCGGTGCTTTATGCTCCTGGGTTGACTGTCTCAGTTCGATTCCGGCCTTGGGTGAGTGTTCGGAGTCTGCTGTGGTTGGTGGCTGGATGGCTGACTTGTTGGAGGTGGCAGTGGCCATGTTAGGAATTGCAAGTCCATTTTTATTGAACAAGTCCGTGATGGAAATTCCAGGTTCACTGATAACCCTTGAGTCTACTGAAGGCTGCTGGTAGGTTGGTTGGTCATCGACGGTTTCTACGTCCGTCTGCTCTCGTTCGTCTGTGTGCCTCAGCTTTGTTTGATCCATGTGTTTCCTGCAAGTTTGCCCATTCTTGAGCTTGATAACAAATACTCTGTTGCCCTCCTTGGCCATGACCATACCAGTGATCCATTTGGGACTCTGACCATAATTCAACACATATACAGGATCATTAACAGAAATCTCGCGTGACACAGTTGCATGATCATGGTACCCTTGTTGACTCTGTCTTCTGTATTCAACATGATTACTTAAATTTGGATGTACAAGAGATAACTTGGTCTTAAGATCTCTTTTCATTATGAGTTTGGCAGGCGAGACTCCTGTGAGTGTGTGGGGTCTTGTCCTGTAACTCAGCAGTATGCAAGACAAGCGGGTCTACAGTGACCCTTGGGTTACTCTCCTCATGCTTTGCTTGATAATTTGTACTGCACGTTCTGCTTGCCTGTTGGACACAGGCTTGAATGGTGCTGACCTTACATGTTTTATGCCATTGAGTTTTACAAACGCCTGAAACTCCTGACTGGTGAAGCACGACCCATTGTCGCTCACCACTATGTCAGACAGACCATGTGTCGCAAATATGACATTGAGATTCTCTATGGTTGCCATGGACGTACTGGATGACAGGATTATGCATTCTATCCACTTTGAGTAAGCATCCACCACCACTAAAAACATCTTGCCTAGGAAAGGACCTGCAAAATCTACATGGATCCTGGACCAAGGTTTGGATGCCATGACCACAGACTCAGCGGCGATTCCACTGGTGCTTTGCTGAGCTGCATGTAAGTGTTGCACTGATGCACGCATGCTTCCAGCTCAGAATCAATTCCTGGCCACCATACTTGGGACCTCGCGATGGCCTTTATCATCTCTATACCAGGATGTGGACAAACTTCTCTCTCCCTTTCTTAGGCATTACAACACGATTGCCCCACAATATGCAATCTGCTTGAATAGACAGTTCATCCTTGCGACGAATGTACGGTTTGGCCTCTTCGCACATTTGCTTAGGTATGGCAGACCAATCCCCTTTGAGGTTGCAACCCTTTACCACCGATAATATCGGGTCCTGGCTGGTCCAGGTCTTAACTTGTTGAGCCGTGACAGGGGTCCCTTCACTCTCAAAAGCATCCATGATTTACATTAAATCTGCCGGTTGTGGCGTTTCCACCTCCGGTTTGGGCAAAGCATCGGCACAATTCTCTGTGCCAGGTCTGTGGCGAATGACATAATCATAGGCAGATAATGTCAGCGGCCACCTTTGGATGCGGGATGAAGAGTTGGTATTGATACCTTTGCTCTCGGAAAACAACGAAATGAGTGGCTTGTGATCGGTCTCTAATTCAAACCTCAGACCGAACAGGTATTGATGCATCTTTTTAACACCGTACGCACACGCTAAAGCTTCTTTTTCTACCATCTCTCAGCTCTTTCTGCTTTAGACAAACTTTTGGATGCATACGCGACAGGTTGAAGTTTTCCCAACTCATTGGCTTGTTGTAACACGCAACCAATAATGTACCAGCAGCTTGTTCGATCAAAACAGATTGGTGGCTTTCTTGAAAATTCTGTCTTGCAATGCGCCCCACATCCAGTTGTTGCCTTTTCTCAATAGCATGTGCAGTGGTTCAAGTAAGGTGCTCAATTTAAGTAGGAAGTTACCAAAGTAGTTGAGTAGACCCAGGAATGAACGCAGCTCGATCACATTCTGTGGCTTGGGTACATTCTTGATGGCTTTGGTTTTCACGTCAGTAGGTCTGATGCCATCAGTGGCGATTTTTTGACTCCCGAGGAATTCTACCTCCGGTGCCATGAAGACGCACTTCGAGCGTTTCAGTCTGAGTCCCACTCTGTCCAAACACAGCAGAACCTATTCCAGGTTGTTCAGATGTTCCTTGGAGTCACAGCAAATGATCAGGATGTCATCTTGGAACACAACGGTTGTGGGAATGGACTTCAGTAGACTTTCCATATTCCTCTGGAATATTGCTGCAGCCGAACGAATTCCAAACGGGTACCCGAGGTAAATAAACAGTCCTTTGTGCGTGTTAATGCACGTAAGTCTCTTTGACGTCTCGACCAACTTCTGCGTCAAGTCCAGTTTTGTGAACGACTTCCCTCCTAGCGTCGCAAAGAAGTCATCAGCCTTTGGTAACAGGTACCGATCTTGTTTTGAAACCCTGTTGATAGTAGCCTTGTAGTCTCCATAAATTCTGACTGTGCCATCACTTTTCAGCACAGGAACAAGGGGGCTGGCCCATTCATTAAATTTGACCGGTGATATGATCCCATTACGCTGGAGTCTGTCCGGTTCAATTTTGACCTTCTCCCTCATCATATACAGCACTGCCCGAACTTTATGATGGACGGGTCTTTCATCTGATGTCTGTGAATCGCAGTTTGGTTTGGTCCAAATGCTTTCTGCAAGTTAGTCCATTTGTGAGTTTGACCTGAAACACCCTACTCCTTTCTTCGACTATGACAGTGCCAGCAAGCCATTTGGGACCATGTCCATAGTTGAGTACAAATACAGGGTCATTGACTTTCAATATCGCGTGACAAATTTGCGTGATCATGGTACATGCTTTGTTGATGCCGCCTGCCCTTGATGTGATCATGGAGATCAGGGTGGACAAGAGAGAGCCTTGTTTTGAGCGCCCTTTTCATGAACAGCTTGGCTGGGGGAACCCCGGTGAGCGAGTGGGGTCTGGTGCGGAGGCTGAGCAGAACTCGGGACAGGCAGGTCTGCAGGGAGCCTTCCGACATGTGTTTCAAGCTTTGCTTGATGGTTTGGACTGCTCGTTCTGCCTGGCCATTGGATGCGGGCTTGAATGTGGCAGATGTGATGTGCTTGATCCCATTCTCGTCGCCAGTTGTTACGTCCATAATAAAGTAACGTGATTGAGTACTGTAGACGTGAGTAAGTGTGACCTTAGTCTCTTTATTCTAACATGTTGGTACAGCAAGGGAGGCCTGCTTATATACAGTGCTCCCAAAGGATGCTGGGATCCTTTGGGACTCCAACAGGTACGCCCTCTGGTGGCGATGGAATGCTGGTTACATAGGGTTGCATACATAACAGGTTCCAGTTGGAGTACCACCACACCGGAGGAGCAAATAATTTCCACCCGGGCGACCAGCTTCCAGCGCCCCGCCAGGAAATTTGGTGCCGGTTTTTCAATGGCACTGAGCAGTACTGCCCAGGAGCGTCGAGCCGGTGTGCAACGCCCCCGGTAACGTCCCGATCTCAAAATTTGTTCCGCGCTGACTCAGTAGCGTCCTGTAGCCAACCCACCAGATAAACCAGGTGGTCAGAGCTATCCCAGCGGCGATGAGGGAAGGGATGACGACATGAGGTAAGTGTGATTGTTTTTTTTGTTTTTATTTTTGCAATGTACCTTTACATGGGGTGAGCTAGGTATTGGAAATATTTTTTGTGGTTTTTTTTGTAGTGATTTTTTTTTCCACGGAAGCCTCTCTTAGGGCGCTCCGAAGCCGGATCTTTAGCAATGGATTTTCAGTTGCTCAGCCGGCATAGCAGCCCAAGGGGCCGAAATTGGTCGACATACCACCCCCTACCACCCGCGTACTGCCGACATACCACCCAAAAATGCGATTTTGGTCAAAAAACACCTACATACCATTGACATACCATTCAGCGGAATATTCATCATTGACATACCACCGAGCGGTATGTACACCGTCCGCCATGCAGGACCGCCCGCATACCGCCCAAAAAGTCTGATTTTCATTGCATACCGGCTGACATACCACCAGAGATGCATACCGTCCTGGAAAAGGTGGTTCTACGTGATGGTAAGTGGGCGGGAATGGCCGGAATGCACGGATCCGTCATTTTGGAAATCGTGAACTGTCAGCTAAAGCAGCACCTTTGTATCTCTGAGGTGAGCAGTGATTTTAGACTGCGATTTTGATTTGAAAAGGTTTATTTACTATTACTGAGTAACTTATTAAGACAGAAAGGCATTTTAGTTATATTTTCTTAATCAAAAAATATTGTGGAGATTTAAAAAGAATGGGGCCTGTATTATCTCAACCTGTATTACTGACAACCTGTCTAATGGAGGAACCAGATGTGAGGAAGTTTATTGAGCAGAGTTATAAGGGTAATGGAAGAGGTTGCAGAATGATGATGAGGAGGAGGATGCCTTAGCCGCAAAGGACCTTCAGGGAAAAGTTTGACACTGTACAAGAGTGCTTAAATTCAATTCAAACGTTTCTGTAAACATGTAAAAAATATACAACGATTTTAAAACTTTGTAAAACTTATAACTATAAAACAACTGTAACAACTTTAATAACAATTTCAACAAAACTTTTACAACTTTAATTAACTTTTACAAATAAAACTTCAATTACAACAAAAAGACCCTTTACTTCCCCCGCCCACACCCTCTGCCCTTTCCATATCCACGTGCTACACCACGCTTGGGACTATTCCCCCCTTTCTTACTCCTGCCCTTCACTTTCCCAGTGCCCGTGGGCATGGACCTCCCTGTGTTGATACCAAGTCGGTGTGCAGCACCGCACCCCAAGTGCCGTTGCTGTCGTTGGTGGGGGGGTGGGTCAGACATTGCACAATAACTGGGGCCTCAGGGGAAGCTTGCGATGTGGAAGGCGAGGCTTCAGGGCTGGGAGATGATGTCAGCACCCCACCCTCAGGTACTCGACCTAACTACTATGGCATAGGGGGTGGGGTTCTACGCCATGTTCTGATCCCGTATTGACGTATGGCTTCGACAGCGTCGGTGGTTCGCTCTTCAAAGGCCCACAAACAGACACAATTAGCAGACAGTCGCAATACTGATTAATTCTATCTGGGACCACGGCCAATTTTGTGGGTGTGGGTGTGGCCAGCCTCCAGCGCAATGTTTTTGAAATTAGCACGAAAGGTCGCGGAAACTCGATTTGCGCTGGATATAATTTGCGCTTGATATTTCTTGATCTTTTGCAGTTGTTTGGCCGATTTTGGGAAAAGTGGAAACTCCAGGCCAATCTTGTTAAACGAGGTAGGAGGGGCCAGTCCTTGACTCTCCTGCTTCATTTTCCTCTTTGTTCACCAGAAGAAGTGGACTTTAAGCCCTCTGATTGGAAATCACAAATCTGGTTCAGATGAGGTGTAATGCTCTTTAGGTGCGCTGTGTCTGACTAGTGCCTGCAAAGATCAGCCCCTGTGTCTATCCAAAAGTTTGTGTAAAGGAGCTAGGTGAATAATAGACTCAATAGGTGATCCTAGCTGTGTTTAGTCTAATCTATCAATTGTGTTCTGTAATATTTTGCCTATCTGTCTACTTCTGCAAATTATTTTAATTGTAAATTAATCAAGACAGTAGATTACCCGGTACAATGTGGTCTACAGTTAGGACTGACTGGAGACATAGTAAGGGAGATTTTCAGTGGCTTTGCCGGGCAGAAACAGTGCAGCAACACTCCGCCAATGGTGGGAAAAACTTACCGTTCATTCCACTTCTGATCCGACTGACACCATCCTAAGAGGACCTACTATTGTGTGACCAGACACCCACCTGTTTCAGTCGGTTGACCATTTATTATGGAAATAAATATGGATCACGATTGCCTTTTTGGGAGGCAACTGGGTGGAGCTTGTGCCATTCACGTTCTGCCTAGTATTACCCGGCGATACAGCCGAACAGGACTAAAACCGATAAGTTTTAAATGATCTTTGTGGGGCAGGAGCACCTCCCAGGTCCACTTAACATTCTGTCAGCCCTGAGTGTGTGAGCTGCAGTGGGGCATCCACATTTTACCAGTAGTATGGTAGTGAAGACCAGCCCTCCCACTGGCACTATTGGGTGGTCGGCTGGGGAGCTCCATCAGTTAGCTGTTACAACATTGGCATGCTCCAGATTCTTTGGCCTGATATTTATGAGCAGGTGAGGAGGGAGTAAAGGTGACTGGGAAAACCGGAAGTTTGGGGAAAGCGGAGGTCCTGCCAAGTTTAATGCCAGGACCTCATTTGAATTTTTTTGCTCCGTTTCCAGGCTGGCAGTCAGCCAGAGAGATGGAAGGCCTGCAAGAAATTGTGAGTTGGAAGAAATAACTTGAGACCAAAAAGTCTCTTCAGACTGGTGTTAGAATTGAAGGTTTCATTCCATGGTACAATAGGTAAAGCGACTTGAATAGCGTGAACTGACAACAGGCAGCTCCAAACACCTGAAGACCAAGAATGGCTCCAACCTTGGGAGGATGTGAAGAGGAGGGTTTCACCTAAGAGTTGATACAAAGAACTCGAAATATAATAGGTTAAATGGTCCTGACAATATCCTACACCAGGCCCACCCCTAAAAAGAGAATAAAAGAAAGAACTAGATGGCATTTCAGGGCAGATGGTAAAAATAAGGGGCCTGAAATTCACCATCCCCAAAGGGACAGCTACCACGGAGTTTGGGCAGTCGATCGAAAAAATCGCTTGGCCGCCGCGGTCAGGTACTTTTCCCTCCCTGAGCCATATTCAGCTCGGGGAGGATTTCAGCCGGAAGCGGCGCGGTGAAGCTGCTGTAAAGGAAGGTTTCCGGCGGTGAGCTCTGCAGCGTGCGGCTCGTTGGAAAGGGACTACCACAGCAAAATTCACTGAGGAAAAGGAAGGACTTTTCCCGGCAGTGCCCCCGCAAGGTTTTCGATGCGGTGCTCGAACGCGACATCGCTGGGGCCCTTTGGTAGGTAAAAAGTTTTATTACTTAATATTGTTTTTATTTTATTTTCCAGCATCCGCAGTATTTATCTTTTGATATAGTTTTATTACTTATTAGTGTTTTTATTTCATTTTCCATGGTCTGCAGTATTTAGTTTTTGATATAATTTTATTAATTGTTTTGGCCCCATTAAACCTACTGAGTGCTGCTCAGAGGTTTGCACATGCCCCTGTACTCTTGTACAACTTTCAGGTCTGACTCTTTAGTGGAGGCCTGTGGGCTGCAGAGACCTGCTTGGCAGGGTTCACCCTGAGGATGGGATCAGTGCTGGGAGGGCGACACCTGGTCAGAAGCAGGGTGGCATGCAGGAGAAGGCGCGTCGTTAGCACCGTGCAGAGAGGCAGCGGGCAAGGGAGGCAGCAGACCAGTGTGCCCGCCGTCTTCACTGGCCCGAATCAGGATTGCGGTTGGCTGCTTGGGGACAAGGGATATTCCCTGTCCACTTGGCTGCTCACTCCTCTGCGGAACCCCAGGACAGCGCCAGAGCATGCATACAATGATGCTTATTGTGCCACCAGGTGCATCATCGAGCACTGCGTAGACATCCTTAAGTAGAGGTTTTGATGCCCAGACCGTTCTGCTGGCACCTTGTAGTACTCTCCTCAATGGGTCTCCATAATCATCGTGGTCTGCTACATGCTGCACAACCTGGCCGTCATGAGGGGACAGCCGCTGAATGTCGAGCCAGCATTACCACCTGGAGGAGGAGGAGGCGCAGGAGGAGGAGGAGGAGGATCCCCGTTGCCCCAGATCTAGGAGGCGTCAACCCATTGCCACCCTGGAAGTACTGGGTGCAGTCTGGCCAACACCCTTCTTAGAGGCTGCGTCCTCACATATATGGAGGTGCCTGACACCTCCCCTGCAATCTCTTTCCATGCATTATGTACTGCCGGTCTGACAGGTCTCCCCATGTCAGGAAACAGTATTTTTCTTCTGTGCTCTACACCGTTGATCAGTGTCCCCAGCTCTATATCAGTGAACCTGTTGGCTCTCCTTGCACCTCTTACACCAGCCATCCTTCCAAACTCCTTCCCCCCTCAGGGCCTTGCTGCAAAATCTGACCTTTAAAAAGGCCAAGGAGCAGCTGGCTCATTAGAAACCCTTACATGCATGCTGAATTTCCAAGTAGTCATAATGCTCAAAATAAGACAGCCACATCGCTGAAAAATCCACTTTGGAAGGGTTCATTGGCGCTGGAACACATTTGCTAACATGTGGAGCTGAATATGGGGTTGCCCAGCCACAAAATAATTTCTACGCTAATGGCCACAAAAAGGTGGGGGGAGCACCAGCTTTCCAGCAGAACTGTTCATGCCACCAGCTGTCTGACCGATCGGGACTAATAACAGCTACTTGTCACGGTCGTATGGCTACGATGTCTATCCTGATTGTGTGTTGTGTTTGACTATATTTGAACTACCACTCCCTTAATAAACTCCTAAGACCCTTTGGGTATCTGTGTGTGACGTGTGATCCTAATGTTACAGGCCTGCGGGAGCAGTCCACATCTGGTAACGTGTAATGAGACTGGGTTAATTAACAATCTCATAGTAAAGGATCCTCTTGGGAAGAGTGATCATAGCATGGTAGAATTTCAAGTTCAGTTTGAGGGTAAGAAAGCTAGTTCTGAAACTCGTGTCCTGAACTTAAATAAAGTCAAATACAAAGGTGTGAAGTCGGAGTTGGCCAAAGTGGACTGGGAAAATAGATTAAAGGGTAAGACGGTAGATAAGCAGTGGCAAACAGTTAAGGAGATATTTCACAACTCTCAGCAAAGAAATATTCCATTGAGAAAGAAAAACTCTAAAAAAAGGATGAACCATCCATGGCTAACTAAGGAAGGAAATAATTGTATCAAATTGAAAACAATGTTGCAAAGAATAGTGGAAGGCCAGAGGATTGGGACATTTTTAGAAACCAACAAAGGATGACAAAAAAATAATAAAGAGAGAGAAGATAGTTTTATGAGAGTAAACTAGCAAGAAATATAAAAACAGACAGTAAGAACTTCTACAGGTGTATAAAAAGGAAGAGAGAAGATAAACTAAGTGTCGGTCCCTTCGATGATGAGACTGGGGCTTTGATAATGAGAAACAGGGAAATGGCAGAGAATTTGAACAAATATTTGGTATTGGTCTCCACGGGAAAAGACAATAAAAGCATCCCAATAATTGATAATCGAGGGGCTATTGAGAGAAACTGTACTATGCAAACTAATGGGACTAGAGTTGGACAAGTCACCTGGACCTGATGGCCTGCATCCTTAGGTCTGAAAAGTGGATGCCTTGGTTGTAATCTACCAAAATTCCATGGATTCTGGAGAGGTCCCAGCGGATTGGAACACTGCAAATGTAACACCACTGTTTAAAAAAGGAGGCAAACAAAAAGCAGAAAACTATAGACCAGTTAGCTTAACATCTGTCATTGGGAATATGCTGGAATCCATTATTAAGGAAGTAATAGCAGGACATTTGGAAAATCAAAATACAATCAAGCAGAGTCAGCATGGTTTTATGAAAGCGAAATCATGTTTGACAAATTTGCTGGAGTTCTTTGAGGATGTATCTGTTGTGTATCTGTAAAGCATGCACTCTCATGTTCCTCCACCAGGGAGTGCATCCCCTGAAGTCCCAAGGGATCCCAGCATCCCTTGGGAGCATTGTATATAAGCCGGTCCCTAAGGCCTGTTCCTCATTCTGGAGTGTCTTAATGAAGACTGAGGTCGCTGTTACTTTAACCTCCCTACGTGCAGTCTCATCTGTGTTAGGAACACAACAACTGGCGATGAGAATACGAATCCAATGCAAAGATGCAGCAAACTGTGGGCATCCTGGAGAAGTTCTCGGAGGGTGAGCACCGAGGCCTATGTTGTACGGCTAGACCAGTACTTTGTAGCCAACGAGCTGGACGGAGAAGGAAGCGCTGCAAAAAGGAGAGCGGTCCTCCTCACGGGTCTGTGGGGCACCGACCTACAGCCTCATGAAGAATCTTCTGGCTTCGGTGAAACCCACAGATAAGTCATATGAGGAGCTGTGTACACTGGTTCAGGAGCATCTTAGCCCGAGGGAGAGCGTGCTGATGGTGAGGTACACTTGCCAACGATCTGAAGGTCAGGAGCTGGCGAGCTACGTCGCCGAGCTAAGGCGACTTGCAGGAGAATGTGAATTTGATGCCGACCTGGAGCAAATGCTCAGAGACTTTTTTGTACTGGATATTGGCCACTTGACCACGCTACGAAAACTTTTGACTGTAGAGACACTGACCCTCAGTAAGGCCATTGCGATAGCACAGGCGTTTATGTCCACCAGTGATAACACAAAACAAATCTCTCAGCACACAAGTGCTAGCAATGTTCATAAATTAACTGGAACTGTGTTTGTGAGCACAAATGTACAGGGTAGAACCCACGAGTCTGCAACTGCCAGCAGGCCTCAGGTGACCCAGATGACTCAGAGTCCGCAACAAAGGATGAATGCAAGGTAATTCACACCTTGTTGGTGTTGTGGAGGCTTCCATTCAGCCTATTCATGCCGCTTCAAAGGGTATGTTTGCAAGCGCTGTGGAACAATGGGGCACCTCCAACGAGCTTGCAGATGAACTGCAAGCTCTGCAAAACCTGCGAACCACCACGTGACAGAGGAAGATCGGTCCATGCTGGATCAAAGCAATTTCGAGCCTCAGAGAGAGGAGGCAGATAGTGAAGTTAATGGGGCGCACACATTTTCAATGAAATGTCCACCTATAATGCTAATTGTAAAATTGAATGGCTTACCAGTAGCTATGGAACTGGACACTGGCGCTAGCCAATCCATCATGAGTAAAAAGATGTTTGAGAGACTGTGGTGCAACAAGGCATTCAGACCAGCTCTGAGCCCCATCCACACAAAACTGAGAATGTACGCCAAAGAGCTTATCACTCTCCTGGGCAGCGCCATGGTCAAGGTCACCTACGAGGGCACAGTGCATGAACTGCCACTCTGGATTGTCCCGGGCAATGGCCCCACATTGCTTGGAAGGAACTGGCTGGGCAAAATCCGCTGGAACGGGGATGACATCCGAGCACTATCACATGTCGATGAGGCCTATTGTACCCAGGTTCTCAACAAATTTCCTTCCCTTTTTGAGCCAGGCATTGGAAACTTTTCCAGGGTGAAGGTGCGGATCCACTTGGTCCCAGAGGCATGACCCATTCACCACAAAGCGCGAGTGATACCTCACATAATGAGGGAGAGAGTGGAAATCGAGCTGGACAGGCTGCAATGCGAGGGCATCATCTCCCCAGTGGAATTCAGCGAGTGGGTCAGCCCAATTGTTCCAGTACTCAAAAGTGATGGCACGGTCAGGATTTGTGGCGATTATAAAGTAACTATTAATCGTTTCTTGTGACAGGATCAATACCCACTACCTAAGGCAGACAACCTATTTGCGACGCTGGCAGGAGGCAAGACATTCACCAAGCTCGACCTGACTTCGGCCTACATGACGCAGGAGCTGGAGGAGTCTTCGAAGGGCCTCACCTGCATCAACACGCACAAGGGACTGTTCATCTACAACAGATGCCCGTTTGGAATTCGGTCAGCTGCAGCGATTTTCCAGAGAAACATGGAGAGCCTACTCAAGTCGGTACCACGCACGGTGGTTTTTCAGGATGACATATTGGTCACGGGTCGGGACACCATCGAGCACCTACAAAACCTGGAGGAGGTCCTCCAGCGACTGAATTGCGTAGGGCTGCGGCTGAAGAGGTCGAAATGCGTCTTCATGGCAACAGAAGTGGAGTTTTTGTGGAGAAAGATTGCAGCGGATGGCATTCAGCCCACAGACGCCAAGACAGAGGCTATCAGAAACATGCCCAGGCCACAGAATGTCACGGAGCTGCAGTCGTTCCTGGGACTCCTCAACTATTTTGGTAACTTTCTACTGGGGTTAAGCACCCTCTTACACCCCCTACATATGTTATTGCGTAAAGGTGAGAACTGGGTATGGGAAAAAAAACAAGAGAAAGCCAGAAACATTTTATGCTCCAACAAGCTGCTTGTATTGTATAACCCGTGTAAAAGACTTGTGCTAGCATGTGATGGGTCGTCGTACGGAGTCGGGTGTGTATTACAACAAGCTAACATTGCGGGGAAGTTGCAACGTGTCGCCTATGCCTCCAGGAACTTGTCTAAAGCCGAGAGGGCCTACAGCATGATTGAGAAAGAGGCATTAGCGTGTGTGTTCGGGGTAAAGAAAATGCATCAGTACCCGTTTGGCCTCAGATTTGAGCTGGAAAACGATCACAAGCCCCTCATATCCCTGTTCGCTGAAAACAAGGGTATAAATATAATGCCTCAGCCCGCATACAAAGGTGGGCACTCGCGCTATCAGCGTATAACTATACCATCCACCACAGGGCAGGCACTGAGAACTGTGCGAATGCTCTCAGTCGGCTACCATTACCCACCACGGGGGTGGAAATGGCGCAGCCTGCAAACTTGTTAATGGTGGCGCAGCCCGCAGACTTATTGATGGTCATGGAAGCGTTTGAAAATGATAAATCACCTGTCACGGCCCGCCAGACTAGGACTTGGAAATGCCAAGATCCTCTGCTGTCCCTAGTAAAAAACTGTGTACTGCATGGAAGCTGGACCAGCATCCCCTTTGAAATGCAAGAGACAATCAAGCATTTCCAGCGGCGAAAGGACAAACTGTCCATTCAGGCAGACTGCCTGTTTTGGGGTAACCGCGTAGTGCTACCCAAAAAGGGCAGGGAGACGTTCATCTCGGATCTCCACAGCACACACCCGGGTATAATAATGATGAAAGCGATAGCCAGATCCCACGTGTGGTGGCCCGGTATCGACTCTGACAGAGTCCTGTGTACGGCAATGCAGTGTGTGTGCTCAGTTGTGCAACGTGCCCAGAGAGGCACCACGAAGGTTGTGGTCCTGGTCCTCCAGACCATGGTGGAGGATCCATGTCGACCATGCGGGCCCATTTCTCGGTAAGATGTTCCTGGTGGTGGTGGATGCTTTTTCAAAATCGATTGAATGTGAAATAATGTCGGGAAGCACCGCCACCGCAACCATTGAAAGCCTGAGGGCCATGTTTGCCACCCATGGCCTGCCTGACATACTGGTCAGTGACAACGGGCCATGTTTCACAAGTGCCGAATTTTAAGAATTCATGACCCGCAATGGGATCAAACATGTCACCTCGGTCCCGTTTAAACCAGCCTCCAATGGGCAGGCAGAGCGGGCAGTACAAACAATCAAACAGAGCCTTAAACGAGTCACAGAAGACTCACTCCAAACCCGCCTGTCCTGAGTACTGCTCAACTACCACACGAGACCCCACTCGCTCACAGGGGTGCCCCCGGCTGAGCTACTCATGAAAAGGACACTTAAAACCAGACTCTCGCTGGTTCACCCCAACCTGCATGATCAGGTAGAGAGCAGGTGGCAGCAACAAAATGTAAACGATGGTCGCGCCACTGTGTCATGGGAAATTGATCTGAATGACCCTGTGTATGTGCTAAACTGTGGACATGGTCCCAAATGGATCGCGGGCACGGTGATAGCTAACGAAGGGAGTAGGGTGTTTGTAGTCAAACTAGACAATGGACAAATTTGTAGAAAGCACCTGGAGCAAACGAGGCTGCGGTTCACAGACTGCCCTGAACAACAGACACCACCTTTTTCAAGTCCACAACACACACCCTAAGGATCAACGACACCACCCCGGACCAAGAAATCCAACCCATCACCCCAACAGCCCAGCAAGGCTAGGCTCACCCAGCAGCCCTGCAGGGCCAGCAACACGCCAGCCCAGCGAACACACCAGAACAGACATTTGTACCGAGGCGGTCCACCAGGGAAAGAAAGGCTCCCGACCGCCTTCCCTTGTAAATGGTTTTTACTTTGACTTTGGCGGGCAGTGGTGTGTATCTGTAAAGCATGTACTCCCATGTTACCCACCAGGGAGTGCAACCCCTGAAGTCCCAAGGGATCCCAGCATCCCTTGGGAGCACTGTATATAAGCCGGCCCCTAAGGCCTGTTCCTCACTCTGGAGTTTCTTAATAAAGACTGAGGTCACTGTTACTTTAACCTCCCTGAGTGCAGTCTCATTTTTGTTTGGAACACAACAGTAACGAGCAGGGTGGATAAAAGGGAACCAGTAGATGTCATGTATTTGGATTTCCAGAAGGCATTCAATAAGGTGCCACATAAAAGGTTTCTGTAGAAGATAAGAGCTCACGGTGTTGGGGGTAATATATTAGCTTTGATAGAGGATTGGCTTACTAACAGAAAACAGAGAGTTGATATAAATGGGTAATTTTCAGTTTGGCAAACTGTAACTAGTGGGGTGCCACAGGGATCAGTGTCGGGGCCTCAACTATTTACAATATATATAAATGACTTAGATGAAGGGACCGAGTTTAATGTAGCCAAATTTGCTGATGATACAAAGATAGGTGGGAAAGCAAGTTGTGTGGAGGACGCAAAGAATCTGCAAAGGGATATAGATAGGCTAATTGAGTGGGCAAAAATTTGGCAGATGGAGTATAATGTAGGAAAATGTGAGGTTATCCACTTAAATAAAAAAAATAAAAAAATCTAATTATTATTTAAATGTGGAGAGATTACAAAATGCTGAGGTGTAGAGGGATCTGGGGGTCCTTGTACATGAAACACAAAAGGTTAGCATGCAGGTACAGCAAGTAATTAGGAAGGCAAATGGAATGTTAGCCTTTATTGCAAGGAGGATGGAGTATAAAAGTAGGGAAGTCCTGCTAGAACTGTACAGGGCGTTAGGGAGCGGGCAGGGAAGTGGCCCTGAGTCCATGATCGGATCAGCCATGATCGTGTTAAATGACGGAGCGGGTTCGATGGGCCGTATGGCCTACTCCTGCTCTTGTTTGTTATGTTGTTCTATTCTTATGTTCACACCTGGAGTACTGCGTACAGTTTTGGTCTCCTTATTTATGTAAAGATATACTTGCATTGGAGGCAGTTCAGAGAAGGTTCTTGAGATTGATTCCTGAGATGAAGGGGTTGTCTTATGAAGAAAAGTTGGGCCTATACTCATTGGAGTTTAGAAGAATGATAGGTGATCTTATTGAAACATATAAGATTCTGAGGGAGCTGACAGGGTAGATATAGAAAGGATGTTTCCTCTCGTGGGGGAATCTAGAACTCAGAATAGGCGATCCCCCATTTAAAACGGAAATGAGGAGGAATTTCTTCTCTCAGAAGGTCGTGAATGTTTGGAATTCTCTAACCCAGAGAGCTGTGGAGGCTGAGTTATTGACTATATTTAAGGTGGAGATAGACAGAATTTTGAAAGATATGGGAGTCAAAGGTTATGGGGAGCGGGCAAGGAAGTGGGGTTGAGGCCAAGATCAGATCAGCCATGATCTTATTGAAGGACGGAGCAGGCTCGAGGGGCCAAATGGCCTATGCCTGCTCCTATTTGTTCTGTAAGACTACAGCGGGGGAGCAGTGAGGGAGAGATCCCGGGGGGCTGGGATAAGATTGCGTGTGTGGGGGCCAAGGAGATCATGAGTCAGTCTGGAGGTTGTGCGGGGATTATTTTTGGATCACGGGGAGGAGACAGCCAATTGTTGAGACGGTACTATATAGTGATGCAATAAGCATCACTTACCTGCTGGATCCAAGTGCTCTCACCTCTCTTTTGCTGCCGTTTTCCCAAACCCTGGGAATTCCAGCCCACAGCTGTTAAATCCAAATGGCCGCTAAAATCTGAGGCACGTAGCCTTATTAACATATTTAAATGACTGACCCGCATCTCTAGAGCAGGTTACTTACCTAGCCCCCAACCTGCCCCGGTAACCCTGAAGTAGGTGCGTTCGTAGTGGGTTGGGGTCAGTTTTCAGATTTTTAAGAAGTTAATCCTGCCCCACCTCCTGCCTGTCAAGGGAAATTAAAACATCCCGCTTTATCTCATCCTGTAATGCAAGCCCATGCTTTCAATGAAAGGAAGTGTGACCTTATGTGTGAAGCAATAGTAACAGGAATAGGCCATTCTGCTCGTCGAGCCTGCTCTGCCAATCTGCATTTGCCCACCTTTGATCTTTGTCCCTTGGTACTCTAACCCAACTAAAAACTATGTCAGTCTTGAAAGCTTCAACTGACACAGCCTCCCAGCCTTTTATTGGATAGAATTCCAAATTTCTACCATTCATTGTGTGGAAAAAGTCCTTCCTGATTTCAGTCCTGAATAGCCTGGCTCTAATTTTAAGATAATGGGGGAGAAATTGGCTAACCCCCAAAAACGGACATGGGGATCATGGTACGCGATTAACTTGCGTCCGTTCTTCGTGTTGCAGGCAGCATGGTCAATTGGTGTTCCTGCTGCTTTATGTGATTGCTGCATGCAGCCAGCGCTACTGACATTGTTCATTGGCTGCACACATCAGCAGGGGGCCCAAGATTGTGAATAATTAGTGCTACTTAAAGGCAGTCTGCAGCTCTCAAAGGGGAGGGGCAAGAAGTGGTGGGAGTTCTTTCAAAAGGCAATCTGGGCCATGATACTTTGAGCAATGGCTGTTCATGCGAGAGATCGAGCACCAAGGTTTTCAGATAATGCACTAGAGGTCTTGGTGGAAGAGGTGGAAAGAAGGAGATCATCTTCCGCAGAGGGCAGGAGGCCCTCCAGATACATGCTCAGGAGATAGCGGGAAGAAGTAACAGCGGAGGTTAATGCCAGGAGTGTTGCTTCAAGAAAATGTGCAGGAAGAAGTTTAATGTTCTGACATGAATTGTCAAGGTGAGTGAGTTCATCTTCAAATGGCATATCCTACCAATTGCTCCACTCACCTCATCCACTGCTCAATTCACTACTCGCCCATAACCCACCTACCAACAATCTCTGTCAATTAGTGCTCAAATCTAAAATTCACATGCTTTACACACTTAGCACTGTTGCAAGCTTCACACCCACAACTCACAGATCATATACATTGGCAGGTATTCAACCACGGCAGCCACATCACCGAAACATATTGCAGGACACTCACTGACACATTCGTTCTTGCAGAAGAAGGTGGCGCATAACAGGAAACAGTGGAAAAAAAGGAGGGGGAGAAGCACGGTTGCATTTTGTAACTCCCATGGAGGAGACAGTGCAGGTCATCATGGGAGAGGTTATCATTGTTGTGTGGGCACTGGTGGTGCTGAAGCAATCATTGTTGAGGGTATCAGCATACATAATCCTCCTTCTCTCATCCCATTTCTCCCTCATCCCACAATCTCTTCTGACTCACTAGCTGCAGATGGTGTAAGCACACACTTCTTACTTTCTCCTCTCCCCTCACCACAATCCAACCCTTGTCTCTTATTCATTTCAGGTACTCAAGAACTGGAGCATACCCAGTAAATAGAGGAAGAGGAAGAAGACAGTGAAAATGAAGAGACACTGTCACTTGATCTTACACTCGCAGCCACCAGCTCAGACACTGAAACTGCACATATTTTAGAGGCTAGGATAGAGGAGGGATCTGCATGTGGTGACACACCAGGTCCAAGTGCGCAGGAGCCATGGCAAAGGGCAAGGCTAGCGGAGGTGCCAGCTCACCAAAGGGTGAGGTCGCACACTCGTTCTGCTGCAGAGAAGTCAGATGACGGTTTTGATGCACCAGGCTACTGAAGAAGGCTGTTGGGTATACATAACCAAAGGCATCATGCACTGAAAACCTGCCAGAAAGCCTGCACTCAATTTCAAGGAGCATGGAGGAGTGCAACACTAATTGGCACAAGGCTTTGCGCAGCCCTTGGAGCTCATTCTTTCCAACATGAAATGGATGGTCACCTCCATGAGCACACCTGTGGAAACCACCATCAAGCTGCGTCTGATGGACGATGGCACAGTTTTCATTGCAGTACAAACAGCTTCCATCAAAGGTCTGCGGTGGGTTGAGCCTTGCATGCTCAGGCTGCTGCCATCGTGGCGCTAATGGCTTCAGGGAACAGCACCAACTTTTGTACATGGCCTTCTTTGACCTTACAAAGGCCTTTGACACTGTCAACCGCGAGGGACTTTGGAGCATGCTCCTCCGTTACGGCTGCCCCAAAAAGTATGTCACCATCCTCCGCCTGTTCCACGACGACATGCAAGCCGTGATCCTGATCAACGGATCCATCACAGACCCAATCCATGTCTGGACCGGGGTCAAACAGAGTTGCGTCATCGCGCCAATCCTCTTCTCGATCTTCCTCACTCCACCTCACACTCAACAAGCTCCCCGCTGGATTGGAACTAAACTACAGAACCAGTGGGAACCTGTTCAACCTTCGTCGTCTCCAGGCCAGATCCAATACTGTCGTCGAATTACAGTATGCGGATGATGCTTGCGTCTGCACACATACAGAGACAGAACTTCAAATCATAGTCAACATCTTCACTGAGGTGTATGAAAGCATGAGTCTCACACTAAACATCCTTAAGACAAAGGTCCTCCACCAACCTGACCCCGCCACACAGCACTGCCCCCCAGTCATCAAGCTCCATGGTGCGGCCCTGGACAACATGGACCACTTTCCATACTTCGGGAGCCTATTATCAGCAAGGGCAGACATCGACGACGAGATTCAACACCGCCTCCAGTGTGCCTTCGGCCGCCTGAGGAAAAGAGTGTTCGAAGATCAGGCCCTCAAATCAGTCACCAAGCTCATGGTCTACAGAGCTGTAGTGATACCCACCCTCCTGTATTGCTCAGAGACAGTAGACACTTCAAATTGCTGGAGAAATACCACCGACGATGTCTCCGCAAGATCCTGCAAATCCCCTGGGAGGACAGACACATCAACGTTAGCGTCCTCGATCAGGCCAACACCCCAGCATTGAAGCACTGACCATACTTGGCCAGCTCTGTTGGGCGGGCCACATTGTTCGCATGCCTGACACAAGACTCCCAAAGCAAGCACTCTACTAGGAACTCCTACACGACAAGCAAGCCCCAGGTGGGCAGAGGAAACATTTCAAGAACAAGCGCAGGCAGCGGAAGGAGTGTGCGGCAAACCAGTCCTACCTACCCTTTCCTTCAACGACTGCCTGTCCCACCTGTGACAGAGACTGTAATTCCAGTATTGGATTGTTCAGTCACCTAAGAACTCACATATAGAGGGACTGTCTATGATGATGATGATGATGATGATACCACTGTTCAAAGGGGCTTCCAGGGCATCACAGCAATCTATCAATCTATTCTCCAGCAGTTGGATTGTTGAAGTCCCGGGAAAGTGGCTGTGGCTCCATGGAACACAAACCTGTTGACCTCTCTTCGAAAACAGCATTCTTACTCCTACCTCTGCCACTCCACCAGTGCCCTTGCTGTTGCCTGTCAGCAAGGCAGCCCAGACTTCTGCAGCCCAGGCCGAAATGGTGCAATCTGAAGCCAGGCTCTCTAGGCCCAGAGTTGCTTGAGGTTACCCTCAAAGGCCATCTGCCATCTCCTCAATTGGAGGTAATCAGCCTTCCACCAGCCGCATTGCAGCCATTGGGGAAGCACCTAATAGGAGCACTAGGAGAGGCAAAGGAACACGGAAGACAGGCATTCAGGGAACGCACAAGAATGATTAGTTTATTTTTGTAAACATTATGTCATGATTGAATTCATAAATTTGGATTGGAATGTGCATTTACTGATGGTTTTAATTTTTATGTTGTCAGAAAGAAGACAATGCGATGGTTAGTGTTAGAGAAAGGTAAGGAGAGTAGCACAGTTGGTGAATGAGAAAGTGTGGTTGAGATTACTGGCATGGCTTATGAATAATCTGATCACAGAGCCTGGACAGAAAGGGGTTGTCTACATTATAATCTCCCTTCCTCTTCCTGTTCCTTCACTTCCTGTTGTAGTTCCTCCTCCTCCTCTTCTTCGTGCTCCTGCTCCTCAGCTTCTTGCCTGATATGTGGTGGCAAGGGCAGTTCCCTCATAATGGTGAGATAGTAATGCAGCATACTACTGTACCAAAAATCTTGATACCCATTCTGCCGAGCACTGCAGGGCTTCTCCAGAGTGGTCCAGGCAACAAAAGCATTGCTTGAGGATGCCGATGGTGTGTTCTATAATGTTCACTGTGGCAGCATGGCTCTCACTGTAGGCCTGCTGTGCATGTGTGCTTGGGTTCTGGACCGAAGTCATGAGCCATATCATGAATAGATAATCCTTGCTGCTCAGTAGCCAGCTTTTGACTTGCCGTGATGGGTCAAATACAGCTGGCACAGAGGACTGCTGCAGAGTGAAGGAATTGTGGCTGCTGCCAGGAAAACGGGCATTCACCTGCAGGAAGTACTGCTTATGGTCGCACACCAGCTGCACATTGAAGGAGTGGATTCCCTTTCAGTTCATGAAAATGGCTGAGTTCAGCTGAGGCGTGGCAATGTGCGTGCAGTCAATGACACCCTGCACCATGGGGAAGCCTGCAAGCCATGCAAGTCCTTGTGCTTGATTCCCGTATTTGTCTATGGCAAGAAGCAATGAGATGAAGTTGCCACTCTGTGTATAGAAAGCCTCAGTGACCTCCCTTCTACAGTAGTGCACTGCAAACTGTGAGATGTTGCTTATATGTCCAGCAGCAGCCTGGAAGGAGCCAGATGAATAAAAGTTAAAAGCCATGATCACCCAGACAGCCACAGGCAATGCTGTCCTTGGCCAGCTTTGAGGTTGGAGTTGTAGCTGCAGTAGTTGGCAGATTTGAGTTAGAACCTCTTTAGTGCAATGAAAACGTCTCAAGCATTGGTCTTTGCTGAAGTCTGGAGAAGAGAATTGCTTCCCAAAGGCAATCAGTGAATAAGGCCTCCTGCTGAGAGCCCTTCTCCCTCTCCTCTTCCTCCCTCATCCAACAGCTGTCCTGCTCTGCGTGGTCTCTCTTCATTCTCCCAGTCATGTTCAATTCCCAGAGGAAGCCTGTCCAGGCCACCCATGTATGGAAGCAACTTGTTTCAGCACAAGCTTTCAATGAACAAAAAGTTACTTCAGCTCCAGCCTGACCAATCCCCTGTAGATAGTCAAACTTTAGGTAAGTAGAGGAAAGCTCCAAAAATGTGTGTAATTGGATCAGCAGCTCGAAGAAATAATCCGGCAACTCACCTGTAAGTAGTTCATGATCCCTTTATATAGCGCTTGTGTGCATCCTTCATACCGTTTAACATCGAGTTCAGCAGTGTGAGGTTAAGGCACAGGCTGGAGTGTGGTGTTTGAAAATGGCAGCGCTGACGTTAAATCAGCATTGCACACTGATCGACAGCATAATCTGCCTGCTCTGCATGCTGCTGCGCATCGTTAGGTGGGCCTGCACAAACCCCTTTACCGAGATAGTATCGGTGTACTTCCCGTCAGAAGGGTACGCAAGCATCTGGACCCCATTTTCCACTGTTAGGTGGCCACATAGCGCCTAAAGAATGGATGCTACAGGGTCCAATTTCTCCCTTTA
Organism: Pristiophorus japonicus; assembly: GCF_044704955.1. Classification (NCBI taxonomy): domain Eukaryota; kingdom Metazoa; phylum Chordata; class Chondrichthyes; family Pristiophoridae; genus Pristiophorus; species Pristiophorus japonicus. The sequence goes on from NC_091978.1 coordinate 229,453,399, forward strand.
TGTCCCCTTGTCCTTTATTCCCCCACCGGAGGAATAGAGGGGGAGAAATTCGATAAGGCCTGAAAACTGATGATGGCACCACGGGCGGGATTTGCTTGCACCGATTTAGAAAGCGCAGGCAGCACATTAATTTGGTGCTGCCTGCTAATTTGAATGATTTTACCGCACAGCCCAGCAACAAACACACTGCTTTAGGCTGTGCGCTCAGCAGGAGGCCCAATGTCACATCGTTGTAGCGACATTGCATTTTCTTAAAGCAAGACTGCCAGTTTTGAAAACAGTCTCTAGCCCTTAAAGCTCAATTGCCTTCTGAATAAAAAACATTAAACTCATTCCAAACTAGGCAGTCTTCAGCTGTTAAAGCTGAACTGCCTTCTGCACGTACAAATTGGTAAAAGTACTTCCGCACTAACACAAATGGCTCAATAGGCCAAGGAAATAGGGAAAGTGCACCGAGGGTCTCGCACACAGCACTCCAGCTTTGTGCTGGGGGTCAACACTGCATGAGAGGTCCTCTACCCACAGGATCCAGGAGGCCCTCCAGAAAGAAGAAGGTGGGACTAGATCCCTGAGGCCGTCATTGCCAGCAGTTTCATCCCCAGGACCTGGCTCCAGTGCCCAAAGAAGCACCTCAGACCAGTGGTCAAGGTCAGTGAATGCATCTTCAAAAACCATCTCCTACCAACTGCACCACTAGCTCACACACTGCTCGTTGCACGAACCTCTCCTCCATCACTCACCTACCAATAATCTGTACCAATCACGAAGCACACCTCCCATTCCTAGCTTTACCTCACCCCCTTGGAGCAGATGATGCAGGCTATTCTTGGCAGGGGCTAATGTGAGCCCTTGGCCAGTGGTGGAGCTAAATGAATACATGATGCCGGTATTTTCATACGTTATAAGAACATAAGAAATAGGAGCAGGAGTAGGCCACCTGGCCCCTCGAGCCTGCTCCACCATTTAATAAGATCATGGCTGATCTGATTATGGACTCAGCTCCACTTCCCTGCCAGCTCCCCATAGTCCCTTATCGCTCAAAAATCTGTCTATCTCCACCTTAAATATATTCAATGACCCAGCCTCCACAGCTCTTTGGGGCAGAGAATTCCATAGATTTACAACCTTGAGAGAAGAAATTCCTCCTCATCTCAGTTTTAAATGGGTGGCCCCTTATTCTGAGACTATGTCACCTAGTTTTAGTTTCCCCTATGAGTGGAAATACCCTCATTATGTTATATGTTTCGATAAGATCACCTGTCATTCTTCTGAACTCTAATGTGTATAGGCCCAACCTACTCAACCTAGCTTCATAAGTCAACCTGCTCATCTCTGGAATCAACCTAGTGAACCTTCTCTGAACAGCCTCCAATGCAAGTATATCCTTCCTGAAATATGGAGATCAAAACTGTATGCAGTACTCTAGGTGTGGCCTTACCTATACCCTGTACAGTTGTAGCAGAACTTCTCTGCATTTATACTCTATCCCCCTTGCAATAAAGGTCAACATTCCCGTTGCCGTCCTGATTACTTGCTGTACCTGCATACTAACTTTTTGTGTTTCATGCTCAGGTCCCTCTCAATTTTTCTCAATTTAAATTATAATTTGCTTTTCTATTTTTTCTGCCCAAGTTGATAACGTCACATTTTCCCACATTATACGCCATCTGCCAATTTTTTGCCCATTCAATTAACCCATCTATATCCCTTTGTAGATTTTTTGTGTCCTCCTCACAATTTGCTTTCCCACCCATCTTTGTATCATCAGGAAACTTGGCTACATTACACTCGGTCTCTTCATCCAAGTCATTAATATAAATTGTAAATAGTTGAGGACCCAGCACCAATCCCTATGGCACCCCACTAGTCACTGTTTGCCAACCGGAAAATGACCCATTTATCCCGACTCTCGATTTTCTATTAGTTTATCAATCCTCTATCCATGCTAATATATTACCCCCAAATTTATCTTGTGCAGTAATCTTTTGTGTGGCACCTTATCGAATACCTTCTGGAAATCCAAATACACCACATCCACTGGTTCCCCCTTATTCACCCTGCTCGTTACATCCTCAAAGAGCTCCAGCAAATTTATCAAACATGATTTCCCTTTCATAAAACCATGCTGACTCTGATTGATTGTATTTTGCTTTTCCAAATGTTTTCCTCCTTCTCACATCCCACTTCCCCCTCATCCCACAATATCATCTGATTTACAAGCTGCACATGGTGTAAGCACGCAGCTCTTGATTTTCCACCCTCCCCTCATCACAACCCTTCCTCATATCAGACACCCAAGAAATCCAGCCTGCCCAGCCAGTGGTTGACCAAGAGGGAGAGGAGAGTGAAGAAAAAGAGGAGGAAACACCGTCACTCAATTTTATAGTCCCAGCCACCAGCTCCTCAGGGTCGTCCTGCAAGGCCATCTGCAATGTTCCCCACTAACAGTCAGCAGCCTTCCACCAGCCATGCTGCAACCATTTAGGTAGCACTGCATGACATCAGTAGGATAGACAGAGCCACACATAAAACAGTCACTAAGGGAATACACAAGGGTGATTAATTGATTTTTTGATGTAATCATCATAGGCAGTCCCTCGGAGTCGAGAAAGACTTGCTTTCACTCTGAACATTAGTTCTTAGGTGGCTGTACAGTCCAATACAAGTACCACAGTCTCTGTCACAGGTGGGGCAGATAATCGTTGAGGAAAGGGGTGGGTGGGATTGGTTTGCCGCGCACTCTTTACGCTGCCTGTGCTTGATTTCTGCACGCTCTTGGCGACGTGACTCGAGGTGCTCAGCGCCCTCCCGGATGTGCTTCTTCCACTTAGGGTGGTCTTTGGCCAAGGACTCCCAGGTGTCAGTGGGGATGTTGCACTTTATCAGGGAGGCTTTGAGGGTGTCCTTGTAACATTTCCTCTGCCCACCTTTGGCTTGTTTGCCGTGAAGGAGTTCCGAGTAGAGCGCTTGCTTTGGGAGTTTCGTGTCTGGCATGCGAACTATGTGGCTGCCCAGCGGAGCTGATCAAGTGTAGTCAGTGCTTCGATGCGGGGGATGTTGGCCTGGTCAAGGACTCTAATGTTGGTGCGTCTGTCCTCCCAGGGGATTTGTAGGATCTTGCGGAGACATCATTGGTAGTATTTTTCCAGTGACTTGAGGTGTCTACAGAACATGGTCCATGTTTCTGAGCCATACAGGAGGGCGGGTCTGGTCTTCAAACACTCTTTTCCTCAGGCAGCCGAAGGCTGCACTGGCGCACTGGAGGCGGTGTTAGATCTCGTTGTCAATGCCTGCTCTTGTTGATAGGAGGCTCCCGAGATATGGGAAGTGGTCCACATTGTCCAGAGCCGTGCCGTGGATCTTGATGACTGGGGGACAGTGCTGTGCGGTAAGGACAGGCTGGTGGAGGACCTTTGTCTTGCTGATGTTTAGCGTAAGGCCCATGCTTTTGTATGCCTCAGTAAATATGTCGACTATGTCCTGGAGTTCAGCCTCTCTATGTGCGCAGACGCAGGCGTCATCCAAGTACTGTAGCTTGGGGTGGTCTTGGACCTGGCCTGGAGACGGCGAAGATTGAACAGGTTCCCACTGGTTCTGTAGTTTAGTTCCACTCCAACGGGGAGCTTATCAACTGTGAGGTGGAGCATGGCGGCGAGGAAGATTGAGAAGAGGGTTGGGGTGATGATGCAACCCTGCTTGACCCCGGTCCGGACGTGGATTGGGTCTGTAATGGATCCATTGGTAAGGATCACGGCCTGCATGTCGTCGTGGAGCAGGCGGAGGATGGTGATGAACTTCTGGGGGCATCTGAAAAGGAGGAGGACACTCCATAGACCCTCGCGGTTGACAGTGTCAAAGGCCTTTGTAAGGTCGAAGAAGGCCATGTATAAGGGCTGGCGCTGTTCCCTGCATTTTTCCAGCAGCTGTCGCGCTGCAAAAATCATGTCCGTTGTGCCCTGAAGGGGACGGAATCCGCATTTTGACTCCGGGAGGAGCTCCTCAGCCACAGGGAGAAGACGGTTGAGGAGGACTCTAGCGACAACTTTCCCAGTGGCTGATAACAGGGAGATTCCTCTGTAGTTGCCGCAGTCGGACTTATCCCCTTTTTTAAAGATGGTCATGATCACTGCACCTCTGAGATCTCTCGGCATGCTCTCCTCCCTCCAGATGAGAGAGATGAGGTCTTGTATCTGCGCCAATAGTGTCTCTCCTCCATACTTTAGCGCCTCAGCAGGGATTTCATCTGCTCCCGAAGCCTTGTTGTTCTTAGGCTGTCTTATGGCTTTTTCTACCTCATGCAGTGTTCGGGTTTTACTGAGGTGATGGTGGGTTGCATGCTGCAGGATGGAGTCGAGAGCACTCGGGTCAAAGGCAGAGTCTTGGTTGAGGAGATCTTCGAAGTGCACCTTCCAGTGGGCCCTGACTGCCTCGGTGTCTTTGATGAGTGTTTCCCCGTTCTTGGTCAGCAGTGGGCTAGGGCCTTGGGAGGTTGGACTGTAGGTGGCATTGACAGCAATGAAGAATCCTCGCACATCATGGCTGTCGGCCAGCTGCTGTATCTCCTGTGCTTTCTCCATCCACCACCTGTTCTTTAGGATCCAGGTTTTTTGTTGGACCTCAGCCTTGAGGTGTTTGTAATGCTGCTTTGCTGCTCCGGTGTTGGGTTGTTGCTTAAGGCTCAGAAATGCCCTGTGTTTGCGATCTATTAGCTCTTGGATCTCTTGATTGTTTTTATCAAACCAATCCTGGTGTTTCCTGGTCGAGTGACCGAGCCTCTCTTGGCAGGCACTGGTTATGGAGGCCTGCAGCGCAGACCAAGCACTGTGGGCATTCTGCATCTTGGAGTCATCAAGGCACACCAGGTTAGCTGTGAGGCGCTGACTGTATAGGGCTCTTTTAGCTGGGTCTTTAAGTGCCCCGGCATTGACTTTTTTGCGGCACTGCTTCTGCTGCCCCCTCCGCTTTGTAATATTGGATGCATATATGGATAAAGTTGGATTAGAAAGTTTGCTTTGTGGTGGCTTTTATTTCAACATCGTGGCCAAAAGGACACTGTGATTGTCAGTAACAGAGGGAAGGTAAGGTATGGAACAAATGTTGAAAATGGAATTGGGGTTGTGTTCATTGGTATCGGAGGTGGATGATTCCATCCCAGATATCATGGCCAGAAAGGGGTTGTCTGGGTTGCAGCTTCCCCTCTGCTTCCTCCTCTTCTGCTTCTTCCTCTTCCCTCTGCAAGCAGCTTGGCCCCTTTGCTGCCACTGCTTTATCTCCAAAGGAGACTGCAACTAGAGCTGCCAGGATTGTGAGTAAGTGGTGTTCTCAGAGGCCTTCCTTTAATATCTAAAGCCTTCCAAGCATCCAGCAGCACTCCCTGCTCACTTTAACAAGTTTTTTAATGCATTGCACCAAGCCACTACTCCAATAAAATGTAAAAAAACAGTTCAAACGCTGAAATCAAAAATATCCTGAAAGATGTGTGTATCCCGTTATGAAACTCTGACAGTGCCTCTGTACAACTGCTGCATGCACATTCTTCCATGCATGGTTAGGAGTGGGTGGTATGGAATATGGAAACGTCCAAAATTGCAGTCATGCGTCAATCAGGCGTTGCACCACATTTACAAGGGAGAGGCAAGCACAGCCAATGGCAGCGTTGCCGACCTCTCCAAAATGTCAGTGGTGGGAAGCGGACAGAAGTGAGGTTGCCGCTATATTTTCAACTAAACCAGCCTTAATGAACAGCGCTACCACGCCTAATTTCGCAGTCAGATTCTCTCCATATCTACCTATATCTATCCTTTAAACTTTTTAAACACATCAATCCGATCACCCCTCAATCTTCTATGCTCAAGGGAATACAAGCCAAGTTTATGCAACCTGAGCTCATAATTTAACCCTTTAAAATAGGAACATTGGACCAAATGGTGAACAATGAATCCTTTTAAACATGAGATACACTTTGGAAATAATAGATTATTATTGGACACTCCTTATCACTCTGACTGATGGACAAATACCACTCTGACAGACCATATATCTCAGGCCATAAAATATGAGGATTTGGGTGTGTCTTGCTGGATGACTTGGAGGGCTCTTGCTCCAACTGGCCCACACAAGGTTTTTCATTTACCTCAATGATATTTTAATCCTGACCTGATCGGGGAAGGTGAAGTGACTTTTCCACTAGATGAAGGCATCGGGAAGGATGAAAAGGCCCCTCGAGTCATCCTGCGAGACACGCATTAAACCCCCTCCACGCGACTTACCTGATTGCCAGCAAGCTTCCCTTTGGTGTTGGATGGTGGCTTCTAACTGCTTGAGCTCCACTTTCACCCACCGGCCAGCTTGCCACTTTCTGCCTGATTTGACCTGTCAACTGACCGGCAGCAGTAGATGAGGCCCAGGAGTTAAAAAATCTCCGGCCTGAAATCTGGGCCAGCGAGTGAGTTTTGCACTCGCTGTCCCCACTCCCTCCAGAAACTTGCTGGGAGTTAAAGTTAACCTCAATGAGTCAGATTCAGCAGCAGTAGGAGGCTTCTAAAGTGTATTATGTCACTAGATATCCACACGAACACTGCATCTATCTGACATGACTTACATATAAGGAACCTTACAAGGATTGCAAACAGTCATTCTATATGGGTCTGAGAAGGCTGAGCCAGGGATAAACTCCACTGAATTCCTTATTACATTTTTTTAAACAATTCTTTTGTCCCACATTATGAATTTGTCAAGTTCGGTGTTATTATTATTTTGAATACATTTATAAAAAATGAAGCATTTTAATGAACATTATTATTAACAATAAATATATAGCAAGATCACCAGCAGAATCAGGATTTGATGATTCAAGAGATCCAAGCTAACCTGAGGTGGCAGCCTTGGCTCAGTGGTACCACTCTTGCCTCTGAGACAGATGGTTGTGGGTTCAAGCCGCACTCCAGAGAGTTGAGTACACAATTTAGGGAGTGCCTCACAATTGGAGCTGCAGCTTTTTGGATGAATCATTAAATTGAGGCCCTGTCTTGCCCTTGGATGCCATGATAGGTCTCCTGGCACTATTTCGAAGAAGTGTATGGGAGTTCTCCCCGGTATCCTGGCCACCATGTATTCATCAACCAGCATCACTAAAACAGGTTAGTTGGACATTTATCTTATTGCTGTTTGTGGGAGCTTGCTGTGCACAAATTAGCTGCCACGTTTCCTACATTGCAACAGTGACTACACTTCAAAAAGTACTTAATTGGCTGTAAAGCAATTTGGATCATCTTGTGGTTGTGAAAGACGCTATATAAATGCAAGTTCATTGTATGACTCACAGCACAGAAATCTGAAACAACCAAGTTTACAAAGGCAGAATGCAGTTAATCAGTTAAAAATATAGAATCTTAGTCCATATATTTTGATATTATTGATAGTAGCAACAATGCAGAGACCTAATTTTTTTTTAAATTAAAACATTTTGCACAAAGTGATATTACGTTAGATTTAAAGTATAATATAATAAATTTGAAATAATAGCCTCCTTCTGTGCCGTAAATTTCTATGATTCGATGAATGTGCATTTTTATAAACATGGAGCTAGGTTTAGATCTTGACAGAACAGTGCCAATGAGAATGCTTTGTTACCGATATTTAAAGTTGATAGACGGAGTAATTAATCTCGGTGGTGGGCAAATTGTTGGAAAAAGTTCTGAGGGACAGTTTTAGTCGGCATTTAGAAAGGCATGGACTACTCAAAGACAGTCAGCATGGATTTGCTAAGCGGTAGTTGTGTCTGACTAACTTGATTGAATGTTTTGAGGGGGTAACAAGGAGAGTTGATGAGGATAATGCATTTGATGTAGTCTACATGGATTTTTAGCAAGGCTTTGACAAGGTCCCAAATGGCAGACTGGTCAGAAAAGTAAAAGCCAATGGGACCCAAGGGAAAATGGTAAGTTGGATTCAAAATTGACTCAGTGGCAGGAAGAAAAGAGTAATGGTCGACAGGGGATTTTGTGACTGGAAGGGGTTCCGCAGGGCTCAGTACTAGGTCCCTTGCTTTTTATGGTATACATCAATGATTTAGACTTGAATGTCAGGGGCATGATTAAGAAGTTTGCAGATAATACAAAAATTGGTCATGTGATTGATGGTGAGGAAGAAAGCTGTATATTGCAGGAAGATATCAATGGACTGATCAGGTGGGCAGAAAAGTAGCAAATGGAATTCAATCCAGAAATGTGTGCGGTAATGCATTTGGGGAGGGCTAACAAAGCAAAGGAATACACAATAAATAGTAGGATACTGGGAAGTGTAAGGGAACAGAGGGGCCTTGGAGTGTATGTCAACAGATTCCTGAAGGTAGCAGGACAGGTAGATAAGGTGGTTAAGAAGGTATACAGGATACTTTCCTTTATTAGCTGAGGCATGGCATATAAGAGCAGGGAGGTTATGATTGAACTGTATAAAACAGTAGTTAGACCACAGCTAGAGTACTGCATACAGTTCTGGTCACCACATTACAGGAAAGATGTGATTGCACTAGAGAGGGTACAGAGGAGATTTACAAGGATGTTGCCAAGACTGGAAAATTTTAGCTACGAGGAAATATTGGGCTGGGGTTGTTTTCTTTGGAACATAGGAGGCTGAGTGGAGACTTGATTGAGGTGTATAAAATTATGAGGGGTCTAGATAAAGTGGATAGGAAGGACCTATTTCCCCTAGCAGAGATATCAATAACCAGGCAGGCATAGATTTAAAGTAATTGGTAGAAGGATTAGAGGAAAACCTTTTTCACCCAGAGGGTGGTGGGGATCTGGAACTCAGGCAGAAATGCTCATCACATTTAAAAAGTATTTGATATGCACTTGAAGTGCCGTAAACTACAGGGCTACAGTCCAAGAGCTGGAAATTAGGATTAAGCTGGATAGTTCGTTATAGGCTGGCACAGAAACGATGGTCTCCTTCTGTGCCGTAAATTTCTATGATTCTATGATTCTATGATCACTAGTGTAAATGGAGAGTTTGCAGCAACAAATGAAGCCAAATTATATTTATTCCTTTGTGAATCTCAGTGCTAGGAAGTCAGTGGCACAGGTGCACAGAGGAACATGTGCTGCCAATTTATGCATCTGAACAACCATTTCCTGCCCCACCCTCCCTCTGGATCGCTGTGACATGTATCAAGCATATAAGACTAAGTTAACAGCAAGAATATATACAATTTTTAAAAAACTTATTGGTTTGCTGTTCTGGGAGAGGCAGGAACCGTTATTGTTTTATGAAAAAGTCTGCAACAAAAATAAATTATTTTTATTAAATGCCAGTAAAAGGGTGGCTCAGTAGCATAACCTAACTGCAGTGAACATAAGAACATAACAAATAGGAGCAGGAATAGGCCATTTGGCCCCTCGAGCATTCTCTGCCATTCAATAAGATCATGGCTGATCTGAACTTGGTCTCAACTCCACTTTCCTGCCCGCTCCCCATAACCCTTTACTCCCCTATAGTTCAAAAATCTATTTATCCCCACCTTAAACATATTCAATGACCCAGCCTCCACAGCTCTCTAGGTCAGAGAATTCCAAAGATTCCTGACCTTCTGAGAGAAGAAATTCCTCATATCCGTTTTAAAAGGGCGACCCCTTATTCTGAAACTATGCCCCCCTAGTTCTAGATTCCCCCACGAGAGGAAACTTCCTTTCTGCATCTACCTTGTCAAGTCCCCTCAGAATCTTGTATGTTTCAATAAGATCACCTCTCATTCTTCTAAATTCCAATGAGTATAGACCCAACCTGCTCAACCCTTCTTCACAAAACATCCCTTTCATCTTAGGAATTAACCGAGTGTACCCCCTCTGAACTGCCTCCTATACAAATATATCCCTCCTTAAATAAGAAGACCAAAACTGCACGCAGTACTTCAGGTGTGGTCTCACCAATACCCTGTACAGTTGTAGCAAGATTTCCCTGCATTTATACTCCATCCCCCTTGCAATAAAGGCCAACATTCCATTTGCCTTGTTAATTACTTGCTGTACCTGCATGCCAACATTTTGTGTTTCATGTATGAGGACCTTCCGTACCGCAGCATTTTGTAGTCTCTCTCCATTTAAATAATAATTTTGGGCTGGATTTAGGGCTTTGATGTTTTTGGGGCGGTAATGGTGAAATTTGTAACATTGGGTAGCTGGTCCCTGTAAGGGGTGCAGCACTAAGGAAGGTGTTGTACACTTCTCTTGGGCACTAGCATGGGAAATTCCCGAGCTAAAGAGCCGGGCCGGATGCACTCCGAGAGACCCTTGGTGGGGGGGGGGGGGGAAGAAAAGAAACTTTAAAAAAGACACAAAAACATTCCCAAAACATTGCCCATGCCACCACAACACAAATTGCAAAAAAAATTAAAAGAAAATACAATCACACTTATCTTGGGAGTCCATTACTTACCTCTCCGCTGTCGGTATCGTTGGACCGCCTGATTTACTAGGCATTCATTGCGGGGCGCGCATTGAGGCATACGGGTCGAGCAAGAATCAAACCTCACGCCGTTGTCGCAACCAGGGGCATTGCACAACGGACGCAGCTCTTCCAGGCTGCAAAACCAGTCCCGAGGATCCCTGCGGCGCACTGGAGGCTGACTGACCGGCCAGAATAACTCATCGCTGCCATTGCCGCTGCTCCGGGACAAAAAACAGAGGGGAGAGGAGCCGAAAATCCGCACTTTGCTTTTGTATTCTTCATACCAAAGTGGATAACCTCACATTTTCCCACATTATACTCTATCTATCAAATTTTTGCCCACTCACTTAGCCTGTCTATATCCCTTTGCTGATTCTTTGGAGTTCCTTGTGCATGAAACACAAAACATTAGTATGCAGGTACAGCAAGTAATCAGGAAGGCAAATGGAATGTTGGCCTTTATTGCAAGGGGGATAGAGTATAAAAGCAGAGAAGTCCTGCTACAACTGTACAGGGTATTGGTGAGACCACACCTGGAGTACTGCGTACAGTTTTGGTCTCCTTATTTAAGGAGGGATACACTTGCATTGGAGGCAGTTCAGAGAAGGTTCACTTAGTTGATTCCTGAGATGAGGGTGTTGACTTATGAAGAAAGGTTGAGCAGGTTGGGCCTGTACTCATTAGAGTTCAGAAGAATGAGGTGATCTTATTGAGACATATAAGATAATGAGGGGATGTTTCCACTCTTGGGGGAATCTAGAACTAGGGGGCACAGTTTTAAAATAAGGGGTCACCCTTTTAAAATGGAGATGAGGAGGAATTTCTTCTCTCAGAGGGTTGTAAATCTATGGAATTCTCTGCCTCAGAGAGCTGTGGAGGCTGGGTCATTGAGCATGTTTAAGGCGGAGATAGACCGATTTTTGAGCGATAAGTGAATAAAAGGTTATGGGGAGCCGGCAGGGAAATGGAGCTGAGTCCATGATCAGATCAGTCATGACCTTATTGAATGGTGGTGCAAGCTTGAGGGGCCAAATGGCTTACTCCTGCTCCTATTTCTTATGTTCTTAACTTGCTTTCCCACCTATCCTTTTATTATCAGCAAATTTGGCTACCGTGCAGTGTTTAGGTTCTATTATCCAGTTAGTGCTAAACTTGGTTCTAATGCCTACTAATATTTTTAAGTAGTCAACAGGAATTTGTGTTTCTGTGGTGTTCATCGGGTACAAAAACAAAGGTCTCAAAGCACTTCACTCAAAGGAGGACCAAACAGTGGGTGCCGAGTGAGGATGGGGGTGGGGGCAGGAATCTCACCAAAGACACAATTAATGGCAAGGGTTTGAAGATAGTTTCTGAAGGCAGGAGGTGATGAGGTGGAAATGACTTTTTCATTGAATTGTGGAAAGTTGTAAATTGCCTGTTAATTTAACTGTCTATAACTGTTGAAGCTGAAGAACTTGGTCTGTTCAAGAGAAAAATGTAACTTGTAAATTCTACCTGTTAATTGTTTTTTAAAGACCTCTTGAGGAAGTATATGTTTCGTATAGTATTTCAGCAAACTTCATGCAAGAAATTTAAAGTTTCATTTAATTTTACTGTTCCACTCCTATAGTGATGCTGACCTGTTGGAACATCTAAAAGATATGCCAACAGGAGATATACATTTCTAGGTCTTAGAAATGCTTAAGAAACTCAGACATTTATATTTGAATGTCTGAGCTGTACTTGAGTTGATAATTTTAATTATTTATTGGTATTAGCTTAACTGTTCTTTTTAAAATTTAAGAATATTAATGCTAATTTATTCTGGTTTTACAATATGAACAATTTTGAAAATAGATTAGCTGAGGTTACACTAAATTAAAATATTAATAATTAACTGTGTCACCAAAGTCACCTTCTCTCTTGCAAAATACTGTGTGAACTGTACATTTGCCTTAGGTGTTTGAATTTAGGAACAACTCTTATATTGAATGTGATAGCCCGATTCGCTAATGAATATTACACAGAGCGTTAACCCTAAAGCACTGAATTTCAATCCATTAAGTCCATGATAGAGACAATGAAAAAGGACATTGGCTGGTGTTTTCCAGATACGTACAGCACTAATGCAGCAATAATACAGCACTCGAGCCCTCAAAGAGTTAAAGATGGATGGATGTGTGTGAATCTGTGTGTGAAAATGTGTGTTAGAATATGTGAGTGGGGGAGGTGCCACTTCCTGCCATTGTTGTCCAAGAGAACTGTATGAATATTTTAAAGAATAACTCAAGAAGTAACAAAATGTTATTATGATGATACTATGTTCAGATAATTTGTATAGGGTAAATATGCATTATATATCTGTGCAGTATATAATGAATAATTATTGTGAACTAACATGCATTCTTTTTTGTTCTCCTACAATATTTCAGAGACAAAATTATTATTCTGCATGTTTAAAAGACTATTGGAATAAATAGAATGTGGCCTGAGCAGCATCTGTGCACTCTCTGCATGAATTATTGCTTGCTATATCTGCATCCTTTATGTTGTAAGTGACAGTGTATCGGATAAACTGTTTTGCATTGGCTTCTAAATAAGTAATTACTGGAAGCATATGATTCACCAAGAGATAGATGCAGATATGAAAGTCTCCTCCCACCCCGAGGCTTCTGTGAGTTTTGACGTCATGTGTGCTCCTTTCAGTTGCCGTAGCAACCTATTCCCCAGGCCCTCTGTCTGTCTCATCTGGTAGGTTCCACAGTGGTACAGCCAGCATTGGACTGCACAATGGTTTAACACGGGTGAAGGCGGTGATTCAGCAAAGTCTCTCTCCTCTCCAGCAGCTTTCTTCTCTCTCTCTCTTTCTGTGCGTCCTCTCCATTCCATTGTGTATCTTTTTTGTTTTGTTTTCCTTTCGTGAAAAGCAAAATGTTTTGAATCCAGATTGCAGTGGACTGTTGCCGTACCAGGATTCTCTTCAGTTGGCACGGAATGGTAGGTGGTTGATGCTGATGCAGTGTGCTAACCTGCTAAGGGTGGGGTGATGAATATTGATTGCAGCAAAGGTTAATGAAGTAGGCTGCTAGAATTCCAAGAGGAAAGCATCCCAGCAAGTGCAGTTGGATGTTGCCTTTTCTCTCTCATTGATATGCATCCATCTGGTAGCTGACTCTTATCAGAAAAATACAAATATATATGAGCAAAAAATATAAAAATCTTGGAATGAATATTGCATGCAAACAATGATTATTGTAGGTTGATGTTTGAAGGAGTAAACTCATGTTGCAGTGAGATTTAATAAAAGTGAAATTAATATTCTGCGAATTGTAGGAAAGAGACATTTTACACCTTTCTTGCCTTTGGCAGTGTATATATAGCCAACTGATTGTTTTAAAATGATTTAGTGATGAATCAGCAAGTTTTGATATCAGTGAATGGGATTAGGATCTATGGAGTTCTTTGAATTAATGGAAATCTTAGATCGTGATAACTGCTTTGATTAACATTTTTAATCAATCCCGTGATTAGGCAAGTCAGCATATGTTACAGGAGAAATGGAAGCATTTTGTTCCAGCGAGACTTCAGTACTCTCTTCCTGCTAAGATTACGAGGACTGTGAGACCTGTATGGTGTTACTGAACATTTTGCATTAAACCTATTTGTCAATATGACTATCCAGATCATTTTCTTTATCACATCATTTGGGAACACTGTTATTACCAATTTCCCTTTGAGCGTGTTGATAACAATAGACTGGTACTGATAGAGAGGCAGCAACTACCTGGGGTGCATTCTTGATTATTGTAGAGGAAGGCATTTTGTTCAGTGAGGGTGTTGTGATTTCTCTCTGTGAAAATCTCCAGAGAGATAGGTATATGCAAATATTGCATATGATGGTGACCAAATATGGATATACACCTAGCTTGTTTCGAGATTGTGATGGTGTCTTTTTATACAGATTCAGCAGAGGTCTTTGTACTCTGTTTTAAATTGTAATCTATTAAGTTCTTGCGCATTTGATTACCCAGAGCTGAAGGATAGACACCTTGCAGTCTAATAATCTATTTTCTTTTTTTCTCTAAATGTAATAATTGTGGGTATGGGGAGTCATGTTCTGGGATACATGTATGATGTAGAATGTACACTGAGTGTACAAAGTTTCTAGTCTCTGCTGTAACACAAAGTTAGACACACCGTTAGCCATTTTCAGACCACTTCAATGTGATTTAATTTCTGCATGTACATTGAAAAAAATATCAGTCCATAGATTTCCAGGATTAAATACAGAGTGCAGTTCCTATTTAGGTACCAGTATAAAGAAGGATGCACACAAAATCGAAAAACTTTTAAAATGTAATAAAGAATCATGTTTATTTTTAGCAGATGTTAATATATTTTCCTATTCAATTCCATGTAACATGATCAAATTGCTGAATTTGTTGATGGTGTAATTTGATAGTTGTGTAATACTGCAGTATATTTTACTGCAAAAATATTGCAGCTGGATTCATGACCTTTGGTTTATAACAAAATTGATTTTTTTTTGTCATATCTTCAAACTAGACGAGTGTGAAGTGGGGAAGGATTCACAGGCTGCTTAATAGTCCACAGGCTATGCCTGGAACACTGCTTCTATGGCCATAACCATCTTTACAACAGCTGATGGGGTGGTTTTCTGGGCTCCCATGACCCATATGATGGTGGGGATGGGGGGCGGACTTACAGCCTCCGGATGCGAGTATCTCACCGGATGTCAATCTAGAATTCAGAGCCGGAGCTCTGCTCACTGGGACTGTTTGGAGTGCGGTCAGAACTCTGTACCTTCTTACTCAGAGGAAGGGATACTACCACTCAGACAAAGGCTCGCTCCTACAAGATTGATGTATACTATAAAAAGCAACGATTGCAATAAAAAAATCACTTTTACAATATCAAATTTCTAAAATTATGCCATCAAACTGTGCAGTGATGCATAAAGGGAAAGAGTAACAGTAATCATTATGGATTTTGCTTATTTTAATAGTAGGAGAACAGATGTCCCATACTTTTCAAACTCACTATTACATTTTAATAAAATCTGACTCTGAATTTTTACCATCTGTTCTGTTAGAAATCCAGCAATGGAGAATGTTGAACACATTTCCTTTTTAACACCTTCTGCACAGATTTGAATAGACAGATGTCAAATAATGTGAAGTTGTGAAATTGTAACATTAATTATTATGATTGGCTTTGAATCTTTCAGCTCCCCCAACAAGGACCACGGTTATTTGTTTTCTACAGGGGCACATTTTTGCGAATAGCTCTGTATGCCATTGACAGATTGTCTTTCTAATTGACCAAAATACATTGGCTGAGACATTTGGCCACGCAGTGCCCATTTTTCGGGTGCTAAGCCTCCAAATATGGTGGGCAGGAAGAGCACTCGAATTTCCGGTCGAAAGTGTGTCACCCGCCATATTGGAAAAGGTAGCTGCGTTCATGGCAGAAGCGTATGTTGGAACATTTTAATCACAGAATAATTTATGTAAATTATGGTCCAGCTTGCAAAACAGCATGTGATGCTAACTGGTAGGAAGACCCTCATACTTAGTGGAATGTGGAGCTAGGATTACCAACTCTGGTTGGATTGTGAGCTTGGTCTCTTTAATGTAACTCAAAAGTGATGTTGATTGCCTTTTATACCAGCTTGCCCAGGGTGCACAGGTGACCCTTAGGTCTCCCACAGGTGTGCCCCCTGGTGGTAAATCTTAGACATCGATGAGGTTTGCATACATAATATCACTCCCCCCCCCCCCACAAAGTCTTATGTACAAGTTATTTACAGGTTGAGGCGATCTGGCGCTCTGCATTCCTGGGTCGATCGCCTGAGTTGAAGTCCTGGCATGGGTGAGTTAGTCGGATCATTGCTGCACGGCAGCGCGGCTGATCTGATCGGATTGTCGGGCATGGTGGGTTCATCCTCGTGGTTGACAGCGAGGTCGATTGCTAGTTGGGTGTGTGTTGGTGGATCATAGATGGTAAAGTCTTCTTCAAACTGTTCTTGGTTGTCAGTGAATCGCCGTTTGGTCTGAGACAAGTGCTTTCTGCACGTTTGCCCTTTCAACAGTTTAACAACAAACACTCTATTCCCTTCCTTGGCTAAAACAGTGGCAGCAATCCACTTGGGACCATGACCGTAATTAAGAACAAACACCAGGTCATTAACCTCAATCTCACGCGATACAGCCGTGCGATCGTGGTACACATTATGCTGGTGCCGCCGGGGTTTCTACCTGATCATTGAGATCCGGTTGGACTAAAGAGAGCCTGGTTTTGAGTGCTCTCTTCATTAATAATTCTGCAGGGGGAACCCCGGTGAGTGAGTGGGGGCATGTCCGATAGCTGAGCAGGACCCGAGATAATTGAGTCTGCAAGGAGCCATCTGTTACGCGTTTCAAGCTCTGCTTGATGGTTTGGACTGCCCATTCCGCTTGACCATTGGATGCGGACTTAAATGGGACAGACCTGACATGCTTAATGCCATTGCGGGTCATGAACTCGTTGAATTCTGAGCTGGTGAAACACGGTCCATTGTCACTAACAAGGACGTTGGGCAAACCATGGGTGGTGAACATGGTCCTGAGGCTTTCAATGGTTGCAGTGCACATACATGATGTCATTATTATACATTCAACCCATTTAGAGTAAGTGTCCACTGCTACTAGAAACATTTTTCCAAGAAAAGGGCCCGCAAAATCTACGAGGACCCTGGACAACGGTTTGGGGGGCCATGACCACAGGTTCAGTGGGGCCTCCCTGGCCCTGGCGTTGCTCAACTGTGAGCAAGTGTTGCATTGGTGTACATAGAAACATAGAAAATAGGTGCAGGAGTAGGCCATTCGGCCCTTCGAGCCTGCACCAGCATTCAATATGTTCATGGCTGATCATTTTGCAATGTTAGTACCCCATTCCTGCGTTCTCTCCATACCCCTTGATCCCTTTAGCCATAAGGGCTACATCTAACTCCTTTTTGAATATATCTAACGAACTGGCCTCAACAACTTTCTGTGGTAGAGAATTCCACAGGTTCACAATTCTCTGAGTGAAGAAGTTTCTTCTCATCTCGGTCCTAAATGGCTTACCCCTTACCCTTAGATTATGACCCTGGTTCTGGATTTTCCCAACATCGGGAACATTCTTCCTGCATCTAACCTGTTCAATCCTGTCAGAATTTTATATGTTTCTATGAGATCCCCTCTCATTCTTCTAAATTCCAGAGAATATAAGCCTAGTCGATCCAGTCTTTCTTCATATGTCAGTCCTGCCATCCCGGGAAACAGTCTGGTGAACCTTCGCTGCACTCCTTCAATAGCAAGAATGTCCTTCCTCAGATTAGGAGATGAAAACTGTACACAATGTTCAAGATGTGGCCTCACCAAGGCCCTGTACAACTGCAGTAAGACCCCACTGCTCCTATACTCAAATCCTCTTGCTATGGAGGCCAACATGCCATTTGCCTTCTTCACCGCCTGCTGTACCTGCATGACAACTTTCAATGACTGATGTACCATGACACCCAGGTCTCGTTGCATCTCCCCCTTTACCAATCTGTCACCATTCAGAAAATAATCAGACCTTCTGTTTTTACCACCAGAGTGGATAACCTCACATTTATCTACATTATACTGCATCTGCCATGCATTTGCCCACTCACCTAACCTGTCCAAGTCATTCTGCAACCTCTTAGCATCCTCCTCACAGCTCACACAGCCACCCAGCTTAGTGTCATCTGCAAACTTGGAGATATTATATTCAATTCCTTCGTCTAAATCATTAATGTATATTGTAAATAGCTGGGGTCCCAGCACTGAACCTTGCGGTACCCCATGAGTCACTGCCTGCCATTCTAAGAAGGACCTGTTTATTCCTACTCTTTGCTTCCTGTCTGCCAACCAGTTCTCTATCCACGTCAATACATTACCCCCAATACCATGTGCTTTAATTTTGCACACTAATCTCTGATGTGGGACCTTGTCAAAAGCCTTTTGAAAGTCCAAATACACCACATCCATTGGTTCACCCTTGTCCTATCTACTAGTTACATTCTCAGAAAATTCGAGAAGATTTGTCAAGCATGATTTCCCTTTCATAAATCCATGCTGACTTGGACCGATCCTGTCACTGCTTTCCAAATGCGCTGCTATTACATCTTTAATAATTGGTTCCAACATTTTCCCCACTACCAATGTCAGGCTAACTGGTCTATCATTCCCTGTTTTCTCTCTCCCTCCTTTTTTAAAAAGTGGAGTTACATTAGCTACCCTCCAATCCATAGGAACTGATCCAGAGTTTATAGAATGTTGGAAAATGACCACCAATGCATCCATTATTTCCAGGGCCACTTCCTTAATTACTCTGGGATGCAGACTATCAGGCCCTGGGGATTTATCGGCCTTCAATCCCATCAATTTTTCCAACACAATTTCCTGACTAATAAGGATTACCTTCAGTTCCTCCTTCTCGCTAGACCCTCGGTCCCCTAGTATTTCCGGAAGGTTATTTGTGTCTTCCTTAGTGAAGACAGAACCAAAGTATTTGTTCAATTGGTCTGCCATTTCTTTGATCCCCATTATAAATTCACCTGATTTTGACTGCAAGGAACCTACATTTGTCTTCACTAATATTTTTCTCTTCACATATCTATAGAAGCTTGTGCAGTCAGTTTTTATGTTCCCTGCAAGCTTGCTCTCATACTCTATTTTCCCCCTCCGAATTAAACTCTTTGTCCTCCTCTGCTGAATTCTAAATTTCTCCCAGTCCTCAGGATTGCTGCTTTTTCTGGCCAATTTATATGCCTCTTCCTTGGATTTAACACTATCCCTAATTTCCCTTGTTGGCCATGGTTGAGCCACCTTTCCCATTTTATTTTTACGCCAGATAGGGATGTGCAATTGTTGAAGTTCATCCATGTGATCTTTAAATGTCTGCCATTGCCTATCCACCACCAACCCTTTAAGTATAATTCGCCAGTCTATCCTAGCCAATTCATGAGTCATACCATCGAAGTTACCTTTCTTTAAGTTCAGGACTCTTGTCTCTGAATTAACTGTGTCACTCTCCATCTTAATGAAGAATTCTACCATATTATGGTCACTCTTCCCCAAGGGGCCTCGCATAACAAGATTGCTAATTAATCCTCTCTCATTACACAACACCCAGTCTAGGAATGCCAGGTCTCTATAGTTGGTTCCTTGACATATTGGTCTAGAAAACCATCCCTTATACACTCCAGGAAATCCTCCTCCACCGTATTGCTTCCAGTTTGGTTAGCTCAATCTATATGCAGATTAAAGTCACCATGCAGATTGCACATCATCGAAGTTAATGTCCTTCCTTACTATTGCGTTAATCTCCTCTTTAACCAGCAACGCTACCTCACCTCCTTTTCCTTTCTGTCTATCCTTCCTGAATATTGAATACCCCTGGATGTTGAGTTCCCAGCCTTTGTCACCCTAGAGCCATGTCTCCGTAATCCTAATTACATCATTTCCGTTAACAGCTATCTGCACAGTTAATTCATCCACCTTATTACGAATGCTCCCTGTATGGAGACACCGAGCCTTCAGGCTTGTTTTTTTTGGAATCAATGCCGGGCCACCAAATGTGCGACTGGCGATAACCTTCATCATGACTATGCCTGGGTGGGTACTGTGTAGGTCGCGTATAAATGTTTCCCTGCCTTTTTTTGGCAAAACCATGTGATTCCCCCATAGGAGACAATCCGATTGGATGGACAATTCATCCTTACGTTGGTGGAACGGCTTAATTTCATCTTGCATTTCCCTGGGAACTGCCGACCAGCTCCCATTAAGGATGCAGCTTTTTCCTAGTGATAGCACAGGGTCTTGGCTAGTCCAGGTCCTGATCTGGCGAGCCGTGACTGGTGACCCCTCGCTCTCAAAAGTATCCATTACCAGAAACAAGTCTGTGGATTGCGCCATTTCCACCCCGGTGGTGGGCAATGGTAGCCGACTGAGGGCATCAGCACAGTTCTCAGTGCCTGGCCTGTGGCGGATTACATAGTCATACGCAGACAATGTTAATGCCCATCTTTGGATGCGGGACGAAGCATTGGTGTTGATACCTTTGCTTTCTGAGAGCAGTGAATTAAGCGGTTTGTGGTCGGTTTTGAGCTCGAATCGGAGACCAAATAGGTATTGGTGCAGTTTCTTAACCCCGTATACACATGCTAATGCTTCTTTATCAACCATACTGTAGGCTCTTTCAGCCTTAGATAAACTTCTGGACGCATAAGCAACCGGTGGCAGTTTGCCTGACACATTGGTTTGCTGTAACACACAACCGAACCCGTATGATGACGCATCATAAGCTAGTACTAAACGTTTACATGGGTCATACAACACAAGTAACTTGTTAGAGCATAGCAAGTTTCTGGCCTTATTAAAGGCTGCCTCTTGAGATTTACCCCAGACCGAGTTGTCACCCTTGCGTAGCAATAAATGCAAGGGTTCCAGCAAAGTGCTCAACCCCGGTAGAAAGTTACCAAAATAGTTGAGGAGTCCCAGGAACGAACGCGGCTCCATCGCATTCTGTGGTCTGGGTGCATTCTTGATGGCCTCTGCCTTGGTGTCCGTGGATCTGATGCCATCTGCCGCAATCTTTCTCCCCAAAAATTCGACCTCTGCCGCCAGGAAAACACACTTGGAGCGTTTCAGCCTGAGTCCCACTCAGTCCAGTCGCTTTAGAACCTCTTCCAGGTTGTGCAAGTGTTCGTTGGTGTTGCGATCCGTGATCAAGATGTCGTCTTGGAACACCACGGTGCAGGGAACCGATTTCAGCAGACTCTCCATGTTCCTCTGGAAGATGGCCACAGTCGAGCGAATCCCAAAGGGGCATTTGTGATACATGAACAGTCCTTTGTGCGTGTTGATGCATGTCAATTTCTTTGACGTTTCAGCCAGCTCCTGTGTCATATAAGTAGAGGTTAGATCTAGCTTGGTGAATGACTTTCCCCCTGCTAGCGTTGCGAACAGGTCATTTGCTTTGGGTAGTGGGTACTGGTCCTGTAACGAGACTCAGTTGATCGTTACCTTGTAGTCCCCGCAGATTCTGACCGTCCCACCACTCTTTAGCACCGGCACGATTGGACTGGCACACTTGTTGATCTCGACTAGCGATATGATTCCTCTCGTTGAAGTCTGTCCAGCACAATCTCGACTTTCTCTCGCATTATATATGGGACTGCTCGGGCCTTGTGATGAACGGGTCATGCCCCAGGAACAAGGTAGATCTGCAACTTGGCGCTTGTGAAGTTGCCAGTGGCTGTCTCAAATAATGCCGGGAATTTGTTTAGCACCTGGGCGCACGAGGCGTCATCCATTGAAGACAGTGCTTTGATGTCGTCCCAGTTCCATCAGATCTTTCCTAGCCAGCTTCTGCCGAAGAGCATTGGGCTATCGCTTGGTACAATCCATAGTGGTAAATCATGCACCATACCGTCGTACGATACTTTCACTGCCGCACTGCCGATAATAGATATGAGTTCTTTGGTGTAAGTGCGCACCGTTGTTTGAATCGGGCTCAGTTTTGGCCTCTGTGCCTTGTTGCCCCACGGTTTCTCAAAAGCCTTCTGGCTCATGATTGATTGACTCGCCCCCGTGTCCAATTCCACGGAGAACATTACCGGAAGGCTTTAGGTGGTGAAGGTGTGTACCCCATACACTTCCTCTTCATCCTCAGGTTGAGTTGCCTCTCCTGCTTGTTCAGCGTGATCCACGCTGGATCGGTCGTCCTCTGCCACATGGTGAGTCAGAGGTTGTTTGCACATTCGCTGGAGGTGCCCCATTGTTTCACAGCCTTTGCACACGTAGTGCTTGAATTGACATCGATGGGTTCCATGACTGCCCCCGCAGCACCAACATGGTGTTAATGGATACGCATTCACACCCCACAGCGGCCTCTGAGTCACCCTGGGCCTGGCCTCTGTGGTCGTGTAGGCCCTGCCATGTACAGTTCAACCTGCTGAAGGCATTATTTTATGCATAGTACTTGCCGGTGAGCTTCGATGCTGTGAAGATATCTGTTCCGTGTTGTCGCTCGTGGATATGAAAGCCTGGGCTATCGTGATGGCCTTGCTCAGATCTAGGGATTCGACAGACAGCAGTTTGTGAAGAATGACCTCGTGGCCGATTCCAAGCACGAAAAAGTCCCGCAACATTTCCCCCAAAGATCCGGCAAATTCACACTGTCCCGCAAGGCATCTTAGGTCGGCGACAAAGCTCGCCACGACCCTCGGAGCGATGGTGCGTGTAAAAGCGATACCTGGCCTTAGGATGCTCTCCTTCGGCTTGAGGTGTTCCCGAACTAGCGTGCACAGCTCTATCTAAGTCTTGTCCGTTGGTTTGACCGGTTCCAGCAGATTTTTGACGAGGCCACATATCGAAGACCCACATATGTTGAGGAGAATTGCCGTGCGCTTGACCGCCATCTCCGCTGTGTCCAGTTCATTGGCCACGAAGTACTGGAAGTGACACTCAACAAAGGCTTCCCAATCATCACCCTCAACAAATCTCTCAAGAATACCAAAGGCAGCCATTACCACGTGAAATTTCATGATCTGTAAATCGTTGCCAATTATTATGTTCTGAATAACTCCACAAGGCTGTGTTGTAAGCTCAAACCATTGTGACCTTGGTCTCTTTAATGTAACTCCAAAGTGAGGAAGCAGCATGGTGGATTGCCTTTTATACCTGCTTGCCAGGGTGTACAGGTGACCCTTAGGTCTCCCACAGATGTGCCCCCTGCTGGCAAGTCTTCACATTGGTGAGGTTTGCATACATAACAGATCTTTCATTCCTGGAGACTCCAGGGCAATCCTGGAGTGTTGGCAACTCGAACTGTTCCCTCCTCAAGGCCTGTTCTCTCCCCGCTGCTGCACACACCCAATCTTGCCTATGTCTTTACCAAAGCGCTCCTCCCACCACACTGGCTTGATGTTAATGAGGTCTGAGGCCCAATGTTTAAACTTTCCACTCTGGCGCAGGTATCGTGCCCTGCGCCCCACCGCACAGCCAAAGATGGGCGCTCCTGACTCTCAGGGCCATTAACTCACAACAATTTCATAAATTCCTATTGTTTTCAATGAGACAAAGATGGTTGTCTTTTCCTGGTTGGTATAGAAAGTTTTAGATTCTATTTGCTCATATTAAGTGAGTTGGAACTGTACTACGTGATATTTATAACATTTGTATGATCTTTTATCCACTGTTTTATTGAAGGTGTTAACCCATTTATTTTAAATATTGATGCGTTACTAATATTGCACAGTGTAATTTCAACCCATTGTACTGTGAATTAAAGGTTGCTATTGGGTTTAATGGAGGAAAGCCATTGAATTAAAGGAAAAATAAACATCAGACATCAGTGAGTGAAATTCTGCTAGACTTTAAAACTCATAAACAAGTATAGGGATTAGAAAGGTAGATAAGGTACTATTTTTTTTACCTGAAATTTGCCTGGCTTAGTTCTTGAATAAGGAGCTCTGCACTCTACAAAAAACACATTCTGGACACGTGCTAGCATATCCTGCTTTTGAAAGTTTTCATTTTTTTCTGAGAAAGAGTGATGGTGTTCAGGTGCAGTGCCCACAATTTGGATCTATGGAAGGTAAGAAAAGATTTTTGAGGAACCATAACTAACTATCGTTGTTTGGTAAAAGTTGAAGTGCACAAAAAGTTTTGGGAAAGTCGAGAGAGGGATTGTAACACCCACCTTTATTCATCATTCAATCTAACTTTTATATCATGCAATTGTTCCCCAGAAAGCTGCGTCATTGAATACATTTAAGACAGAAATAGACAGTTTCTTAACCAATAGGGGAATAAGGGGTTATGGGGAGCGGGCAGGGAAGTGGACCTGAGTCCAAGATCGGATCAGCCATGATTGTATTAAATGGCGGAGCAGGCTCGAGGCGCTGTATGGCCTACTCCTGCTCCTATTTCTTATGCTCTTATGTTCTTAAAGTACCCCCCACCATTGTATTCTTAGTTGCTGGACATGAAAAAAAAAGATAGAGGCCCAACATCGGCAGGGGTGGAGGCATATCCTGACTTAAGTGCTGGGAGTTGCATGTCTGGGACAACTATTGCTGACTCCGCCAGAGTTGGTGGGTCAGAGGGCAGTTTCTTGAACCGGGCATGGGCCCCACTGCTAGGGGCACATCTCGGATATCCCTCTTTCCACCAGAGGCTGCAAACTGTAGCAAGTGGTGCCAATTCCGTGGAGGAGTGGTATGGGACTCACTAGAAGGTAGATATACATACATCACGGCCCCCTTTAAAAGAGACCCAATTTTAAAAATTGCTATCTCAGTCTTTAGGGGTGCTGCCACAGCCTTCACCCCATGTGGGCCCCAATTCTAGTACTCAAACAACTCGATCTGTTCTTAGGCCAGAATATGGAAACAACACACCATTTGTTTTGAATGCCCCTGTGATTTTTCTCTCGGGCTGCACGCAGCAGTGTCCTGGAGATTGACCGTTGATTCCTGGAAACTCCAGGACAACCATTTTTGAGGACATAGGCTCCATCAGTTCCCAAATGCTCCTACAGGCTTGATATGTATATTATATATTATCAGGACTGCTGCCATTATGCAGAAGAAGCCCAAATTCCAATGACCTCGCTTGACGGTTCTACAAGCTTGACAACTACAAGAGGGCTTCATACTGGCAGCATGCTGTGGAAACAGAGGGGCCGAAATTCAGTGTCCCAGGAGGGACCGTTTCCGCGGGTCTTCCGTGGCCAATTGGCAAAATCGCTTGGCCGATGCATTCTGCTGTATTGGCGCCCCCTACGCATATTCAGCGCAGGGGTTTTTTTCAGCGGTGAGCACTTCCACTTCCACGAAATCGGCCGATTGAAGCCACGCTAAAGTTTTTGGCCGCTGTACTGTGCGCACCGATGCCACCCATATTCAGGTTTAAAAAGTGAAGCTTTTTTTGACAGTGCACCCGCCAGGGGTCACAGTCTCAGGATACGGGGTAAGAAATTTAGGACCGAGATGAGGAGAAATGTTTTCACTCAGAGGGTGGTGAACCTGTGGAATTCTCTACCACAAAAGGCTGTGGAGGTCAATCACTGAATATATTTAAGAGGGAGATAGATAGATTTCTAGAAACAAAAGGCATCAAGGGGTATGGGGAAAAAGCAGGAATATGGTGTTGAGATAGAGGGTCAGCTGTGATCATATTGAATGGCGGTACAGACTCGAAGGGCCGAATAGCCTAGTACTGCTCCTATTTTCTATGTTTCTATGTTTCTATGGTCTCCCCATGTCCAGGAACAGCAGTCTCTTCCTGCCCTCTACACCTTGCATAATGGTGTCCAGCTCGGCATCTGTGAAGTGGCTTGCCCTCTCACACCAGCCATCCTCAAAGTCAGCTCCTTCCTTTCTCAGGGCCGAGCTGTAAATCCTGACCTTTAGGAAGGCCAGGGAGCAGCTGACTCATTAGCAACACATTCACAGCATGATGAATGTTTCTGTGGGGATTCCTCTTCAATTAACAGAGCCAACTGCTGCAAACTGCACTTTGGAGAGCTCCTTAGCGCTGGAACACATTTTTCTACTTTTTGAGCTGAAAATTGATCGGGCCACCGCTGAAAAGATTTTTGCGTTAATAGCCCCAAAAAGTCGGGAGGAGTGCCAGCTTTCGTGAGTTACTGAATTTCGGCTCCAGAATCTGTTCCAATGGCCACCACCAGGCATAATGGGCCCAAGTTTCCACATGACTTGCGCCTGATTTTTTGGGGCAACTGGTGGAGAACGGACTATCTTAGAAATCGCAATTCTCCACATTTTTTTTCTGCAGTTCTAGTCAGGTAGAACAGTTCTACTTTGGAACAGAATTTTTTCTTCAAAAGGGGGCGTGTCCGGCCACTGACGCCTGATTTCAAAGTTTCCACAGTGAAAACGTACTCCAAACTAACTTAGAATGGAGCAAGTGAAGATTTTTGTAGAACTGAAAAAACCTGTTCTACACATTAAAAAATCAGGCGCAGGTTACAAATTAGGCGTCCAGAACGAGGTGGGGGGGAGGGGGGGGGGAAGGGAACTCATTAAATTCTACAATAAATCCTTATTTATACTTCTACAAATATTATACAAATAAATCCAACCTGAATAAACATTTATAAGCAAAGAAAAGATTAAATAAACCATCTTCCTACCTGTGTGAAAGTGCTTCAGCCACGGAGAATGCTGCAGGCGTTCATTCCCGCGGGGGGTGGGGAAGAAAACAGCCGTTCGTTCCCGCGGAGCGGGGGGGGGAGGGGGGGAGGAGGAGGAGACAGCCGTTCGTTCCCGCGGAGCGGGGGGGGGAGGGGGGGAGGAGGAGGAGACAGCCGTTCATTCCCGCGGGGGGTGGGGAAGGAAACAGCCGTTTGTTCCTGCGGAGCGGGAGGGGGGGGAAGGAGACAGTGAGAAGGTTGCAAGAAGCCTCAGTGCTGATGGCAATATGCTTTTATTAAAAAATGTTCAAAAATTAAACAGCTACAAAGAACTACAAAAATGGCCGAGTGCCAATGTTTCCTTCACACTGCGCGTGCGCGAACGCTCCAATGCGCA
Source organism: Pristiophorus japonicus (assembly GCF_044704955.1). NCBI lineage: Eukaryota > Metazoa > Chordata > Chondrichthyes > Pristiophoridae > Pristiophorus > Pristiophorus japonicus. Next base: position 229,480,454 of record NC_091978.1, read on the forward strand.
CGCGCAGCGTTGCCGGCAGGAAAAAACTAATTTAAATGGTACCCGCCCCCTCCCACTTACAAAATCGGCGCGAGTGTAGGCTCCGCCCCCCTGGGCGCCGCGCCAAACAGACAAGGAGCTGCAAAGCGCTCCAGAATCGCGCGTTTTTTTTCCGGCGCTGTTTTAGGCTCAGAGGGGCGCCCGTTTTTTATCGTGTGGAAACTTGGGCCTTTCACATAAAATTTCACATAAAATTACTTTCACATAAAATTCTACGTTGGGATTTTCCTATGCAGTTCTTAGCACCAATGAAGTAAACCCTTTAGCTGTCAGTTTGTGTTGTTTCTGCCAGAATTCCATTAATAAGAAAGCACAGTGTAAGAGGTATTTGTTTCATCCTTGCCTTTGCATTTTTCTATTATTTCCCCAAATAACCACTAATCGTTGTGATCTGGAGACTTCGACTTGCTTGTCCAGAAGACTAGAAAATGTAGCGAGCTGTACATTTTGCTAAAAAACTCACATTAAATTCAACACATAAAACATTAAATGATCGTTGTTACCATGAATTCTGGGTTCATAAATCAGTGATTCTTTGAACAGCAAGTGGTCCCAGCAGAAAATCAAAAGTGGCAACAAAGAAGTTTCAAATGTTTTTTTTGTTCCTTCTAATTTTCTTCCCTCCTATTCCAAAGGTGTTAACGTATGCTAGGAATGATTCTGTGGAAGGATTGCTCATACCTTTGTTGCTCTATACTGACTGATATTTTTATTGATCCTCAGTCCACCTCACTTTCTCTAGGCCATGAACTAATTACGACCAAGATAACAGATGACCTGCTCCCAGGTCCCTGCCAGTACCCCTCCGAGATATCCATTAGGAGGTACAGGGCAGTAGCCTGGAAACACTTCTACATAAGAACATAAGAAATAGGAGCAGGAGTAGGCCATTTGGCCCCTCGAGCCTGCTCCGCCATTCAATAAGATCATGGGTGATCTGATCATGGACTCAGCTCCACTTCCCTGCCTGCTCTCCATAACCCTTTACTCCTTTATCGCTCAAAAATCTGTCTATCTCCGCCTTAAATATATTCATTGACCCAGCCTTCACAGCTCTCGGGGGCAGAAAATTCCATAGATTTACAACCCTCTGTGTAAGGGCGTGGTCCTGGGGGTCAGGTTCACCTCTGACCAACTTGAGCGGTTCGAATCGCTCCCATTCCCTTGGGTTCTAGACTCTGGATTTATTTGGGGAATGTGACAAAGTGCAGAGGACACTGGTTTGATGCAAAAGAACTTTGATTTTATTACAGCCAAGAAAATACAATGTCAAACTTCTTATCACTCTAATAAAGAATAATACAAGGAAAATACAATGTCAAACTTATAATCACTCTAACAAAGGAAAATACATTGCACATTCAAAGGGGGTTACAGTAAATTATACCTCCCACCTCCCAATACCTAATTCTAGCTAGGTTAGACTCCAGGGCAGGCAGGGACTATGCTTACCAATCCTTTCTGGTCAGTTAGTGGTAGTTCGCGATTTCGGGTTTCGTTGAAATCTGTAGGTTCTGCTTGCCATACCCTGAACGTAGGAGAAGACTTGTTACTGCGCAATCTTCAGTTGGGTTGAGTCCGCTGATGCGGTAAGGCGTGTTTTGGATCTATGGGGTAAGTACCTGGTTTTCTTCGTTAAAAATAGGTTCAAAGTCTCTTTAGGTAATGTTTTCACCTGTTGGTAGTCAGGCCTTAGATTGTAGAGTGGAAACTTTTCGATTCTTCGGTTTCTTCCCGTTGGAGTTTTGTATTGAGTTTGTTCGATTGCGGTGGTTTTCTGTTGTTACCACGTTGGCTGTGGTCGGTTGCTGCCGTGATGGTGATGTTCTTTCTTCCTTCAGGACTTCAGGACTTCGAGGCTGGAGAAGTTAGTTTACAACTGTCGCGTTGGTTTCTCTCCTTGTCTTGATGACACAAGCGTAGTATGGTACTAGGCGTAGTGTGGCATACCCTCTGTTGAAGCAGGGGACCAGTTATACGGTTTGAGTTGTTCTAATCTTGGCGCCGAATCAGTTCAGAATTCTTTGTTTAAATTTGGCGGGCTTGACTCTTTGTAATATTTTGGCGGGCTCATTAAAAGTTAATATGTTTTGGCTGGGTTGATGTTCGAAAACTGTTTCCTGATGGAAATATTAGCTTGGTAATCGCAATGTCCTTTTGTGCTTAGTTTTTCGCATACAGGCTGGATTGGGCCTCTTTGTGATGTATATGCTGAAATGGTTTTCCAGATTCAGGTTGATGGTTGGTTATCTCTGGGTTATTTGTTGTGATGTTAATGTCTCTTGTGGAGAAGGATTCTCGAATACCCATTTCTCCAGACAAGTTACTTAGTCCCAACACCCAGACAATTCCAATAATCAAGTTGTCTCCTGTTAGTTCTTTAGGCCCGCCCACAGCCTTGAATTTATCTTTTAAAAGTCCAAAATTCGATTAAAGTTCGTAGTTTCTTCCATAAACACTTTAGGATTTCAAACTTTCTGGTAGATAGTCCCAAATTAAATTTCCTTTCGAATGAGCCCAAACACTGGGGGGGTTCTCGTGAATTTTGCATCCTTTCATCTGAGAGGAAATTCCTCCTCATCACAGTTTTAAATGGGTGGCCCCTTATTCTGAGACTATGAGTGGAAATATCCTCTCTGCATCCACCTTATAAATTTCAATAAGATTACCTCTCATTTTGCTGAACTCCAATGAGTACAGGCCCAACCTACTCAACCTATCCATCAACGCCCTCATCACCGGAATCAAGCTAGTGAACCTTCTCTGAACAGCCTCCAATGCAAGTATATCCTTCCTTAAATACGAAGACCAAAACTGCACGCAGTACTCCAGGTGTGGTCTTACCAATACCCTGTACAGTGTAGCAGGACTTCTCTGCTTTTATACTCTATCCCCCTTGCAAAAAGGCCAACATTCCATTTGCCTTCCGGATTACTTGCTGTACCTACATAGTAACTTTTTGTGTTTCATGCGCAAGGACCCCACGGTCCCTCTGTACTGCAGCACTTTGCAATTTTTCTCCATTTAAATTATAATTTGTTTACTATTATACCAAATATACTATTTCTGCCAAAATAGATAACCTCACAGTTTCCCACATTATACTCCATCAGCCAATTTTTTGCCCACTCACTTAGCCTGTCTATATCCCTTTGCAGATTTCCTGTGTCCTCCTCACAATTTGCTTTACCACCCATCTTTGTATCATCAGCAAATTTGGCTACATTTCACTCAGTCCCTTCATCCAAGTCATTAATATAGATTGTAAATAGCTGAGGTCCCAGCACCGATCCCTGTGGCACTCCACTGGTCAGTGTTTGTCAACCTGGAAATGACCCATTTATCCCGACTCTCTGTTTTCTGTTAGTGAGCCAATCCCCTATCCATGCTAAAATATTACCCCCAACCCTGTGAACTTTTATCTTGTGCAGTAACCTTTTATGTGGCACCTTTTCGAATGCCTTCTGGAAATCCAAATACACCACATCCACTGGTTCCCCCTTATCTACCCTGCTCGTTACATTCTCAAAGAACTTCAGAAAATTTGTCAAACATGATTTCCCTTTCATAAAACCATGCTGACTCTGCTTGATTGAATCAAGCTTTGCCAAATGTCCTGCTACTGCTTCCTTAATAATGGACTCCAGTTTTTTCCCAATGACAAATGTCAGGCTAACTGGTCTATAGTTTCCTGCTTTTTGTCTGCCTCCTTTTTTAAATAGGTTTTCCAATCCGCTGGGACCGCCCCAGAATCCAGGGAATTTTGGTAGATTACAACCAATGCATCCACTATCTCTGCAGCCACTTCTTTTAAGACCTTAGGATGTAAGCCATCAGGTCCAGGGGACTTGTCCGCCTTTAATCCCATTATTTTACCGAGTACTACTTCATTAGTGATAGTGATTGTATTTAGTTCCTCCCTCCCTATAGCCCCTTGATTATCCACTGTTGGGATGTTTTTAGTGTCTTCTACCATGAAGACCAATGCAAAATATTTGTTCAAAGTCTCTGCCATTTCCCTGTTCTCCATTATTAATTCCCCAGTCTCATCCTCTACTGATTTGTTTTCCCCCATCCATGCAGGAAAATGCCCAGCCTCCACTAGAAGCCATCTGTACAGAACATCAGTGGAATATGTAACACCACTCAGCCCACTGTTTGTTTACAGGGATCTCTAGCTCGTAAGCAGAGGTGCTTTTATATTACTCAGATCTGTTTAATATCCCATCTAATTGGTGAGAAAACAAATAGAAATTCATAACCTACTCGTTAAAAGTTAAAAAATAGACAAATGACCATACTTTTAGTGTAATGATGTGCAGCAATAAAAAATGTTAGTTCACTAAGGCAGAATATATTGGCTGTGGCTGGAGCTATAAAGGATGCGGTGCAGGAGACAGCCTCTGAAAGTAAATCTACCTCTGCAGCATTCTAGATGACGACGGGTTCACTGACCTGTGCACTGAAGTGATGTACTTCAACAAAGACGTATGACATCTCTAAGGCAGCTGGGAATAGCAATGTAACAACAAAATAGCTTCTGGATCCTTGTTGGACTCTTTGTTTGATTCTGCTATTTGCAGCTAAATCCCAATTAATAATTATTTGGCTGTCGCTGCCAACACGACATCTGAAGAGGTGCAATATGTTAAGATCAGAGCCTTCAGAAAAGGCGCATAAAACCCTGTAAAGGATACACCGAACAGACAGAATCTCGGAGTATTTTCTGTGAGAAAAGTAATGTTTATTCAGCATTCTTTTGCTCTAACGCTATGTGACATCCCTGAGCTCTGGCATATTAGGTATTGTTTACGTACTAATGCAAAAACTGTAGAATTTGTTCTCGGCAAATCATTTGACAATTTGTAGCATCACCATACATTGTTAGTACGATGACATCTGCTGCTATGAATAATAGCATTTATATACTATCGGGGCAAAATTGCATACAGCTGTGAGGCAGGACTTCCTGCAACAGGCGCAGAAGTCCCACCCCGGCAGCTAAATTGGGCTTACTGCCCCCGAGAGGAAGTGGAGCAAAAGTCTCGTGCTCCACTTCCTCTCAGGGGCGGGACTAGAGCGCTAATGTTTTGGAATTTTCCAAAGCTACGTGGAGAGGCTTGTAGCACTGGTGTAAGCACAGGGCCTTCCCTTTTCATTAAAGGGGAGGGATCGCTGTGGACTGCATTAGTGAGAAGGGACCACCACTACACCACAGCGGAGTGGGCTGCCGTGGAGTGGAGTGCCGGGCTACAACATTGCGGCACGGAACCCGCGATTTGAAGATGGCAAGGCCGCAACCGGTAATGTGGCCATTTAAAAAAATGTCAACGTTGCGCCTCCCCTTTAATTTTCACCCCACGAGCAGCCTAAACCCCGGAATGTGCCCCGCAAAGCTGGTGCGGACATCGCACGTGGCAGCCACATGGAGCGCAACCGCTCTGGGGCGAAAACGGGTCACTGCGCACGATGATGACATCAGGAGCAGAGCGCTACCGGTTAGCGCTGCCGCTAAACTCCCGCTGAATTTTGGGAGAGTCGTTAGCACCGCCGCGCCCGGGTGAAAAGTTGTTAGCATCAGGAGGCACAGATGACCCGAATTTTTACCCCATATATGTCTTACCATGTCAAAATGTCTCAAGGATTTGACGCAGTGGGGTCAGGATTTGTGTGACCCTATTCATTGGGTGGACACTAGGCAGAGCAATCCCGCCACCTACCCAATGAACTTTGTTGGAGGCTCGAATCATTTTGATAGTCAAGCTTCATTAAATTGATTTCAGCGAACTGCCTGTGCATTTGTAGGGATGACAGGCAGCTTAACTAAGGCTCAGGCCAAACATGTGCCCTTAAAGAAAAAGGCTCGGCAAAATAATTCTAGAGCCCCCTGGATGTCTTGGGACTTACAGGGGAGGATTAAGAAAAAAAGGGATGCTTATTTCATATCCCAACGGCTAAATACTTTAGAATCTTTAGAGGAACATAGAAAGTTAAGAGGCAAAATTAAGAAGGATATTAGGAATGCTAAGAGAGAGCACGAGAAATTCTTGGCCAGTAAAATTAAGGAAAACCCTAAGATGTTCTATAAATATATTAAGAGTAAGAGGGGAACTAAAGAAAGGGTAGGGCCTATTAGAGACCAAGAGGGTAATCTTTGTGTTGAGGCGGAAAACGTTGGTCGGGTTCTTAATGAATACTTTGCATCTGTTTTCACAAAGGAAAGGGGTAATACAGATACTGCTATCGTGGCGGAATGTGATATTCTGGATGAAATAAATATAATGAGAGAGGAAGTATTAAGGGGTTTAGCAGCTTTGAAAGTAGATAAATCCCCAGGCCCAGATGAAATGCATCCCATGCTGTTGAGCGAAGTAAAAGAGGAAATAGTAGAGGCCTTGACCATCATTTTCCAGTCCTCTTTGGATCTGGGCATGGTGCTGGAGGATTGGAAGACTGCTAATATAGTACCCTTGTTTAAGAAGGGAAAAAGGAATAGGCCGAGTAATTACATGCCTGTCAGCGTAACCTCAGTGGTGGGAAAATTATTAGAAAAAGTCCTGAAAGATAGGATAAATCTGCCTTTGGAAAGACAAGGATTAATTAGGGTCAGTCAGCATGGATTTGTTAAGGGAAGATCATGTTTGACTAACCTGATTAAATTTTTTAATGAGGTAACTAAGAGGGTCGATGAGGGTAGTGTGTACGATGTAGTATAAATGGACTTTAGCAAAGCTTTTGATAAGGTCCCACATGGTAGACTGGTCATGAAGGTTAAAGCCCATGGGATACAGGGCAAAGTGGCAAGTTGGATCCAAAATTGGCTTGGAGGTCGTAACCAAAGGGTAATGATTGATGGATGTTTTTGTGACTGGAAGGATGTTTCCAGTGGGGTTCCGCAGGGCTCAGTACTGGGTCCCTTGCTTTTTGTGATATATATCAATGATTTTAGATTTGAATATAGGGAGTATGATTCAGAAGTTTGCAGACGACACTAAAATTGGCTGTGTGGTTGATAATGAAGAGGAAAGTCATGGGCTTCAGGAAGATATTAATCTACTGGTCAGGTGGGCAGAGCAGTGGCAAATGGAACTTAATTCAGAGAATTGTAAGGTGATGCACTTTGGGAGGGCTAATAAGGAAAGGGAATACACATTAAGTGGTAGGCCATTTAATAGTGTAGCTGAACAAAGGGACCTTGGAGTGCTTGTCCACAGATCCCTGCAAGTAGCAGGCCAGATGGATAAGGTGGTTTAGAAGGCGTACGGAATGCTTGCCTTTATTGGCCGAGGCATAAGAGCAGGGAGGTTATGCTTAAATTGTATAATACTTTAGTTAGGCTACAACTGGAGTAATGCGTGCAGTTCTGGTCGCCGTATTATAGGAAGGACGTGATTGCACTAGAGAGGGTGCAGAGGAGATTTACTAGGATGCTGCCCGGAATGGAGAATCTTAGTTATGGGGGTAGATTGGATAGGCTGGGTTTGTTCTCATTGGAACAGAGGAGATTGAGAGGAGACCTCATCGAGGTGTACAAAATATTGAGGGGCCTGGACATAGTGGATAGTAAGGGTCTATTTCCATTGGTGGAGGGATCTATTATGAGGGGGCATAGTTTTAAGGTGGTTGGTTTAAGGTTTAGAGGGGATTTGAGGGGGGGCTTCTTTACGCAGAGGGTTGTGGGGATCTGGAACTCGCTGCCTGGAAGAGTGGTGGATGCAGAAACCCTCACCACTTTTAAGAGATGGTTGGATGGGCACTTAAAGTGCAGTAATCTGCAAGGTTACGGACCTAGAGCTGGTAATTGGGATTAGACTTGATTATCTTTTGTTGGACGGCACAGATATGATGGTAAGTACTGCAGGGAATAGAATACAGCCAGGGTGATCTCCTGGACTAGTGTCGATCGCCTGGATGAGTGGGAGAGGAATTTTCCCAGATTTTTTCTCTCTAAATTGGCCTGGGTTTTTATCTGCTTTTTGCCTCTCCCAGGAGAGATGACACTAAGTTGGGTGGCAGTGTGACCTGCGAGGAGGATGCTATGAGGCTGCAGAGTGACTTGGATAGGTTAGGTGAGTGGGCAAATGCATGGCAAATGAAGTATAATGTGGATAAATGTGAGGTTATCCACTTTGGTGGTAAAAACAGAGAGACAGACTATTATCTGAATGGTGACAGATTAGGAAAATGGGAGGTGCAACGAGACCTGGGTGTCATGGTACATCAGTCATTGCAGGTACAGCAGGCAGTTAAGAAAGCAAATGGCATGTTGGCCTTCATAGCGAGGGGATTTGAGTACAGGGGCAGGGAGGTGTTACTACAGTTGTACAGGGCCTTGGTGAGGCCACACCTGGAGTATTGTGTACAGTTTTGGTCTCCTAACTTGAGGAAGGACATTCTTGCTATTGAGGGAGTGCAGTGAAGGTTCACCAGACTGATTCCCGGGATGGCTGGACTGACATATCAAGAAAGACTGGATCAACTGGGCTTGTATTAACTGGAGTTCAGAAGAATGAGAGAGGATCTCATAGAAACGTTTAAAATTCTGACGGGTTTAGACAGGTTAGATGCAGGAAGAATGTTCCCAATGTTGGGGAAGTCCAGAACCAGGGGTCTCAGTCTAAGGATAAGGGGTAAGCCATTTAGGACCGAGATGAGGAGAAACTTCTTCACCCAGAGAGTGGTGAACCTGTGGAATTCTCTACCACAGAAAGTTGTTGAGGCCAATTCACTAAATATATTCAAAAAGGAGTTAGCTTTCGTCCTTACTACTAGGGGGATCAAGGGTTATGGCGAGAAAGTAGGAATGTTCAGCCATGAACTCATTGAATGGTGGTGCAGGCTCGAAGGGCTGAATGGCCTACTCCTGCACCTATTTTCTATGTTTCTATGTTTCTATGAGATCACATGGCTCCGGGTGGGGTGGAGTGTAAATGTTTTCAGTATAAGGGGTGTCGCAGTTGTGTGAAGGGGACTGGTTGGGCTGGGTGCTCTTTGCCTTTCCATCATTGTTCATAGGTTTATATGTAACCATTAAGGCTGCTGACCAAGGGCCGTGCAGCTCTTTGTCGGCCAGCACGGACACGATTGGCCGAAATGGCCTCCTTCTGCGCTGTAAATTTCCATATTTCTATGTTTCTATGAGAGTGGGTGGGTCTCCTAGCCACTTAACTAGAGTGCCTTTAGGAGCAGCCTCCAGTGGCCCCTTTAAGGACTGCAGGTTAGGTCATCCTACATTGAGTTCCACTGGGCAGGGCTTGCCCGGGACCTCAATTTGCATAAATTAATGAGGCTGCAAACTTTTACCAGTTGAGAATGCCAGGCGACTATTTTGAGACTAGCTCCAAGATCATGGTCGGTTGGACGCTGGTGGAAATGGGGGGGAAAGTTCTGGATTCACTGCCGCCCTGTTCATGAAAAATGTTGGCAGTAACAAGACGAATAAAGAATTCTGCCATGTTATGGTCACTCTTCCCCAAGGGGTTTCGCACAACAAGATTGCTAATTAGTCCTTTATCATTACACATCACCCAGTCTAGGATGGCCAGCTCTCTGGCTGGTTCCTCGACATATTGGTCTAGAAAACGATCCCTAACACACTCCAGGAAATCTTCCTCCACCGCATTGCTACCAGTTTGGTTAGCCCAATCAATAGGTAGATTAAAGTCCCCCATGATAACTGCTGTACCTTTATTGCATGCATCCCTAATTTCTTGTTTGATGCTGTCCCCAACCTTACTACTACTGTTTGGTGGTCTGTACACAACTCCCACTAGCATTTTCTGCCCTTTGGTATTCCGCAGCTCCACCCATACTGATTCCACATCATCCAAGCTAATGTCCTTTCTTACTATTGCATTACTTTCCTCTTTAATCAGCAATGCCACCCCGCCTCCTTTTCCTTTCTGTCTATCCTTCCTAAATGTTGAATACTCCTGGATGTTGAGTTCCCAGCCTTGGTCACCCTGGAGCCATGTCTCCGTGACGCCAATTACATCATACCCGTTAACTGCTATCTGCGCAGTTAATTCACCCACCTTATTCCGAATATTCCTTGCATTGAGGCACAGGGCCTTCAAGCTTGTCTTTCTAACACACTTTGCCCTTTTAGAACTTTGCTGGGGGGGCGATCTTTGGCTAGGGACTCCTAGTTGTCGGTGGGGATGTTGCACTTTATCAAGGAAGCTTTGACGATTTCCTTGAAACTTTTCCTCTGTCCACCTTGGGCTCGCTTGCCGTTTAGGAGTTCCGAGTAGAGCGCTTGCTTTGGGAGTCTTGTGTCAGGCATGCGAGCAATGTGGCCCGCCCAGCGGAGCTGGTCGAGTGCGGTCAGTGCTTGGATGCTGGGGATGTTGGCCTGTTCGAGGAGGCTAACGTAGGTGCGTCTGCCCTCCAGGAGATTTGCAGGATCTTGCGGAGACATTGTTGGTGGTAATTCTCCAGCGATATGAGGTGCCTACTGTATATGGTCCATGTCTCTGAGCCATACAGGAGGACGGGTATCACTGCAGCCCTGTAGATCATGAGCTTGGTGGCACATTTGAGGGCCTGATCTTCGAACACTCTTTTCCTCAGGCGGCCGCAGGCTGCCCTGGCGCACTGGAGGCAGTGTTGAATCTCGTCGTCGATGTCTGCTGTTGTTGATAAGAAACTCCCGAGGTATGGAAAGTGGTCCATGTTGTCCAGGGCCGGGCCGTGGATCTTGATGACTGGGGGTGCAGTGCTGTGTGGCAAGGTCAGGCTGATGGAGGACCTTTGTCTTACGGATGTTTAGTGTAAGACCCATGCTTTCGTACGCCTCAGTGAAGATGTTGACTATGACTTGGAGTTCACTCTCTGAATTTGCGCAGATGCAAATGTCGTCCGCATACTGTAGTTTGACGACAGAGGTTGGGATGATCTTGGATCTAGCCTGGAGACAACGAAGGTTGAACAGGTTCCCACTGGTTCTGTAGTTTAGTTCCACTCCAGCGGGGAGCTTGTTGAGTGTGAGGTGGAGCATGGCAGCGAGGAAGATTGAGAAGAGGGTTGGCGCGATGACGCAGCCCTGCTTGACCCCGGTCCGAACGTGGATTGGCAGCATCATCCGAAAATATGGTGTCAGTGTCCATATGTACGCTGACGACACCCAGCTTTACCTCACCACCACTTCACTCGACCCCTCCATGGTCTCTAAATTGTCAGACTGTTTGTCCGACATCCAGTACTGGTGAACGGAAATTTTCTCCAATTACATATTGGGAAGACCGAAGCCATTGTCTTTGGTCCCCGCCACAAACTGTGTTCCCTAACCACTGACTCCATCCCTCTCACTAGCATCTGTCTGAGGCTGAATCAGACAGATCACAACCTAGGTGTCATATTTGATCCTGAAATTAGCTTCCGGCCACTTATCCGCGGCATAACTAAATCCACCTATTTCCACCTCAGTAACATTGCCTGTCTCCACCCTTGCCTCAGCTCTTCTGCTGCTGAAACCCTCATCCATGCCTTTGTTACCTCTAGACTTGACTACTCCAACGCACTCCTGGTGGGCCTCCCACATTATACCCTACGTAAACTTGAGGTCAGCCAAAACTTGGCAGCCCGTGTCCTAACTCGCACCATGTCCTGCTCACCCATCACTCCTGTGCTCACTGACCTACATTGGCATCCGGTTAAGCAATGCCTTGATTTAAAAATTCTCATCCTTGTTTACAAATCCCTCCATGGCCTTGCCCTCCCTATCTCTGTAATCTCCTTCAGCCTAATAACACCCTGAGATGTCTGCGCTCCTCAATTTCTGCCCTCTTGAGCATCCATGATTATAACTGCTCAACCATTGGTGACCGTGCTTTTAGCTGCCTCGGCCCTAAGCTCTGGAATTTCCTCCCTAAACATCTCCGCCTCTCTACCTCTCTTTCGTCCCTCAAGGTGCTCCTTAAAACTGTAATGACTCAAGAGTTTGGTTATTGTAAACTCACTCAGGTGCAACCTGATCCATCTTTATTCCAGCCTAAGAGTGCCAGTTTGAAAAAGGCACACAGCTTATATACAGGTGACCAAGCACATACCACATGCATACAGCCTGATGACCTCCGACTGCGGTGCCCTCTGGTGTCTGGTGATCCCCAAGCATTAATACATAACAACATCCCCCTTTTAAAATCTTAACAACGGTCTTTTTACAAATTAAGATGGTCTGGGGCTTTCCTCTCACGAGTTGATCGTCTCAGTTCAACTTTGGCTCTGGGCGAGCGTTCTGAGTCCGTTGAGACTGAGGGCTGAGCAGCCGATCTGATGGGAGTGGTCATGACCACATCAGAGACTGAAGGTTCAGAGTCAGTGATGTCAGCAGAGTCCTCTGATGAGTGAACAATGGTTGGTTGGTCACATAGAAACATAGAAACATAGAAACATAGAAACATAGAAACATAGAAAATAGGTGCAGGAGTAGGCCATTCGGCCCTTCTAGCCTCCACCGCCATTCAATGAGTTCATGGCTGAACATTCAACTTCAGTACCCCATTCCTGCTTTCTCGCCATACCCCTTGATCCCCCTAGCAGTAAGGACCTCATCTAACTCCTTTTTGAATATATTTAGTGAATTGGCCTCAACAACTTTCTGTGGTAGAGAATTCCACAGGTTCACCACTCTCTGGGTGAAGAAGTTCCTCCGCATCTCGGTCCTAAATGGCTTACCCCTTATCCTTAGACTGTGACCCCTGGTTCTGGACTTCCCCAACATTGGGAACATTCTTCCTGCATCTAACCTGTCTAACCCCGTCAGAATTTTATATGTTTCTATGAGGTCCCCTCTCATTCTTCTGAACTCCAGTGAATACAAGCCCAGTTGATCCAGTCTTTCTTGATAGGTCAGTCCCGCCATCCCGGGAATCAGTCTGGTGAACCTTCGCTGCACTCCCTCAATAGCAAGAATGTCCTTCCTCAGGTTAGGAGACCAAAACTGTACACAATACTCCAGGTGTGGCCTCACCAATGCCCTGTACAACTGTAGCAACACCTCCCTGCCCCTGTACTCAAATCCCCTTGCTATGAAGGCCAACATGCCATTTGCTTTCTTAACCGCCTGCTGCACCTGCATGCCAACCTTCAATGACTGATGTACCATGACACCCAGGTCTCTTTGCACCTCCCCTTTTCCTAATCTGTCACCATTCAGATAATAGTCTGTCTCTCTGTTTTTACCACCAAAGTGGATAACCTCACATTTATCCACATTATACTTCATCTGCCATGCATTTGCCCACTCACCTAACCTATCCAAGTCGCTCTGCAGCCTCACAGCATCCTCCTCGCAGCTCACACTGCCACCCAACTTAGTGTCATCCGCAAATTTGGAGATACTACATTTAATCCCCTCATCTAAATCATTAATGTACAGTGTAAACAGCTGGGGCCCCAGCACAGAACCTTGCGGTACCCCACTAGTCACTGCCTGCCATTCTGAAAAGTACCCATTTACTCCTACTCTTTGCTTCCTGTCTGACAACCAGTTCTCAATCCATGTCAGTACACTACCCCCAATCCCATGTGCTCTAACTTTGCACATCAATCTCTTGTGTGGGACCTTGTCGAACGCCTTCTGAAAGTCCAAATATACCACATCAACTGGTTCTCCCTTATCCACTCTACTGGAAACATCCTCAAAAAATTCCAGAAGATTTGTCAAGCATGATTTCCCTTTCACAAATCCATGCTGACTTGGACCTATCATGTCACCTCTTTCCAAATGCACTGCTATGACATCCTTAATAATTGATTCCATCATTTTACCCACTACCGATGTCAGGCTGACCGGTCTATAATTCCCTGTTTTCTCTCTCCCTCCTTTTTTAAAAAGTGGGGTTACATTGGCTACCCTCCACTCCATAGGAACTGATCCAGAGTCAATGGAATGTTGGAAAATGACTGTCAACGCATCCACTATTCCCAAGGCCACCTCCTTAAGTACTCTGGGATGCAGTCCATCAGGCCCTGGGGATTTATCGGCCTTCAATCCCATCAATTTCCCCAACACAATTTCCCGGCTAATAAGGATTTCCCTCAGTTCCTCCTCCTTACTAGACCCCCCGACCCCTTTTATAACCGGAAGGTTGTTCGTGTCCTCCTTCGTGAATACCGAACCAAAGTACTTGTTCAATTGGTCCGCCATTTCTTTGTTCCCCGTTATGACTTCCCCTGATTCTGACTGCAGGGGACCTACATTTGTCTTTACTAACCTTTTTCTCTTTACATATCTATAGAAACTTTTGCAATCCGTCTTAATGTTCCCTGCAAGCTTCTTCTCATACTCCATTTTCCCTGCCCTAATCAAACCCTTTGTCCTCCTCTGCTGAGTTCTAAATTTCTCCCAGTCCCCAGGTTCGCTGCTATTTCTGGCCAATTTGTATGCCACTTCCTTGGCTTTAATACTATCCCTGATTTCCCTTGATAGCCACGGTTGAGCCACCTTCCCTTTTTTATTTCTATGCCAGACAGGAATGTACAATTGTTGTAGTTCATCCATGCGGTCTCTAAATGTCTGCCATTGCCCATCCACAGTCAACCCCTTAAGTATCATTCGCCAATCCATCTCAGCCAATTCACGCCTCATACCTTCAAAGTTAGCCTTCTTTAAGTTCTGGACCATGGTCTCTGAATTAACTGTTTCATTCTCCATCCTAATGCAGAATTCCACCATATTATGGTCACTCTTCCCCAAGGGGCCTCGCACAACGAGATTGCTAATTAATCCTTTCTCATTACATAACACCCAGTCTAAGATGGCCTCCCCCCTAGTTGGTTCCTCGACATATTGGTCTAAAAAACCATCCCTTATGCACTCCAGAAAATCCTCCTCCACCGTATTGCTTCCAGTTTGGTTAGCCCAATCTATGTGCATATTAAAGTCACCCATTATAACTGCTGCACCTTTATTGCACGCACCCCTAATTTCCTGTTTGATGCCCTCCCCAACATCACTACTACTGTTTGGAGGTCTGTACACAACTCCACTAACGTTTTTTGCCCTTTGGTGTTCTGCAGCTCTACCCATATAGATTCCACATCATCCAAGCTAATGTCCTTCCTAACTATTGCCTTAATCTCCTCCTTAACCAGCAATGCTACCCCACCTCCTTTTCCTTTTATTCTATCCTTCCTGAATGCATCTTCCTCACTCGGTTTCAGTTCATCTGTGAGCCGCAGTTTAACCTGGTCAAGGTGTTTCCTGTACGTTTGCCCATTCTTGAGTACGACAATAAACACTGTGTTCCCCTCCTTGGCTGTAACAGTGCCGCCGATCCACTTTGGACCTTGACCATAGTTCAGTACATAAACCGGATCGTTGACCGAGATGTCACGTGACACGGCAACACAATCATGACACCATTGCTGACTTTGACGTCTGCTTTCAACACGACCATTCAAATCAGGATGAACAAGAAAAAGCCTGGTCTTGAGATTTCTCTTCATCATTGGTTCAGCAGGAGGAACCCCAATAAGCGTATGAGGTCTTGACCTGTAACTGAGCAATATACATGACAACCGTCTCTGCAGTGAACCCTGAGTTACACATTTCCTACTTTGCTTGATCATTTGAATGGCACGCTCTGCTTGACAATTATGAGCAGGCTTGAATGGAACTGATTTCACATGTCTGATGCCGTTGAGTTTCATGAACTCTTGGAACTCAAGACTTGTGAAGCAAGATCCGTTGTCGCTCACAACAATGTCAAGCAAACCATGAGTAGCAAACATGATACGAAGACTCTCAATGGTAGCTGTAGGTGTGCTGGATGACATAATAACACATTCTATCCACTTAGAATATGCATCCACTACGACAAAAAACATCTTTCCTAGGAACGGGCCTGCAAAATCAATGTGGATCCTTGACCATGGTTTGGATGGCCACGACCAAAGACTCAGCAGAGATTCCGCTGGTACTTTACTTAGCTGCATGCAAGTATTGTACTGATGTACGCATGATTCCAGATCAGAGTCAATTCCAGGCCACCATATATGAGACCTAGCAATGGACTTCATCATGACAATACCAGGATGAGTGCTATGAAGTTCACGTACAAATTTTTCTCTGCCTTTCTTAGACATGATTACACGATTACCCCACAGTAAACAGTCTGACTGAATGGACAGCTCATCCTTGTGACGGTTGTACGGTTTGGTTTCTTCACGCATCTCCATAGGTATGACAGACCAATCACCACTGAGTACACACCGTTTCACAACCGATAAAATAGGGTCATGGCTGGTCCAGATCCTAACTTGTTGAGCAGTGACAAGGGTTCCTTCACTCTCAAAAGCATCCATTACTAACAATAGATCTGCAGGTTGAGGCGTCTCCATCTCAGTTGTGGGTAAGGGCATTCTCAGTACCAGGTTTATGACGGATGACATAATCATAGGCAGACAATGTCAGTGCCCACCTTTGAATACAGGACGATGCATTGATATTAATACCTTTGTTTTCCGCAAACGATGAAATGAGTGGCTTGTGATCCGTTTCTAGTTCAAAACGAAGACCAAACAGGTACTGGTGCATTTTTTTTACGCCATACACACAGGCCAAAGCTTCTTTCTCTACCATATTGTGAGCTCTTTCCTCTTTAGGCAGACTTCTCAATGCATACACAACAGGTTGTAGCTTACCCGATTCATTTGCTTGTTGGAGTACGTAGCCAACCCCATATGATGAAGCATCACAGGCCAATACAAGACGGCTTACACAGATCATAATGAACAAGCAACTTGTTTGAACATAGCAGACTCTTGGCTTTCTCAAAGGCTCTATCTTGAGACGCACCTCAGACCCAGTTGTCGCCTTTTCTTAGTAACACATGCAGTGGCTCTAGTAAAGTGCTCAATCTGGGTAAAAAATTACCAAAGTAGTTGAGCAGCCCAAGGAATGAACGCAGCTCCGTCCCATTCTGAGGCCTGGGTGCATTTTTGATGGCCTCGGTTTTCGAATCAGTGGGCCTGATGCCATCAGCAGCAATTTTCCTCCCGAGGAATTCGACTTCAGGTGCCATGAATACACACTTTGAGCATTTCAGTCTGAGTCCCACTTTGTCCATACACTATAGGACTTCTTCAAGATTGTTCAGATGTTCAGCAGTGTCGTGACCCGTGATCAGAATGTCATCTTGAAACACAACAGTTCTAGGAACGGACTTTAGCAAACTCTGCATATTCCTCTGAAATATGGCTGCAGCCGAATGAATCCCAAAAGGACACCTGTTGTAGACAAACAGTCCTTTATGGGTGTTGATGCAGGTGAGTTTCTTCGAAGTGTCAACAAGCTCCTGTGTCATATAGGCCAACGTCAGATCCAGTTTCGTGAACGACTTTCCACCAGCCAGCATGGCGAACAGGTCATCAGCCCTCAGTAACGGATATGGATCCTGTTTCGAAAATTGGTTAATCGTAACTTTGTAGTCTCCACAAATTCTGACAGTGCCATCACTCTTCAACACAGGAACAATGGGACCAGCTCACTCGTTAAACTCGATCGGTGATATGATCCCTTCACGTTAGAGTCTGTCAACCTCAATTTCAACCTTCTCCCTCATCATGTACAGAACAGACCGAGCTTTGTGATAGACAGGCCTTGCATTGGAGTCCAGGTGAATCTGCACCTTGGCTCCCGTAAAATTGCCAATGCCTGGCTCAAACAAAGAAGGAAACTTTTTCAATACTTGAGCACACGAAGTATCATCCACTGAGGAGAACATCTTGACATCATTCCAGTTCAGCTTGATTTTCTTGAGCCAATTCCTGATGAACAGCATTGGATCATTACCTGGGATGATCCATAATGGTAGCATGTGAACCACACCATCATATGACAGCTCGATTGCTGCACTGCCGAGCAGCGGTATGAGTTCCTTAGTGTTAAGTATGCAACCTGGCATTGACTGGACTCAGCTTCGGTTTCGCAGCCTTAGTGTCCCACAGCTTGTCGAATGTCCTTTGGCTCATTATTGACTGGCTCACACCCCTGTCCAGCTCCATTGATACAGGCACGCCATTCAGCTTTGCATTTACGACTATCGACTGGCTCTTGCTCAGGAACGAATACAGTCCACTCACTTTCTCCTTGGGTTGCGTATCCTGGCCATCACTGAAGTGGTCCTCATCAACCACATTGTGAGCTGCACCACGCTTGCTCCGTTGTGGACACATACTGTGAAGATGCCCCACTTTCGAACATCCATTGCATGAGTATTGTCTAAACTGACACTGATGAGGCCGATGATTGCCCCCACAATGCCAACAGGGTGAAACCTGGTTCGAACCATTTGGTGGGCTCTGAGCTGTGGCAGGTTTTGCATCAGCAGCTCTGCCTGAAGACAACGCCATCTTGTTTACAGTGCTTGCCGTAGAACTCCGACTCGTCAATGATATCTGCCTCAAATTATCATCCGTCGTCATGCATACCTGGGCAGTTGCGATGGCCTTTTTCAAATTTAGCGTATCTGCAGCCAACAGATTCCTGAGGATCGCATCATGGTTGATACCTATCATGAAGACATCACGCAGCATGTCTTCCAGCATGTTCCCGAACTTACATGGCTCAGCAAGACGTCACAGGTCGGTGACAAATCCCGACACGTCCTGGCCCTCAGCACGAACATGCGTGTGGAAACGGTATCGTGATATGATGATTTTCTCTTTTGGCTTCAGATGGTTACCCACCAATGTACACAATTCCTCATGCCCTTTTTCCACCGGACGTATAGGCGAGAGAAGATTCTTCATGAGGCCGTAAATTTTCAGACCACAAACGGTGAAGAGAACTGCTCTGTGCTTAACTGCGTAGGCCTCTGCCTCCATGCCATTGGCCACAAAATACTGATCCAAGCGGTCGACAAAATCCACCTAATCCTCACCCTCCATGAATATCTCCAGGATTCCAACAGTGCCCATTGTGCATGTGAAGGTTCTTAAATTACCTCGTCACCAATTGTAATGATTCAAGACTCTGGTTACTGTAAACTCACTCAGGTGCAACCTGATCCATCTTTAGTCCAGCTGAAGAGTGCCAGCTTGACAAAGACACACAGCTTATACACATGCCACATGCACGCAGCCCGATGACCTCCGCCCGCGGCGCCCTCTGGTGTCTGGTGAGCCCCAAACATTAGCACATAACAAAAACCTACCTCTTTGACCAAGCTTTTGTTCATCTACCGTAATTTCTTCTCATGTGGCTCGGTGTCAAATTTATTTGTTTTGTCTCATAACACTCCTGTGATGCGTCTTAGGACATTTTACTACATTAAAGGTGCTATATAAATACAAGTTGTTGTTGTTGTTGTTGAGTTATGCAGCAAGACTAGAGGAGCTGGGATTATTCTCCTTGGAGAAGGGATGGTTAAGAAGAGATTTAATAGAGATGTTCAAAATTATGAGGGGTTTTGATAGAGTAGATGGGAGAAACTGTTTCCACTGGCAGGAGAGTCAGTAACCAGAAGACATAGATTTAAGATAATTGGCAAAAAATCCAGCTGGAAATGAGGAGAAATGTATTTATGCAGCGAGTCGTTACGATCTGGAATGCACTATCTGAAAGGGTGGTGGAAGCAGATTCAATAGTAACTTTCAAAAGGGAATTTGATATGTACTTAAAGAGGAAAGAATTGCAGAGCTATGGGGAAAGAGCAGGGGAGCGGAATTAATTGGATAGTTCTATCACAGAGTCAGCACAGACACGATGTGCTGAATGGCCTCCTTCTGTGCTCTATGATGCTATGATTTCTTTCTCTGATGATGAATGATGTAGTTTTCTGCTGCACTGCGAGTGAGGGGCGAGCCAAAACCACTGTTACTCTGGTGTGGAATCAGTGCCAGCCCTATTTTAGATTGCTGCTGCCCAGGCCTTGGATTAATGCTACAATAAAACCACCTTAGAAATGATGTAGCAGAGGGACAGAGACAATTATGTTACCTTCTATTGATTAAAAAAGTACATGCTCTGATTGGTCGGGTATTCTGAAGGGTTTTTATGTTTTCTTCAATTATTTTCAAGGTGATTCTTGAAATTTCATAAAATGTAATTACTTCTTTAATTCCTACCATTGTTAGTTACCAATTTTACTGACAGTTCAGCACAATATTTGCAGTGTCGGCATAAATCTTCAATGATATTTTCGGCTCTGTGGTGCAATGATTCATGATTAGTTGTGGCACTATTGCTGAGTCATGTGCTGAAAATGAAACCTCGATAACACGGGTCACACCGTAGCATTTTGGCTCCCAATGCCAGCACTGTAAAAAGAGTCTATTATATTTTGATGTCATTATTCTTTATGCAATTCTTCATCGTATTATTATTAAATCTAGGTGAATATCCATGGCCCAAGGAGAGCACAAAGGTTGAAGGAGTAGGAGACAAGATAAAACAATATTGACAGGTTTTAAATGTCTATAAACGTAGGAGGAACAGAAGCCGAAGGCCAGGAACTTTCTCGAACTGCTCCTTCTCTGCTCCCATAACTTCACCAGAAATGTGGTGGGAAACCCGTTTATGTATGATGCCGCAGTGGAGCTGGAGCAGCTGAGAAAATTCCTGGCCTAAATGAGGTAAGGAGTTCCACAGTTGTGGGGAAGTCTGAATGTTTGCATGTGACAAGGGGTGTTCCCCAGGGATCTGTACTGGGGCCTCAACTTTTCATAGCATGTATTAATGACATGTGATGCAGGAATAGAGAGCTGGGTTAGGAGGCATTAGGAGGTGTGTGGATAGGAGCAGCAAGTTACAAAAGGACATAGACAGAATAAATAGCAGGCGTTTTAACCAAAAAAGATTGGTTGGGGGCATGGGGCTAGTTAAAGTGTTAAAAATCGGAATCCCGACCTGACCCCGCTTCCAACCTGCCCACTTCTGGTTTTAACGGAGGCGGAATGGGAGGGCGGGCTGAGCGGGGGCGGGCAGCCAACCTGCTGTCAGAAGATAGGCCATCTATTTAAATATTATAATGAGGTTGGAACCTCTTGTAAATCTCCATTTTGTGTTTAACTGCAGCTGGTGGGTTTTACCCATAAAACCCACCAGCTATTACAAGGGAAGGACTGCTGCATCGAGGAGGTAAGCGCCTTTACACCTAGCTGGATGCAGGATCCCTGCCTAACCCACCCCAGGCCTCCGATCGCACTCTCCTCTGGCTCTCCCCATGCTCTTTCCTCCGGCCCCCAATCCTCTGCAGAATGCCCCGTCCCTCGATCTTCTGCCGACTCCTTGATCTTCTCCTGATACATCGATTTTCTCCCATGGACGAACTATTGATTGAAATTAAATCACTAAAGGTGATTGTCCAGTCCCAGGAGAGACACATTACCAAGTTAGAGAACACCAATAGAACTAATTAATTCTACCTCCTGCTCTCACATGCACTTCAAGGTGTCAGTGCCTCCTGCGAAACCAATTCAACTCATCATTGCCTATCCTGGCAACTCTGGTGGCAAATGATAGTAGCTTTTATAACAATCTACAATAAAAAAGTTTGTGCATTTTTAACTCCAGTGAGAGAAGACCACTGGACTATTTAGGGGGCAAAATTCCCCAGCGCCCAGTTTGGGGACAGTAACTGAGTCGGGCGGGACTTCCTGCACCCGGCGCAGAAGTCCCGCCCCAGCCAAGAAATTGCGGTTACCACCTCTCACAGGAAGTGGAGCGCAATGTTGCGTGCTCCACTTCCTGTTGGGGCGGGTTCGGGGATGCTAGCCAGTCCTGTGAGTTTCTGCGCATAGTGCTGATGCGTCTCTACACCCCTCCCCTCCCGATAAAGGGGAGGGCCGCTGCGCACTTTGCTGGGCCTCTGATGACCTCTACGGGACCACCAGGGTGACGTAGTACCGAGGCTGAAGCCCGGCACACAAACAGAATGCTGAGCTGCACATTGGTGGCCCGGACCACGTAACGGGGGCCAAAGACGGACCGACCTGTGAGTTGGCCAAAAGTACAAAATGGCAGCGCACATGCTCCCTACCTCCCCTTTAAGTTCCGCCCAGCAAGTGGATGTCGGCCCAGTTTGTGACCCGCGAGGCTGGTGCTGACACTGCTTGCGGCAGCCTTGTGGGGCGCTGGCCAATTTCCGCCGTGGGGCAGTAAGAGGTCGCCGCGGGGTGCTAAGTGGTCGCTGTGCATGGCGATGATGTCATTGACGGTTATGTGGCGGCCCGGATGCTGCAAGCAGGATGCGGCGCTATCTTGTCAGCGCCTCCGCTAACCCCCATGCAATTTCGCGGGAGCTGGTAGCACTCCCCTCAACTGTCTCCAGGCGAAAACAATTTTGCACCTCCGTTAGCGCTCCCTGAGGCAACAGGGCAATTTCAGCCACTTAATGATTTGTTCCGGAGTTTAATTGAAGAATTCACAGGAAATGTTAAGAGATTTTTGAGAACTACAGTGAACTAAAAGTTGAGCTACACCTGATCAATGTTCCTAGATAAGTTCGTGAAATACTACTGTTAGTAAGCATTACGCTCTCCTTGAACAGATACGTCAACATAATTGCCAGGACATCTCTTTGAATTGAGGCAGGGGAAGGGGAAAGGAATGTCCTCTGTTATGTTCAGAATAACTCCACGAGGCTGTGTTGTAAACTTAAACCATTGTGACCGTGGTCTGTTTAATATAACTCCAAAGTGAGGCAGCAACGTGGTGGCCTGCCTTTTATACCTGCTTGCACCGGGGTACACACAGGTGACCCATAGGTCTCCCACGTGCGTGCCCTCTGGTGGCAAGTCTTACACACAGGTGAGATTCACATACATAACACCACTTCCCCCCAACGTCTTGAGTACAAGTTATTTACAGGTTGAGGCGGTCTGGCGGTCTGCGTTCCCTGGTCGATTGCCTGAGTTGACGTCCTGACATGTGTGAGTTGGTCGAGTCATTGCTGCACGGCAGTTCGGCTGATCTGGTTGGACTGTCAGACAAGTTGGGTTCATTCTCGTGGTTGACAGCGAGGTCAGTTGCCGGTTAGGTGTGTGTTGGTGGATCATAGATGGTCGGGTCTTCCTCAAACTGTTTTTGGTAGTCCATGAATCGCAGTTTGGTCTGATCCAGGTGCTTTCTGCACATTTGCCCATTCAACAATTTCACAACAAACACTCTGTTTTCCTCCTTGGCTAAGACAGTGCCAGAAATCCACTTGGGACCGTGACGATAATTTGGAACAAACACCGGGTCGTTGACTTCAATGTCACGCGAGGCCGCCACGCGATCGTGGTACACGTTATGCCTGTGCTGCCGGGTTTCTACATGATCATTGAGATCCGGGTGAACTAAGGAGAGCCTGGTTTTAAGTGCTCTCATTAACAATTCTGCAGGGGGAACCCCGGTGAGCGAGTGGGTGTGCGTCCGGTAGCTGAGCAGGACCCGAGATAACTGGGTCTGCAAGGAGCCGTCCGTTATGTGTCAAGCTTTGCTTGATAGTTTGGACTGCCCATTCTGCTTGGCCATTGGATGCGGGCTTAAATGGGGCAGACCTGACATGCTTGATGCCATTGCGGTTCATGAACTTGTTGAATTCTGAGCTGGTGAAACATGGTCCATTGTCACTGACAAGGACATCGGGTAACCCATGGTTGGCGAATATGGCCCTGAGGCTTTCAATGGTGGTAGTGGATGTATATGATGACATTATTATACATTCAATCCATTTTGAGTAAGCGTCCACTGCTACTAGAAACATCTTTCCTAGAAAGGGGCTAGCGAAGTCTACGTGGACCCTGCACCATGGTTTGGAGGGCCATGACCACAGAGTCAGTGGGGCCTCCCTGGGTGCGTTGCTCAGCTGTGAGCAAGTGTCGTATTGGTGTACGCATGACGCTAATTCGGAGTCAATGCCAGGCCTCCAGACGTGCAGCCTGGCGATAGCCTTCATCATGACTATGCCTGGGTGGGTACTGTGTAGGTCGCATATAAACGTTTCCCTGCAATTTTAGGGCAAAATCGCACGATTTCCCCCATAGGAGGCAATCCGACTGGACTGACAGTTCGTCCTTGCTCGGTGAAAGCGCTTAATTTCCTCTTGCATTTCCCTGGGAACCCCCGACCAGCTCCCATTGAGGATGCATCTTTTTACTAGTGATAACAGGGGGTCTTGGCTGGTCCAGGACCTGATCTGGCGAGCCATGACAGGTGTCCCCTCACTTGCAAAAGCGTCCATTATCAGAAGCAAGCCTGCGGGTTGCGCCATTTCCACCCCGGTGGTGGGCAATGGCAACCGACTGAGAGCGTCAGCGCAGTTCTCTGTGCCTGGTCTGTGGCGGATTACATGGTCATATGCGGACAATGTTAGTGCCCAAGTTTGGATGCGGGATGAAACATTGGTGTTGATACATTTGCTTTCTGAGAGCAGTGATGTGAACGGTTTGTGGTCGGTTTCGAGCTCAAACCAGAGACAAAATAGATATTGGTGCATTTTCTTAACACCGTATACACAAGCCAACGCTTCTTTCTCAACCATACTATAGGCTCTTTCAGCCTTGGATAAACTTCTGGATGCATATGCAACTGGTTGCAGTTTGCCTGATACATTTGCTTGCTGTAATACACACCCGACCCCGTACGACGACGCACCACATGCTAGTACTAAGCGTTTACATGGGTCATACAATACAAGTAATTTGTTGGAGCATAGCAGGTTTCTGCCCTTGTTAAAGGCTGTTTCTTGAGATTTACTTCAAACCTAATCATCACCCTTGTGTAAGGGTTCCAGCAAAGTGCTCAACCCCGGTAGAAAGTTACCCAAGTAGTTGAGGAGTCCCAGGAACGAACGCAGCTCTGTCACGTTCTGTGGTCTGGATGCATTCTTGATGGCCTCTATCTTGGAGTCCGTGGGTCTGATGCCGTCCGCCGCAATCTTTCTCCCCAAAAATTCGACCTCTGGTGCCAGGAAAACACACTTGGAGCTTTTCAGCCTGAGTCCCGCTCTGTCCAATCGCTTTAGAATCTCTTCCAGGTTGTGCAAGTGTTCGGTGGTGTTTCGACCTGTGATCAAGATGTCGTCCTGAAACACCACTGTACATAGAATCTGTTATATATGTAAACCTGTAAATAGTCCCAAGGGATACCACAATCCCTTGGGAGCACCTGTACATAAGGAGGCCTCACAGGCTGGAGAGGCATTCTGGAGAACTGTAATAAAGGACTTCGGTCACACTTTACTTTGAACTTATATTATCTGGTCAGATTCTTTATTCAAGACATAACAACTGCGACGAGATACAAATGATGAACCCCACCACAACAATGCAGAGAACCGTGGGCATCCTGGAGAAATTTTCGGAGTGAGATGATTGGGAAACCTTCGTGGAGCGACTCAACCAATATTTCGTGGCCAACGAGCTGGAAGGAGAAGGGAACGCTGCCAAACGAAGGGCGATCCTCCTCACCGTTTGCAGGGCACCAACATATGGCCTCATGAAAAATCTGCTCGCTCCAGCGAAACCCACAGAGAAGTCATATGATGATTTGTGCACACTGGTCAGGGAGCATTTAAACCCGAAGGAAAGTGTTCTGATGGCGAGGTACCGGTTCTACACATACAAGAGGTCTGAAGGCCAGGAAGTGGCGAGCTATGTCGCCGAGCTAAGGCGCCTTGCAGGACATTGCGAGTTTGAAGGACACTCGGAGCACATGCTCAGGGACTTCTTTGTACTTGGCATTGGCCACTTCGCAAACTTTTGACTGTAGAGACCCCAACCTTGAGTAAGGCCATAGCGATAGCCCAGGCGTTCATCGCCACCAGTAACAATACCAAACAAATCTCTCAGCACACAAATGCTGCTGCAAGTACTGTGAACAAAATAATGTTGTTTTTGAATCGTAACATACAGGGCAGGACTCACATGCCTGCAGCTGCATGTCCGCAGATGTCGAAGAGTGGTGAATGCAAGGGTGGTGAATGCAAGGCCATTAACACCTTGTTGGCGCTGCAGAGGTGATCATCGCTTCCATTCATTCCACTTCAAAGGATACGTTTGCAAGGGCTGTGGAACAATGGGACACCTCCAACATATGTGCAGGCGAGCTGCAAATCCTGCTAATCCTGCAAACCACCATTTTGCAGAGGAGGACAAATTCACGGTGGATCACGATGAACCAGAGCCTCAGACTGAGGAGGCAGAGTTATATGGTTTGCACACATTTACCACAAAGTGTCCCCTGATAATACTGAAGGTTGAATTAAATGAACTCCCGATGTCAATGGAGCTGGACACGGGCGCGAGCCAGTCCATAATGACCAAAAAGACTTTAGCTAAATTGTGGTGCAGCAAGGCCTCAAGACTAGTCATGACTCCCATTCATACTAAACTGAGAATATACACAAAGGAACTGATTTCCGTAATTGGCAGTGCTACCGTAAAGCGGTGGAGCGGTGCACAATTTACCACTTTGGGTGATACCAGGCGATGGCCCCACGCTATTCGGCAGGAGCTGGCTGGGAAAGATATGCTGGAACTGGGACGACGTCCGAGCGCTCTCGTTCGTCGACGACACTTCATGTGCCCAGGTCCTAAACAAATTCCCCTCGCTGTTCAAACCGGGCATCAGGAAGTTCCAAGGAGCAAAAGTGCAGATCCATTTGATTCCGGGGGTGCGACCCATCCATCACAAGGCAAGAGCGGTACCTTACATGATGGGAGACAGGGTGGAGATCGAGCTAGACCGGGGGGGCATCATTTCGGCCTACATGACGCAGGAGCTGGAGGAATCATCGAATGGCCTCACCTGCGTCAATACGCACAAAGGTCTCTTCATTTACAACAGATGCCCGTTTGGGATTCGATCAGCCGCGGCAATATTCCAGAGGAACATGGAAAGCTTGCTGAAGTCGGTCCTGCGCACCGTGGTCTTCCAGGATGACATCTTGGGTACAGGTCGGGACACTGTCAAGCTTCTGCAGAACCTGGAGGAGATTCTTAGTCGGCTTAATCGTATGGGGCTCAGGTTAATATGCTCGAAGTGCGTTTTCCTGGCGCCTGAAGTGGAGTTCCTGGGGACAAGTATTGCGACGGACGGCATCAGGCCCACTGATTCGAAGACGGAGGCAATCAAGAATGCACCGAGACCACAGAACGTGACGGAGCTGCGGTCGTTCCTAGGACTCCTGATCTACTTTGGTAACTTCTTACCGGGTCTTAGCACACTGTTAGAACCACTACATTCTTTACTGCGTAAAGGAGATGAATGGGTATGGGGTAAAAGCCAAGAAAGTGCCTTTGAGAAAGCTAGGAAACTGTTATGCTCAAACAAATTGCTTGTGTTGTATAATCTATGTAAACGTTTGGTACTAGCATGTAATGTGTCGTCATATGGTGTCAGTTGTGTTTTGCAACAAGCTAATGAATCTGGGAAATTGCAACCAGTTGCTTATGCATCCAGAAGTCTGTCTAAGGCTGAGAGGGCCTACAGCATGATTGAAAAAGAAGCGTTAGCGTGTGTTTATGGGGTAAAGAAAATGCATCAATATCTGTTCGGGCTCAAATTTGAATCAGAAACCGACCATAAGCCACTTGTATCCCTCTTTTCTGAAAGTAACTGGATAAATACGAATGCATCGGCCCGCATCCAGAGGTGGGCGCTCACGTTGTCCGCATACAACTACGCCATCCAAAACTGTGCCGATGCTCTCAGTAGGCTGCCATTGTCCACCACAGGGGTGGAGATGGCACAGCCCGCAGATTTAGTTATGGTAATGGAAGCATTCGAGAATGAGCAATCACCTGTTACCGCCCAACAGATTAGAACCTGGACAAGCCAGGACCCCTTACTGTCCTTAGTAAAAAAACTGTGTGCTCCACAGGAGTTGGTCGAGTGTCCCGTTAGAGATGCAGGAAGAAATAAAGCCGTACCAGCGGGGCAGAGATGGAATGTCTATACAGGCAGACTGCCTCCTATGGGGTAATCGGGTAGTTGTGCCAAAAAAGGGCAGGGACACTTTCATTAGTGACCTCCACAGTACCCACCCAGGCATTGTAATGATGAAAGTGATAGCCAGATCCCACTTGTGGTGGCCCGGTATCGATGCAGACTTAGAGTCCTGCGTGCACAAATGTAACACGTGTTCACAGCTAAGCAATGCACCCAGGGAGGCGCCACTAAGTTTATGGTCCTGGCCCTCCAAACTGTGGTCCAGGGTCCATGTCGACTATACAGGCCCATTCTTGGGAAAAATGTTCCTTGTGGTTATAGATGCGTACTCCAAATGAATTGAATGTGAGATAATGTCGGCAAGCATGTCTGCTGCCACCATTGAAAGCCTGAGGGCCATGTTTGCCATGCACGGCCTGCCTGATGTCCTTGTGAGTGACAATGGGCTGTGCTTCACCAGTGCCGAGTTCAAAGAGGTCATGACCTGCAATGGGATCAAACATGTCACATCTGCCCTGTTTAAACCAGCGTCCAATGGTCAGGCAGAGCAAGCAGTGCAAACAATCAAGCAGAGCTTGAAGAGGGTAACTGAAGGCTCACTGCAGACTCGCCTATCTCGGGTCCTGCTTAGTTACTGCATAAGACCCCACTCGCTCACTGGGCTTCCCCCCACTGAACTGCTCATGAAAAGGGCACTTAAGACAAGGCTCTCGTTAGTCCACCCTGATCTACACGAACAGGTAGAGAGTAGGCGGCTTCAACAGAATACATATCATGATCGCGCAAATGTGTCATGCGAAATCGAGATTAATGATCCTGTATTTGTGTTGAACTATGGACCAGGTCCCAAGTGGCTTCCCGGCACTGTCGTGGCCAAAGAGGGAATAGGGTGTTTCTGGTCAATCTTTCAAATGGACTCACCTACAGAAAACACTTGGACCAATCCAAACTCAGATTCACGGACTATCCAGAACAACCCACAATAGACTCTACCTTTTTCGACCCTCCAACACACACACAAATGGCAAC
Source organism: Pristiophorus japonicus (assembly GCF_044704955.1). Taxonomy (NCBI): domain Eukaryota; kingdom Metazoa; phylum Chordata; class Chondrichthyes; family Pristiophoridae; genus Pristiophorus; species Pristiophorus japonicus. The sequence goes on from NC_091978.1 coordinate 229,509,408, forward strand.
TGACCCAGTGGTTGACCACGAAGCAGAACCCATCACCTGCAGCAGCCCAGCAGGACTCACCACACCCAGCAGCCCGGCAAGGCCAGCTGCGCAACAGCCCAGCGAGGGTCCAACAAACGACCAACCAAAACCAGTATTTGCACCGAAACGATCAACCCATGAAAGGAAAGCCCCAGCTCGACTCACATTGTAAATAGTTACACGATTGACTTGGGGGGGGGGGGAGTGTTGTTATATATGTAAACCTGTAAATACCTTGTTTAGCCACCTGAGGGCTCATTCCCTGGAGTCCCAAGGGATCCCACAATCCCTTGGGAGCACCTGTACATAAGGAGGCCTCACAGGCTGGAGAGGCACTCTGGAGACCTGTAATAAAGGACTACAGTCACACATTACTTTGAGCTTACAGTATCTGGTCAAATTCTTTATTCAAGACATAACAGAACCGATTTCAGCAGACTATCCATGTTCCTCTGGAAGATGGCCACTGCCGAGCGAATCCCAAAGGGGCATCTGTGATACATGAACAGTCCTTTGTGCATGTTGGTGCACATCAACTTCTTTGATGGTTCAGCCAGCTCCTGTGTCATGTACACGGAAGTGAGGTCTAGCTTGGTGAACGACTTTCCCCCTGCTAGCGTTGCGAATAAGTCCTCCACTTGGGTAGTGGGTACTGGTCCTGTAACGAGACTCGGTTGATTGTCACCTTGTAGTCCCGCAGATTCTGACCGTCCCATCGCTCTTTAGTACCGGCACGATTGGACTGGCCCACTCGTTGAACTCGACTGGCGACATGGTTCCCTCTCGTTGAAGTCTGTCCAGCTCAATTTCCACTTTCTCTCGCATCATATATGGGACTGCTCAGGCCTTGTGATGAACGGGCCTTGCCCCAGGAACAAGGTGGATCTGCACTTTGGCGCCTGTGAAGTTGCCGATGCCTGTCTCAAATAACGCCGGGAATTTGTTCAGCATCTGGGTGCATGGGGCATCATCCGCCATGGAGAGGGCTTTGATGTCGTCCCAGTTCCACCAGATCTTGCCTAGCCAGCTCTTGTCGCACAGCGTTGGGCCATCGCCTAGTATAATCCATAGTGGTAAATCATGCACTCCATTTCGTCATACGATACTTTCACTGCCGCACTGCTGATAACAGGTATGAGTTCTTTGGTGTAAGTGCGCAGTGTAGTGTGAATCGGGCTCAGTTTTGGTCTCTGTGCCTTGTTACTCCACAGTTTCTCAAAGGCCTTCTGGCTCATAATCGATTGGCTTGCTCCCATGTCCAGATCAAAGGAGACTGGAATGCCGTTAAGTTTGACTTTTAACATTATTGGAGGGCTTTTGCTGGTGAAGGTGTGTATCCCATATACTTCCTCTTTATCCTCAGGTTGAGTTGCCTCTCCTGCTCGTTCAGCGTGATCCACGCTGGCTTGGTCGCTCTCTGCTGACATTGCCACGTGGTGAGTCCGAGATCGCTTGCACCATCGCTGGAGGTGCCCCATTGTTCCACAGTCCCTGCACATGTAGTGCTCGAAACGACATTGATGGGCTCTGTGATTGCCCCCACAGTGCCAGCATGGTGTTAATGGATTCACATTAGCACTCCCCAGTGGCCTCTGAGCCACCCTGGGCCTGGCCTCTGCAGCCGTGTGGGCTCTTCCATGTACAGTCCTGCCTGCTGAAGGCATTATTTTAAAAATAGTACTTGCTGGTGAGCCTCGATTCTGTGAAGATATCTGCTTTGTGTTGTTGATCGTGGATATGAAGGCTTGGGCTATCGTGATGGCCTTGCTCAGATCCAGGGATTCGGCAGACAGCAGTTTGTGAAGGATGCCCTCGTGGCCAATTCCAAGCACGAAAAAGTCCCGCAACATTTCCCCCAAGGATCCTGCAAAGTCGCACTGCCCCGCAAGGCGTCTTAGGTCGGCGACAAAGCTCGCCACGTTCTGGCCTTTGGAGCGACGGTGCGTGTAAAAGCGATACCTGGTCATCAGGATGCTCTCCTTTGGCTTGAGGTGTTCCTTAGCCAGTGTGCAAAGCTCTTCATACGATTTGTCCGTTAGTTTGGCCGGTGCCAGCAAATTCTTAAGGATGACCCACATATGGTGAGGAGAATTGCCCTGTGCTTGATCTCTGGTTCAGCCGTGTCCAATTCGTTGGCCACAAAGTACTGGTCGAGGCGCTCAACGAAGGCTTCCCAATCATCACCCTCAATAAATCTCTCAAGAATACCAACGGCAGCCATTTCCGCGTGAAATTTCGTGATCTGTAACTCGTCGCCAGTTGTCATGTTCAGAATAACTCCACGAGGCTGTGTTGTAAACTTAAACCATTGTGACCTTGGTCTCTTTAATATAACTCCAAAGTGAGGCAGCAACATGGTGGCCTGCCTTTTATATCTGCTTGCACCAGGGTACACACAGGTGTCCCATAGGTCTCCCATGGGTATGCCCTCTGGTGGCAAGTCTGACACACAGGTGAGGTTCAGATACATAACATCCTCAACATGATCTCCAGCAGACCAAGTTATGTCAAGGACATCTGCTGGATTGTGGGATGGTATAGTCTGACCTGCAACTTTTTCAAGTATATGATTCATAAAAAAAGTAACTTTTAAACATTCTCTGGGCTAATATTCTTACAAACTTCTTCCACTTGTGGCTGCTTTGCTTTTGGCAAATAATGTAGCTGTATAATTGAGTTCTGCTCAGGTGTAATTAAATAATATTTAATGGTCTAATTTTAAGTTCAGGATTTGCACTGTGTAAGGTTGGGGCAGTATGTGGCACTAGGCAAAAATGATATTTTATAGCATTCAGAGATAGGACTCTAAATACAGGCTAAAATGAATGGATGATGTGGTTTCTACACTACATTGTAAAGACTTACAAAGCTAGCAAATCCACAGGGCATTCTCTGCTATTGTCTTTTCCTTGATAAATAAAACGGTTTTGTTTTAAGAACTCTTTACCGATCAGAAATGGAAATCTTTAAAAATAATTAAAAACGTTATTTGTTGTACTGGACTGGAATATAAAAGTGAGGAGATGATGCTTCAACTTGACCGGACCCTATCTGGAGCACTGCATTCAGTTTTGTGCACCACACCTCAGGAAGGGAATATTAGTCAACGCAGCGCAGTATAGCTCAGATTCACCAAAATTATACCAGGCCTTAAAGGGCTGTTATGAGGACAGGTTGCATAAACTTAACTTGTATTCCCTTGATTGTTGAGGAGTGATTTAATTGAGGTATTTAACATGATAAAAGGTTCAATAAGATTAGATACAGAGAAGCTATTTAGTCTGGTGGAGGAATCCAGAAGAAGGGGATTAAGAATAATTTTAAATTAGAGGTAGGCCAGTCAGGAGTGACATCTGGAATTCTCCCCCCCAAAAAGGCTGTGAATGTTAGGTCAATTAAAAATTTCAAGACTGAGATCGACAGATGTTTTTTAGGTAAGGGTATCAAGGGATTATGGATCAAAGGTAAGCGGTGCTAGGGGTAGGCGCAGGCTTCTGGGGCCATGCTACTCTCCCGGGAACTAGAAATACTGGTAGTCTTGGGCCTAGACAGGCGCAGCGCACTTTGGGTGTGCTGTGTCTGTGTTTGTCCAGGGGACTGGGAAAATTGCCTCCTTTATTGGAGGAATATATAACAGATTAGAAAGAAGTAAACTTGATAGTATGTTAAATTTAGAAAGAAAATTTGGAGTTTGGAATTGAAATTGATTTAAAAATATATAAATGGTAGTACAGTTCCTCCCTATTAATTGCAGCATGTTTCATCTTAAAGAGCCTCCAGAATTAATTTTTCTCCAATAATTTCCTGTACAAGTTTGTTTACTTGAATACATCTATGTGCAGAAAACACTTTCAGAAGTTCTGACATCCTGATTCTGATTTCCACCTGTTCTTTTATCACAGTTTGGTCTCCTGAGCTCAGCAGCACCAATCATAATCCTCATTGATTTGACAAGACAGCAGGATATGCCATTTTGTGAGATACAAGTATTCACAGTAACAAAATGAAACACCAAAGCACTTCATTGTTTCATAGCTCTTTTCCTGACATTCTTTACAAGCCAGTTACAGTGGGCGAGAGAGCAGAAAGATTTGTGCTTTGATGGTGCGCAGTATTTGTTCAAACACTGGTACTTTAGTGGTGAGGATGGTATATGGTCAAAATGCAACTGCCCTGCTCCTGGTGGTCTGGTGAAGAGGGGAGTATTTTTCTGCCTAATTATATAATTTCATAGAGGGCAATATAGAAGTGTCGATTTCCCATATTTGTGCTGTTAGCGGGGATCTTTACCTGTAGGTATTAGCTGGGCACATTGCCCATGATCTTCTATCTGTTGAATGGGCAGCACGTGTGTGATTTCATAATCTGTGCAAACTTAGAAAATTACCCCAGGAATGTTCGCAAGTGGACTCTCCTGCTCTAGACAGTACAAAACAGAAATCACATCAACTTTGGTATAAGATACAGGCTGACTTCAAAGGATTCAATCTTCAGACTCTCCAAAACAAAATCAGAATTCAAAATCTGAAGCTACGTGGTCAATCCTTTTCCATATGTTTTAAATCATGTGTTGTGGAGAAGTTCAACTTGTAATGTTGCCCATGGTCACCAATGTGCATTCTGGGCCATATCAATAGTTATATCATAGCTCTATTAGTATGTAGTTTTGATATACACCATTACATGGAATTTTGCTTCAGAGAAAATGCTTAAAATTATGAAATATTATAATAAAATTATTGATTACAATTTCTATCAAAATTGTAAATACACATTGAATTTTTATATATATAAAACCAAGCTTGCTTCTTTTAGAATTTTCCTTCTGCCAATCTAAATGGAATCCACTGCAGGGAGTCATGATACCACAGTGGAATATTACACATGCATTGGTTGGAAGAGAAGCAACAGTCCAGTTCTCTAGTTCAGAACGCTAGGAAGGGGAACTGTGGAGGTATAGGACTGGGAAAAACCACTGCTCCATGCAATATGAAGGCCTAGATATTAGGTCATGTAGAGCCCCTTTTTCAGGCGTTACGTGGCCTCTGAAGTCCCGAAAATGGCAGGTAGAAAGTGCACGCACACTTCTGACAGGAAGCATGCAGCCCGCCATATTAGGTCAGGTCAAACAAGTGGCATCTTTTACCCACATCTGAAACAGCCAGTAGGCCCTTTGCATGTGCAAATAAGGGGCCCAACATCTGCCTGAGGTCCCCATGGCAACACTGTGTACCCCGAGGCAGCCAGTGCCATGAGAACGGTTGCATAAAAAAGGTAAGTAGCTTACATGTAAGCCACCCTCCCAATCATTGCTGCTCCTAGGCATCCCAGCCCTGATCTCCGAACTCAACTCTCCCATGAGGTCCCCGACCTCCAGTCCCAGGCCCCAACCTGCGATCTCCCTCCTCCCCAGGTGCTAGCGGCAATCTTCCCCCTCTCCCCCATCCCAACTAGGCCCACAATTCTTCTCAATACCATCATTTACCTTTGCAATAGCTGCAGCTTATCTGCTTGGGGCTCCTCCTGCAGTGCCGTTAGTATGGCAATGAGGTCCAAGGTCCCATATCCGGGGCACCTCAGATCTTCCCACTTGTGCGCAGGGTAAATTCCCCAAAACAGGTCCTCCAGAATTTCTAGCCACATAGCTCTTGATATCGTTCGTAACCCTCTATCAAATTTTTCATCGGGTACTTATCCAGCTCTCTCAGATTTGCTGATGCATTCAGCCCCACTGCCTTCCTTGGTAATGCATTTCATATATTTACATGCCAGTGTGTTGAAGGCTGTTGGCATTAGCACATTCACATCTCTCAAGTATCTCTGTAGCATACTCCTGGGTTTATTCCATGAAAATAGTTTAGAGTGTAAATTCAGAAAAGATTTAAACATTGAACTATAAAACTTTTTAAAGTGTTTGTCACTGTTAAAATATGTTCCTTAACGATTTTTCAATCTTTAGAAAGTCTATCATATTTGGTGCAATTTATTTTTTCACTGGCACTAAGGTGCAATTGATTTAGTTACATATTTTCTTCAATCTAAATCTGGACTTTTACGATGTGTCAGGCACATCAAAAATTGCATTACATGTTTAATAAAATATTGCCATTGTTATTTTTGTTATTGAATCCCATTTTTGTAAACCACATTTGAATTATCCAGAGCATTGTTGTAAGGTTACAGTTTAGTGCTTTATTTTAATTGTTTGTCATCAGTAAGTCCAAGACAGGTTGGTAGTTTGATATCTTGTGGTAGAAATTGGTACATGTTGTGCCCACTTTTCGTGCTTAAAACGGTTGCAAAGCTACCAATGTAGCAGTGGGATGGCCTGCTCCCAATATAAGCAGGCTAAATTTATTGGGGCTCATTTTTAGGCGTCCCAGGCAGATGCTGAAAACAAGTGTTAGACCCTTGAATGTGTTAATAAGGAGCCTAACATCTGTTGAAGGAACTCTTTACAAAACTGGCACAGCAACATTAGGTCGACCCGATTCAGAATACTTTACCGGCCACCAACTAAAGGTAAGTTTAAACAACATTAATATAAATGCTTCCTGTGTAACCAAGAAGGAGCAGGAGTGGCTCCCCGAATCCACAGGTGTCGCAATCGCTCCCCCGGAGATTACCTTCAACCAGTCCATAGAAAAGAAAATCGGGTGTAATGTAAAAAGGGCTGTTGATTCACTGTCATCCGTTTTGTGCTATTGTCCAAGAGCAACTTATCCCCCTATTCAGGATGGAAGGTTAATCCTGAAGTCTCCAGGAATTAAGGATTAATCTCCTGGACACTAACATGAAAAACCCAGGAGAAAAATCATAGTGGCATTAAAATTAATTGTGTTTTTTTTTTCATGATCTTTGAATACTCCATTAAAATATTGGAAATGGGTAAAATGGGCTGTTTTTCCTTGCGGGCAGTTGAAGGTGGAAGGTCATGTGATGAAACCTCCAGGAATATGTCCAACAGAGCTGGCAATCCTTGTGAGGGGGATCAGTGGCGGTAAGACCTAGCGTAGTAAGGTGACTGAGGTCAAAAGCAATGGCGGTACTGAGGCTGGAGACCAGGGAGAGCAATGGTTGCAAGACAAGGAGCAAGGAGGAGTGACCACAGTGAAGTCAGTCGTCAGAGAGAGTGACCACAGTGATGTCAGTGGTCAGAGAGAGTGACCACAGTGAGGTCAGTGTTCAGAGACAGTGACCACAGTGAGGTCAGGAGCCAGGGGGAGTGACCACAGTGAGGTCAGTGGTCAGAGAGAGTGACCACAGTGAGGTCAGTGGTCAGAGAGAATGACCACAGTGAGGTCAGTAGTCAAAAACAATGACCACAGTGAGGTCAGGAGCCAGGGTGAGTGACCACAGTGAGGTCAGTGGTCAGAGAGAGTGACCACAGTGAGGTCAGTGTTCAGAGACAGTGACCACAGTGAGGTCATGAGCCAAAAAAAATAACCACAGTAAGGTCAGTGGTCAGAGACAGTGACCACAGTGAGGTCAGTGGTCAGAGGGTGGGTGGTAGAAAGGCCAGCGATCAGAGGGGGAGGTGACAAAGGGGCCAGAGAATGGGGGAACAGTGAAACAAAACTTAAGCTTAAAATTAAATAGAATCCCACTAAATTACAGCGGAAAGCAGGTCTAGGAGCATGTGCCAGATGGTCACACGATATGGGGGAATCCTTTTCTGGCAGGCCAAATTGTAAATTAATTTCAATGAAAGGATATAAGTGGGTATATTTTTATCTATAATGTTAGTGAAGAAGGCAGCCAAAGTATAAAGCAGGTCAACTTACCCTGAGAATGAACCACCGCCTTCGAAGGCATGACCTTGGCATGCTATTCCACCTTGTTATCCTTGCTGGGTGGGGTGGGTTAACATCGAGCCCCAGAACTACTATTGCGACTCACATAGAAAGCAGAAATCTTTAAGCTTTTTCCCTTGCAATTAAATATATTTTGTTTTTTATGATCTTTCCTTTGGTCCCTCCATACTTCTCATTCCTATTGCTGCCCTCTCCCAATGTCAGTGCTGTACCCTGTACCCTGTACCCAGAAGAGTGAGAGCTTGGCTTCTGGCACTCTCTAGGTTGTTCTGCGTTTTCTCTAGCTAGCACGAAAGGGCTAGCATCTGCCTTGTATGGCAAGTCCTTTAGTACAAAAGCAAAATACTGCGGATGATGGAAATCTGAAATAAAAACAGAAAATGCTGGAAATACTCAACAGGTCAGGCAGCATCTGTGGAGAGAGAAACAGAGTTAACGTTTCAGATCGATAACCTTTCGTCTTACCCTGGGTAAACATTGATGAAACCAAAGAGGTCAGTTTGAGAATGATGAAATGTGTATTGTACTTGAATCTGAGACTCACACCAACCCCGCCCACCGCCCCACCCCCAACTCCTGGAATCTCAGACTAGCACAGGAATCTTTCATAAAGAGAACACCACTAAATATTATTGACATATGTAGATGGATAGAATTCACAGTAGCAAACATATATGCTCAGTAATAATAAAAGAAAATGATAAGTAGATTTAGAACTGACAATAGACTTCGAAAGGATATTTACTGCAGGAGATGTATTATTTATCTGGCTTTTAACCATATTTTGAAATGCAGCAACTATTGCTTATAATATGACTATTTATGAAAATTGTCCATTTTTACTGATCATCAACAAATATTTTGTATTGGTCTTCATGCTAGAAGACACTAAAAGCATCCCAATAATTGATAATCAAGGGACTGTTGGGAGGGGGTTAAAACAATCACTATTACCAGAGAAAATGTACAAGACAAACTAATGGGACTAAAGGTGGACAAGTCCCATGGACCTGATGGCCTGCATCCTAGGGTCTTAAAAGAAGTGGCTGCAGAAGTAGGGGATGCATTGATTGTAATCTACCAAAATTCTCTGGATTCTGGAGCTGTCCCAGTGGATTGGAAAACCACAGTTGTAATGCCCCTATTTAAGAAAGGAGGGAGTTAGCAAACAGGAAACTATAGACCAGTTAACCTGTCATTGGGAAAATGCAGGAGTCCATTATTAAGGAAGCAGCAGCAGGACATTTAGAAAATCATAATAGAGTCAAGCAGAGTGAGCATGGTTTTATGAAAGGGAAATCATGTTTAATAAATTTGCTGGAGTTCTTTGAGGATGTAACGAGCAGGGTGAACACAGGGGAACCAGTAGCTGTCATGTATTTAGATTTCCAGAAGGCATTCGATAAGATGCCACATAAAAGGTTACTGCACAAGATAAGAGTTCACGGGGTTGAGGGTAATATATCAGCATAGATAGAGAATTGGCTAACTATAGAAAACAGAGAGTCGGGATAAATGGGTTATTTTCAGGTTGGCAAACTGTAACTGGTGGGGTGCCACAGGGATCAGTGCTGGGGCCTCAACTCTTTACAATCTATATTAATGATTTGAATGAAGGGACCAAGTGTAATGTAGCCACATTTGCTGATGATACAAAGATAGGTGGGAAAGCAAGTTGTGTTCAGGACACAAAGAATCTGCAAAGGGATATAGATAGACTAAGTGAGTGGGAAAAAATTTGGCCGATGGAGAATAATGTGGGAAAATGTGAGGTTATCCACTTTGATGTGAAAAATAAAAAAGCCAATTATTATTTAAATGGGGAGAGATTACAAATGCTGAGGTGCAGAGGGATCTGGGGATCCTTATACATGACACACAAAACGTTAGCATGCAGGTACAGCAAGTAATTAGGAAGGCAAATGGAATGTTGGCCTTTATTGCAAGGGGGATGGAGTATAAAAGCAGCTAAGTCCTGCTACAACTGTACAGTTTTGGTCTCCTTATTTAAGTAGGGATATACTTGCATTAGAGGCAGTTCAGAGAAGATTCACTAGGTTGATTCCTGAGATGAAGGGCTTGACAGGATAGATGCAGAGAGGATGTTACCCTCATGGGGGAATCTAGAACTAGGAGGCATAGTTTCAGAATAAGGGGTCGCCCATTTAAAACAGAAATGAGGTGGAATTTCTTCTCTCAGAGGGTCGTGACTCTGTGGAATTCTCTACCTCGGAGAGCTGTGGAGGCTGGGTGATTGAATATATTTAAGGTGGAGATAGACAGATTTTTGAACGATAAGGGAGTCAAGGGTTATGGGGAGCGGGCAGGGAAGTGGAGTTGAGGCCAAGATCATATTGGCCATGATCTTATTGAAATGGCCTACACCTGCTCCTATTTTTTATGTTCTTATGTTCTTACCTGTGAAGCAAAGATCTCTGTAAAATTAAACATATCTTTATCCTTATCCGACTGCTGTCGTTGCCTTCCATGTGTGGTCAAATAAGCAATGTAATCTGGCTCTAATGCATGAACTACATTAGATATATTTCAGAAGCTTGAAAGATTATGCTGATAATGCCATCTTACATTGCCAAAATCTTGCTGCATTACTTGGCTGACATTGTGAAAGAAGGATAGAATATAGGGATTGAGACGAAAAAAAGGCTGTTCCTGATATTGTTCCCCGCTCCAACTAATTCGAGGCTGCACTAATGCAAGGCTATTAGCTCATTTTTCTGCTCAAACACAAAATGGATATATAATGCCTTGTCATTGCATTTTAAACACTTCCATTTGCCTATGCGGAATCATTAAGAATGCTGCTTTGATCACATCGGTGTAGATGCTATCTGATTCATCCATTCCAGTTGGGAAACAGGTATGTGTCCTGATCATGAGGAGGAGGAGAAACCTAGACAACCCCTTTCTGGCCAGGCTGTCCGTAAACAACTGATCTGAATGCGATACCAGTAAAGATGCATTCATTAACTTTGTCCAATCGTGTGAGGTCATGAACTTTTTACAGTACTGCATCCCGCTCAGTGGGGCTTGACTCTTGACATTGACCGCCTTGGCTACCTGCTCCCACTGTCTTCTGAGCATGTGTCTGGAGGGCCTTCTGGCCGCCTGTGGATACAATACATCTCTCCTTCTTTCCATCGCCTCCGCCAAAGCCTCCAGTGCAACGTCGATGAACCTTGCATCACTCTCTCTCCTATGTTGGGTCATTATTGAGTGTTTCCCAGGTCAGAATCAGTTGTAGAATGACTTCCAGCACCTTCACCAGCTACAATGCACCTGCCCTTTTAGCAGTGCAGGCTAGCTTTAACTGATGCTCGCCACTCACGATTCTGGAGCCTCTGATGAGTGTGCAACCAATCAACAGCAGTTAGCACTGGCTGCACGCTGAGTTCATGTTAATTAGCAGGTTGCCGAACCGCCTGCATCATATTGAACGGGGGCGAGCTAATCGCGCATCGAGATCCCGCGTCCATTTTCGGCAGCTATTAAATTTAGACCCCCCTTGTGTTAGTTTTCTTCTCCAGTTTGTTTGAGATTCTCAATTGTATATTTGTGACTTCTACTCCTTTAAGCACATTTGAATCTAATTATCCTGGTTCTTTCCATTATTATGTCTTTTGGTATTTTAAACACATGAGGCTGGATTTTCCGCTAGTTTGCACCTCATTTCGCACCTTGGCGGGGCAGAAAAAAGGCGTTTCTGGGCGTCAAACAGGATGTCCAGGATTTAGCGCCCGGCCGGAAGTTTCGGCAATGGTTTTGCGGCAGCGCAAAAACTTACCGCCCCGCCCTCCGTTTTGACCGTCAGGATGATGTCAATCATCATGCAAGGCTACACTAGCGCCCCGGGTGGAATTTTCAGGCATTACACCGAATTTGGCCCCCGCCCAGGACCAGAAAACCAGGCGGTTCCAGGGTGCAGCAGCACAATTGGTGGCATATTTAAAGGGTGGCTGGAGAATCTTAGATCGCAGTTGTCAGTGACTGCCACGGTTGCGTGCAGACAGCTGCGTTAGTGGAAACTTTAAAGCTGCATTTTTATGTGAGTTAACCCTTTGTTTTCAAGGTAATTAAGAGAGTTCATTGGGGGAAATGATAGTTAGGTGGCAAATCATGCTGGTTGCTATTGGCAGGCGGCTTCATGCTGGAAAAAGGCATGTTGTCCATGGTTTGCAATAAAATCGAAGAGGTCGCAGATGTTTGGGGAGGAAGCCTTAACCCCCACGGGTTTACGGGGAACATCACTCATACCCACACATTTCTGATGCGCAGTGTATTTGAAGGCTACGCTTCAGAAAAGAAGTGTTGACAGAGCGTGGAGATGTGTCCGCTGCAAGAGCGTATGCAGCTTATCATTGACCGGTTGGCTTGAATGGGGAATTAGAGGTGTGAGCCTTGCCTCGCCTCTCTAAGATACCATGCTGCCTAATGTACAAATGAGTGTGCAAATGAGACACAAGGCACCAATGTCAAAGATCAAAGAATAATTTTTACCAACATGTAAAACTCTCAATATACCCCCCACAGAACCCTACATAATAGAATGGTTGACCACTCATGGACACATTACTGATCCCTGCAATGCACAACGTATTAGACAAAGAATAACTGCAGCCTGCAGTGCATAAATTTGAAATAAAAAAAAGACTGCTTCCTGAAATGCATAAAATTAAAAGGCTCCATGATTATTTCCCAGCCATTATTGCATCTTGGAGAGACTTCCCCCTCCCCTCCCGCCCCCGCTTTCCCTTCAACCCCCTCCCATGCCTGCTGCTCATCCTCAATGAGGCCTCAGGGTGTACAGCAAGGCTGCAAGAGGGCTGCTATGTTGAGATCAAACAATGGACACCGCATCTGAGGATGCACTAGACCAACTCTTGGGCTGGAAGGCCCAGCTTTCTTCCTCGACGTTACTAATCACTGATGGATGGGGTGTCAATTGTCTATGGTGCATGGTTGGTGAATGAGTGGTAGGATCTGGAATGCTGTCATCCTGAGGAATGATACTTCATAATAAAGGATGAAACTGAGTACTGTGAGCAATGAGCAAGTGTGACCTTAGCTCCTTTAATGAGACTCCAGAGTGCAGGTACCTCATGGGTGGCCTGCTTATATACCGTGCTCCCAAGGGATGCTAGGATCCCTTGGGACTCCAGCAGGTAGGCCCACTGGTGGTGGTGTGATACAGGTTGCAAGGGGTTAAATACATAACATCACCCCCCCCGTAAAGTCAATAGTACACTTATTTACAAGGCAAGACAGTCTGGGACTTTTCGCTCCCTTGTCGATCGTCTGTGTACAAATGTGGGTCTGGGTGAGTTGGTTAGTTTTTCACTGGGCTGTTGGGCAGCCGGCTTGCCGGGCTTCTGGGGATAGTGAGTTCAGCTTCGTGGTCAACCATGATGTCAGTTGCCACTTGTGTGTGTGTTGGAGGGTCAAAGTTGGTGGTGTCCTCTTCAGGTTGTTCGTAGCTGTTGGTGAACTGCAATTTGATTTGGTCCAAATGTCTTCTGCACGTTAGTTCATTGGCCAATTTGACCTGAAACACCCTACTCTCCTCTTTGGCTATGACCATGGCAGCGAGCCATTTGGGACCATGTCCATAATTGAGTACAAACATAGGGTCCTTGACCTCAATATCGCGTGACAAAGTTGCGCGGTTATGGTACACACTTTGTTGATGCCGCCTGCCCTCCACGTGATCAAGGAGATCAGGTGGACAAAAGAGAGCCTTGTTTTGAGCGCCCTTTTCATGAGCAGTTCGGCTGGGGGAACTGTGGTGAGTGAGTGAGGTCTGGTGCGGTAGCTGAGCAGCACTCGGGATAGCCGTGTCTGCAGGGAGCCTTCCGACACACGTTTAAGCTTTGCTTGATGGTCTGAACTGCCCGTTCTGCCTGGCCGTTGGATGCGGGCTTGAACGGGGCAGATGTGACGTGCTTGATCCCATTGCGGGTTGTGAATTCCTTGAATTCAGCATCGGTGAAACACGGCCCATTCTCGCTGACTAGGACATCAGGCAGGCCGTATTTGGCAAACATAGCTCATAGGCTTTCAATAATGACCGTGGACGTGCTTACAGACATTATTGCACATTCAATCCATTTTGAGTAAGCATCCATGACAACCAAGAACATTTTGCCTAAAAATGGGCCTGCATAGTCCACGCGAATCCTCGACCATGGTTTGGAGGGCCACGATCACAAACTTAGCGGTGCCTCTCTGTGTGCATTGCTCAGCTGAGAGCAAGTGTTGCACTGACACATGCATGACTCTAAATCTGAGTCGATGCCGGGCCACCACACATGGGATCTGGCTATGGCTTTCATCATTACAATGCCTGGGTGGGTGCTGTGCAGTTCACAAATGCACGTATCTCTGCCTTTCTTGGGCAAGACCATGCGATTGCCCCACAACAGGCAGTCCGCCTGCAGGGACATTTCGTCTTTGCGCCTGTGGAATGGCTTAATCGCCTCCTGCATCTCTGCTGGGATGTTGGACCAGCTCCCATGGAGGACACAGTTTTTTACCAAGGACAGTAAAGGATCCTGGTTGGTCCAGGTCCTGATCTGGCGGGCCGTAACGGGGAACTTTTCATTTTCAAATGCCTCCATGACCATGAGCAAGTCCACAAGCTGTGCCATTTCCACCCCGGTGGTGGGCAATGGCAGCCGACTGAGAGCATCTGCGCAGTTCTCTGTGCCCGGTCTGTGGCGGATTACATAGTTGTATGACGACAGCATGAGCGCCCATCTTTTGATGCGGGCAGAGGCATTGGTGTTAATCCCTTTGCTCTCAGAGAACAGCGATATGAGCGGCTTGTGGTCAGTTTCAAGCTCAAATGCACGCCAGAGCCTCTTTTTCAATCATGCTGTAGGCCCTTTCGGCCTTGGACAAACTCCTGGACGCATAAGCGACCGGTTGCAAAATCCCCAATTTGTTAGCCTGTTGTAACACACACCCAACCCCGTATGATGACGCATCGCAAGCTAGCACTAATCATTTACACGGATTATACAGGACAAGCAGTTTGTTAGAAGACAACAGATTCCTAGCTTTCTTAAAGGTAGCCTCTTGTGAATTCCCCCATACCCAGTCATCTCCCTTGCGCTGTAGCGCATGCAGGTGTTCTAGCAGGGTGCTTAACCCAGGTCGGAAATTACCGAAATAGTTAAGGAGTCCCAGGAACGACCGCAGCTCCGTCACATTCTGTGGTTTCGGTGCGTTCTTGATGGCCTCCGTCTTGGCTTTGGTGGGTCTGATGCCGTCTGCTGTGATTCTTCTTCCCAAGAAGTTGTTAACCTGTGGAATTCCCTGCCGCAGAGAGTTGTTGATGCCAGTTCATTGGATATATTCAAGAGGGAGTTAGATATGGCCCTTACGGCTAGGGGGATCAAGGGGTATGGAGAGAAAGCAGGAAAGGGGTACTGAGGGAATGATCAGCTATGATCTTATTGAATGGTGGTGCAGGCTCGAAGGGCCGAAAGGCCTAATCCTGCACCTATTTTTTATATTTCTATGTTTCAAAGAACTCGACTTCCTGCGCCAGGAAATCACACTTTGAGCGTTTCAACTTGAGCCCCACGCGATCCAACCGACTAAGAACCTCTTCCAGATTCTTCAAGTGCTCAATGGTGTCCCGATCTGTAACCAGTATGTTGTTCTGGAAAACCACGGTGCGAGGAACCGACTTTAGCAGGCTCTCCATGTTCCGTTGGAAGATTACCACGGCCGACCGAATCCCGAACGGGCATCTGTTATAGATGAACAGATCTTTTGTGCGTGTTGATGCAGGTGAGGCCTTTAGAAGATTCCTCCAGCTCCTGCATCATGTAGACCGAGGTAAGGTCCAGCTTGGTGAATGTCTTCCTTCCAGCTAGGGTCGCAAATAGGTCGTCTGCCTTGGGTAGTAGGTACTGGTCCTGTAGCGAAAAACAGTTAATCGTTACTTTATATTCCCCACAGATTCTGACCGTACCATCCTCTTTAAGCACCGGGATAATCGGACTGGCCCACTCGTTGAATTCCACTGGCGCGATGATGCCTTCTCGCTGCAGCCTGTCCAGCTCAATTTCCACTTTCTCACGCATCATATATGGTACCGTCCGTGCCTTGGTGGATGGGTCACGTACTGGGAACCAAATGGATCTGCACTTTCGCCCCCGAGAAACCTCCAATGCATGGCTCGAACAACGATGGAAACCTGCTCAGAACCTGGACACATGAGGCATCATCGACAGACGAAAGCGTTGGATGTCGTCCCAGTTCCAGCGGATTTTTCCCAGCCAGCTTCTGCCAAACAATGTGGGGCCATCCCCTGGCACAATCCACAGCGGGAGTTCATGTACTGCTCCATCATAGGAGACTTTAACTTTTGCACTGCCAATTGAAGGGATTAATTCCTTGGTGTAAGTCCTTAGTTTGGTGCGAATGGGGCCGAGCTTAGGCCTATGTGCCTTGTTGCCCCACAGCCTATCGAAGGCCTTTTTACGACTGACTTGCACCCGTGTCCAGTTCCATCGATACTGGAATTCCGTTCAGTTCAACTTTCAACATTATTGGTGGACATTTCATGGTGAATGTGTGTACCCCGTACACTTCTGCCTCCTCGGTTCGAGTCTCAATTCAGCCTGATCCACAGTGGATCTATCTTCCTCTGTAACATGGTGGTTTGCAGGGTTTGCAGGGTTTGCAGCTCGCCTGCACATTTGCTGGAGGTGTCCCATTGTTCTGCAACCGTTGCACGCATAGTGCTTGAAGTGGCATTGATGAGGCCGATGATCACCTCCACAGCGCCAACAAGGTGTTAATTGCCTCGCATTAACGATTGATGGCAGACTCTGGGTCATCTGAGGTCGGGCAGCAGCAGCCGGTGTGTACATTCTGCCATGTATATTCCTGCTCGAAAACAACATTACTTTGTTCACAGGACTGGCTAAAATTTGTTTGGTGTTGTCACTGATGGACATAAATGCCTGGGCTATCGTTATGGCTTTACTGAGATTCGGAGTTTCAACGGTTAACAGTTTGCGAAGGATTGCCTCATGGCCAATACCCAGTACAAAAAAGTCTCTAAGCATTTGTTCTAGGAATCCCTCAAATTCTCAATGTCCTGCGAGGCGCCTTAGTTCGGCGACATAGCTCACCACTTCCTGGCCCTCCGACTGTTGACACGTGTAGAACCGATATCTCGCCATCAAAAAAGCTTTCCTTAGGATTTAGGTGCTCCTGGACCAGCGTACACAGTTCTTCATAGGACTTAGCTGTTGGTTTTGCCAGAGCTGGGAGATTCTTCATGAGGCCATAGGTTGTTGCCCCACAGTCAGTTAGGAGGATCGCTCTTCGTTTGGCAGCATTCTCGTCCCCTTCCAGCTCGTTGGCCACAAAGTATTGGTCGAGTCTCTTCACGAAGGCCTCCCAATCATCTCCTCGTGAGAACTGCTCCAGGATACCAACTGTTCTTTGCATTTTCGTGCGGTTGTTCGTTAAAGCTCATTGATAAGCTCATAATAAAGCATGAAGCTGAGTACTGTGTACAATGAGCAAGTGTGACTTTAGCTCCTTTAATGAGACTCCAGAGTGCAGGTACCTCGTGGGTGGCCTGCTTATATACCGTGCTCTCAATGGATGCTGGGATCCCTTGGGACTCCAACAGGTAGGCCCTCTGGTGGTAGTGTGATACAGGTTTCAAGGGGTTAAATACATGACACCATCTCCCATTTCCCTGGAGCCACTCACTCTCCGACAGAGCTGGGCTTTAGTAATCGGAGCACGATGTCTCCCCACACCTTGCTGGCCTGCTTTGGCACTGTCACTTCCCTGTAGGACAGTGGGGAACACAGAGAACATGGATGCAGACATGGACTGCATCACCTGCCCAAGCAGAAGCAAAGCTTGTGCCTGCCCTGTGTCCGAGTCTGCGGCATGATCAATGGTACGCGTCACACTTTCTGGAACTCCACTGTCGCTGTGGAGGCCACCAGCCTCTGTGTGTGGGCAACGATGTCCTCGCTGGACTCCCGACTCGCAACGGCAATCTGCGACGCTGTCTCCGCAACAGTCGTAGTGAGCTTGTCAATGCTCGCTGGGATCTGTCCCAATGCATCAATAATGTCACAGTTCATCACTGTGCTCTCCCTGGACATTTCCACCAGATCCACTTCAAGGTTTGCCTGTCCGTTAGCAGACTGACTTTGCTGACTCACCTGGCCTGCGGAATTCCACCCCAACACTGCACTGCTGTATGCCACTGGGGCCAGGAGCCTCCGATTCATCAAACCCCGCAAATTCGTCATAGTCCCCTGAAGAGCTTAATCCAGAGGATGCAACTGGTGGGCTCGGATGCTCTGCCGGATCAGTGCCCTCCAATGTCTCGTCCTCATTCACATGACCTGAAGTGGAGAGCTTTTCGAGGGATGGCGCGCCTCTGGTTGGTTATCTGGAAGTAGAAAACAGCAGACGAGTGGTTAGCAGCAGGGCATGGTGACATGAGGAAGGTGGCATAGCACAAATGCATTTGAGGGCCGCCGCTACTCCGTTATATCTCTCAATGCAGTGGATTCAGTAGCGCAATCCATTTCATATCCTCACTATCCGAAGGGGGTTCAGCATCACCCCCGGCAACTGTCCGACCTGGGACTCTGATTATGGCAGAGACCCTCTCCTCCACGTCTCGTAGAAGTAATGTTCGAGGCGGCTCCCCGCTTGTCCGCAGCTGCTCCCTCCAGTTGTGGGAGTGCTTTGACTGCAAAGAGAAAAATATGAAGTTTAAAAAAGAGTCTCTCTGCTGTTGTGCCACATATGCCTACCACAGTAGAATAGGTGATACTGTGATAATGTTGTATAGGCCTCCTTTCAACCTGTTCTGATCTTGCATGTTCTTCATCAGGATGTATTCACTGGTTAGAGGCATCTACCATGGGAGATGTAAGTAATCTTTTACAAAGCGATAGGAGCAGGTGCAGTGCATTAACAGGGAAGATTTTAATGAAATAAATTATGTGCATAGATCATTTAAAGCCAATGGTTGCCGATGTAAGCCTTTATCTTTGTTATCCATTGTGAAAGGCACCCCAAGGAGTGTTGAGAGGGTCCAGATAAATGAAAGACTTCACATAGTGTGTGAGATTAATGTTACAAGTAATGGAGGCATGCATAGATGCAAATGATATTCACCCTGACAATCCTCGTGAGGTTGTTGCATTTTTTTTGGCACTGTGTGCCAGTCCTGGACATAGTGTCTGCAGCTGACACCTCCTGTGCTATCTCCCTCCATATTCATTTGAACACAGGAGGGAGTGGTCTGGCTCTCCACCGCACTGACTAAGGCCTCACTAGCCTCCCAGCTGAAGCACCTGGCACACTGCCTTCCATCCTAATCCTCCATCTCAGCAGAAGTGGCTGAAGTGGGCCAGTTTACATGCGCATGCCCGTAGGAAGTTACCACGCCCTGCATTTGCGTTTGTAAACAGAAACGAAAGCAAGAGGGGAAAAAAAACAAGGTGCGTGTGCAAAATGGCCACCTCCTTTACCGCCGAAAGTTTCAGCTCTGGCGTACAAAGTCAGGCATACAATGCATACAATGCCTGACTTTATGCCAACGCTGCTCCAGATGAATTTTTAGCCGAAAATACATGATGAGGTCGCAAACTATTTCTAGGCGCAAACTTCTGCGCTCCGCCCCGATTTGCGCCCCGAAATGGTAAAAGCCGGAAATCCAGCCATGGATCATATAATCTCTAAACCTTCTTTTCATCATTCAAAACAAATTGAATTCTGTCAGCCCTCAGAAGTTAGACATTTGACTTCTATAAATCATCTTTGTCATATTTATTTTGACTCCCTCCAAAGAATCAATGTCCCTTTGAGAGCAAGTTGCCTAAAATTTTCCAAATATGGCCTCTTCAATGAAATTCAAACAATGCCCTTTAGGTGCTGTCTGTGCACAACTGAGCTGACTCCTACCTGATAATGCCAGTCATTAAACATGTTTATTTTTTTCAATAGGGTCTCCCCTTCAGCAGCCATTCCAAGCAAGTGTTGTGTGACTGGAACATTGCTTGGGTGCTCCAGTCACCTGAGGCCCCCTAACTTAAATAAAATGTTGAGCCTTAATTAACTTTTCTTGGGCTTGTGGGCGGGCTCTCAGTGCTCCTGTTGCTGGCTGGACATACTGGGGCCTGCTAGATGAATCAGGACTCAGGCTTCCATCTGATAATATGAGGACATCCATATGCTTTTAAAGCCATCCTATTTGCACCATGTAGTCTCAATGCTCTTGGGACAGGTTTTGATAGTCATCTATAATGTGGCCAGGCTGTCAATGATGTAGAAGATTGTGACCAGTGCATCACCATAAATGCTTAAGCCAGAAAGCCATGACTATGTCAAGAACACAATAAGTGTTTGGTATCTCCAACTTAATAATCTGTATCCATCCAAAAAAGGTTGTGTCAAATATCATTGTTGAGTGCATACAGATTTCTTTGCCTGTCTATGAAACTTTCTGTCAGGATTAGGTCTCTCAGTGCTGAAGATGGCACCCGGAGCAAATATCCAGCTATGTAATTGTTTATCTACTATATCTTATATGATTACTGATTATATGACTGTGGATTACCATTGAGATAGGGCTGATGTAATAAGTAATATCTTCCTGAATTTTTTTTATACCTTATTTGGTAAGAAATTATGTCCCAGAAAGCCAGTTCTCTGTAACTATTTTCATCAGTTCATTATTACCATCTCCCAATTAATCCATCCTTTATTCTTTATAATCTACTCTTTATATCATTCCAGGTTGCCCATTCTGCAGTTTGGCAAAATCCTTGGCACAGATCTTCATTATTGTGTCAAAATTGATAATGTTATCGCTTGTGCCTCAATATCTACACTAAGATAACTCATCATTTCTGGTTCACTGCTAGCTACATAATTTAATATTGAATCTGCCCTAGTCTGCTAATGCACATACTGCATTAGAAAATAATCTTTGAATTCCTAAGTAAATACATTTATTTTTTCAGTGCTGATCTCTGTTCTGCTCACTTTATTATTTCTCATGATTATAATGTCCTTTATGTAGTAACTTTCCATATTTGCCCAAGCAATTCAAATGCAGCATGTTCACTTTGTACTGGTGCTTAATAAGAGTTATATATCATTATATTCCTGTCATCACGTATATTAGATCCAGATTAATTTCAACAATTGCCCAGAATTTGAAATTGGTGTTATTTTAACAGTGAGATTAACCTGTTTAAAATAAATGGGTTAATACTGCTGTTAAAATAATGCTGATTGAAAATATAAGTTTTTCAATTAGGTATATTCAAATTTATTAACTATCAAACCTTCCCCATCAATAATGTGACTTATCCCCATAATGGTGTGGATTTTTCCCATTGGGTCGGGAGAAAGGCGGGCGACTTCAGGTGCGGATTGGAACTCCGCTCCTGGTTGCAACCCGCTCTGTTGAAGTGATTTTACCCTGATTGGGCTTGTTAAGCCCCCTCTGCGAAGATCCTGGCCAATTAAAAGGAAGCGCGTCTGATGACATCATTTGATGACATGTCATCAGCCGGTTTCCTTAAAGGGACCATGGCCACATTCATTTTGACAATTGTTCTGTCAGTGTTCTGCAGCATTGAGGTGCGGCAAACACTGACAAGCACTGCACAATGGTGCACGGCTGCACCCAGGCGCTCCCATCACTCCCTCAAGATTCTTATGAAAGGAGTGACAGCATGCAGAGAGGTCCTCTTCCCTTCCCATGGATGGAAGAGTCCTTCCCAGAGACCAAAGCAACCTGGTGCAAATTGCACAGCAGGGCGCAAGCAGGGCTGTCATCGGGAGGACCTGGCTGCAGTGGCGCCAACCTTTCAATGATCTCAGTAGATCACGAAAGGTTACTGCAAAGCCACACTCAACCTCATCCTGCTGTACCACTCATCACATCCCCATCACTCTTCCTTACCCTACTCCCACACATCCTTACTCACACCAATTTACCTTGCACCTTCACCTATCCCTCTCTGTATCTGCATTATCACAACCCCATCTCACTAACCACCCCTAACACATCCCTGACCTCCCAGGCAGCAATGTGGTCACGTGCTGTGCAGCATCAGGTGATTGCGGAGAAGGTTGGTGTTGTTGTTGGTGCTGCTGGTGTGCCTGGTGATGTTGGTGTTGGGGCTGATCGTGGTGGGATTCTCAAGACCAAGGTGAGATTTTTTCAAGGGCACTGATGCTGCTGGAATAGATGACAGCGGAAGTTGAGGTGACAGAAGCGAACTATCAGTGGTGAGAGAGATTGCTCCAAGGAGGCAACAGTGGATAGAGAGTTTACTCCAAACACTTCTAACCTTCCTAGCTGAAAGGTGAAGTCCAAATCCTGAAGGCTCCAGCTTCTAACATTGGAAAGTGGACAGCTGTGAAATAATAGCTATTAAACCACTTTTGCAGCTGTCACCTATTCAAAGCAATGGAGAGTTGCTGAAAACCCGACCTACTTACCTGACGTGATCTCCGAGTGAAGGGAAAGTCGTCAAAAAATTGTAAAAATGGTTAGTAGCTGGTAGAATGCTGCTTATATACCTTTAAACAGCTTCTTAAGTATTTCAGTTGCCTGACCTGCCGCTTAGTGCCAGGTCTACAAAGCACAGGTAGAGCCGGCGCTTGGGAAACATACAAGGAGGCGGGTTCAGAACGTGATACCACCCCACTGTCAATCTTTTAGATTTTGACAGCAGACACCCCACCCCATCGCCCAAACCCGCCCTTGAGCGCCAGCAAAATCCCGGCCAATGTATTTATTTTAGTGGCTGACCAGTTTCAGGTTTCAGTCGTGTCTGCTTTATAAAAATTACATCTTTCTCTACTTGTACAGGTAAACTTCAGTTTGTTATTCCTCATACTGCTATAATTTATGTAAAAACACTCATGCTCTGTAACTTAGAATGCTGTGCGACGTTAGTGTGCAGGTGCCCAATGGATTTGAATGAAATTATTTTGTGTACTATTTGAATAGAGGCATTAACCAGTTTAAGTTAGCAACGCTGTAGGAAATGTAATTTCATATACATATATTAAAGCTTGCATATGAATGTCTCCTCTCATAATTTTTAGGTTTATATTCCCAGTGAACTCCCAACCCCACAAATCCAGCTTTCATGCCACCTTGTTTGTCATGCCACCATTTATGGTTTTGCATTTATTTCCTATTTCTGTTTCTCTCTCTCCAATGATACACATCAATCTCAGGCTTTCTGATGATGCATTATGTCATCTGGATGATAGAGACAGGAAATACTTGGTGAGGACATGAGATGGGAGTAGATTGGTGCAAAAGATACTCCAGTGAACAACATGGGCAATATGACTGAGCTTTTTTCAATAGAAATATATCCTTTGTCAGCTGTTAACTGCAGGCTCAGCCTCTTAGCCACTAACTGATTGAAGAGTGCTTGCAACTGAAATGTAATAAGTAATGGTGAGCAGGTACTAGGATTAGTACAAGAGTTGGTTTCCCCATTTTAAATTCAGCATAAAACTGAAAGGTAATCACTCAGCGTTGCAAACATACTTTTAATAAAAGCATTTACTTTTCAAAATGATATGGCATAATCATTTAATTCAACAATGCCTTTTCAATTAGCCTAGATAAAAAAGGACACCAATCACCAAAATAAACATAAATTTAAAACACACCATTATTCAGCATGAAACTCAAATGGTTGTTCTGTGTACTCCAAGGGTGGGTTACATGTGGAGAACTACATTATGAATTCCATTGGAATAAACTCGGGGAGAAATTCGGCTGCTTTGCGCCTCCCGTTAGCGCCTGAGGTGGACGGTAATGGGACGTTAAGGGGCTACCGATCGGGTGCGGCGAATTCACCTGGTGGTTTTGCGCTGGTGCTAACACTTACCACCTCGTAGATCATGGCATCATCAGGTGCGCAGCGCCCCGTTACCGCCCCGGATGTGATATTCGCTCCTGCCCCCAGCTACATCACCAGGCATCAACAACGGCAGCAACAGGAGGCGTTGTCACCTTGGCTGCCCGCTTGGGGAACGGTAATTAAAGACAGTGGTGGTAAACTTTATTCTTCGCACCACTCTGTTGCCTGCTGAAAGTTTCTGCCCGCTCATTGCTGTGCGATGCCTCAGCTCTCCATTCTCTGAGAGTGATTGGGGCTATACTGGAACTCGCGCAGGTCCCCTGGCCCCACAGAAGTAAGAAGAATGATGTTGCAAACCATCATTGGCCCTTCCCTTTAAGCGAGGGAAGGAGCCTCTGATGCCGATAGCACTGCACTGAACATTCTTCAGCACTCTGCCACTACCGCCACTCTCACACACTTTAGCACACTTGATTTAGCGCTCCACATCCCTCTTGGAGCGCTAAAGTTGAAGTTCTCGGGATGAAAAAAGCATTATGGTTTGGCGATACATTTCTCACTTTTCAAACGTTATCGCCCCAAATCGGGGGGAACGGAATTTCTAGCCCTCAGTCATTTGCCTATAGTACACTAAAGGCACTGATAGCTGATCTACATTGGCTCCTGGTCCACGAACACCTTGATTTTAACATTCTCATTCTCATGATCAAATTCCTTCATGGCCTCACCCCACCCTATCTCTGTAACGTCCTCCAGACCCACAACCCTCTGAAAATTCTGCGTTCTTCCAATTCTGGCCTCTTGTGCATCCCCGACTTCCTTTGTCCCTTCATTAGTAATTGTGCCTTCAGCTGTCTCAGCCCTAAGCTCTGGATTTCGCTCTCTAAACCTCTTTACATCTCCACCTCTCTCTCCTCCATGAAGACATTCCTTAGTTAGAAATTCGTTATAGCCAAGAAATGGGCAGTGTTCAGACTAAAAAATGTTAAGCTGCACCACCTGGATCTCGTCTAGGAGTCACGCAAAATGCGTGCTAACTCCTCATTAAAATGATTGTAGTCATGATTCTCATCTGAAAACTCAAGCTCATTGGCGTTATACTGAAAAACTGGACCAATATCGGGGGAAGTCTAATTGCAAGTCATGATTGCCACAGGCTTTTCCCACTACTTAAAAGGGAGGTTCATTGATGTTGCAATACCTCATTCTCAGTTGGGTCTGTCGCAGCCCCAACAGCAAAGCAAAATCCGTAGCAGCCAGGGCAGTGTGGAGATGGAGGGAGAGAGCCTGTAGGCTCTCCGATTAAGCTCTTGAGCCATTGGTGTTCGTGGTGGAGAGAAAGCGGATGATCCTGTACCTGCTAACTGGCAGGAGGCCCTCGCCACAAGTCGGCCGCATTATGTGGCACACCACGTCATGGGCAGCACTGTGGTCCCCAAGACCCACACCCAGTGCAGGAAGAAGGTTAACAAGCTCAAACAGGTGGTCATGGTGAGTGAAGGCTTCAACAAATGCTACATACACAAGCTCCACACACTGCTCAATGCACCTCACTCCCAACACTCACCCACCAACAATCTCGACCTATCTCAGCACCGTGGCCACTCCTTGGGGACAACAACAGTATGTTCATTCCTAATTCTTCTCACATCCCCTCAGCCCACTATCCTTTCTCACTCATGCTGTATGCATCCATTTCTGGTTTCCCGAGCCCCCACCCCTCACCATGGCCCTATTCTTGTGCCTTTCTTTCAGATAATCAACAACAAGTACCCGAGCAGCCTGTCACTGAGGGCACTGCAGAGAGTGAGGGGGTAAAGAAGAAGAGGAAGAACTCACTTGCAGAGACCAGCTCAGAAACTGGCACTACACATTCTTTAGATGCTAGTGCATTGGCAGGATCTGCACAGAATGAGGCATTGGGCACAGGTGAGCTGCAGCAAGGGCAGAGGGAAAGGGTAGCTCAGGGGCCAGCTCCCCGGAGGGCGAGTTCTGCCGTTCAGGACTCGGATGAGAACCTCGATGGGGAGGCCTTCAGAAAAAGGGTGATGGGCATGCACACGGAAATGATAAATGCAATGGCAAGGCTGCCAGAGAGCCTCTCGGCAATGTAAACAAGGGTGGAGGAGTCCAGCTTCAACATTACACGGGGCTCTGCGCAGAGCATGGAGCCCAAGATTTCCAATTTGGAAATGATGGTACACTCCCAAAGAGATCGTGTCGACCTGGGCATGATGGTATGCATGATGGGTGATGTTGCAGCTTCCATTGCAGAGATGAACCAATGTCTTAGTGCTACAGCGGAAGCACAGACTGCTCTCATGCAGTCTTCGTGTGATGCCTCCCAAGCTCAGACTGATCTCCTGTAATTTCAGCTTGAAGCCACACAAGCTCTGACAGTTGTTATCGTGGCTGGGGTTACCACCGTCGAATGGGCTTTCATGGTGTCTCAACAGGCCAGCAATCTGTGCTCCAACAGATTACTAGGAATGCTGAGGCTCCGTCCCGGGGAATGGCAGTGGGTCAGTGGAGCAGGAACCTGTTGTCCTCTCTCAGGATGGCAGCATTCCTACACACACCAGTGCCACTCCTCCATTGCCCTTGTCGCTGCCTGTCAGCCAGCCCAGACTGATGCCGCACATTCCGAGGTGGTGCAGTCTACAACAGGGACTTCTAGGTCCACAGCTAGTCGAGGTCATTCTGCAAAGCCATCTGAAGTTTTCTGCAAGGAAACTCAGCAGCCTTCTACCTGCCATGCTGCAGTCACTAGGGGCACTGTGTAGGAGCACTAAAGCAGGAAAGGGCACCCGATCAACAGGCACAGAGGGATTGCATAAGGGTGATAGTTGTTATATATGTAAACTTGTATTTACTCTGTACAGGCACTAGAAGGCTCATCCCCTGGAGTCCCAAGGGATTCCATAATCCCTTGGGAGCACAGGTATTTAAGGAGGCATCACAGGTTGGAGAGGCACTCTGGAGTCCTGCAATAAAAGACTACGGTCACACTTTACTTTGAGCTCACAGTGTTCAGTCTGACTCTTTTTCTCTATACACAACAATAGTATTCATGTAAATATGTGTGATATGATTATATATAAATGTATTAATTGGGTTTGGAATCTTTTGTGGTGTCTCTCATTTTAGCACTGCACCCAGGAGGATGCTGTAATATGGCATGAGACAGGGATGGTATGATGGGGATGTGGTGAGCTCCAGGGATCTGGAAGGCCAATTGCCTGCCTGTCTTCTCCTCTCCCTCCTGTTCCTTGTCCTCCTCTCTCTTGTCCCCCACTTGAGATGGTCCCGCAATCCCTGGTGGCAAGGGCTGCGCAAACATGATGGCCAAGTTGTGAAGCATGCAGCAGACCACCACAAAATGGGTCACTCGCTCCGCCGAGTACTGGAGGGTTCCTCCCAAGTGGTCAAGGGAGCAGAACCGTTGTTTCAGTAGGCCGATGGTCTGCTCAGTGATTTTCCTGGTGGCAGCATGGCTCTCATTATATTAGTGGTGGGCATGAGTGTTGGGGTTGCAGAGGGGAGTCATGAGCCAGGTGGAGAGCAGATAACCCTTGTCACTGAGCAGCCACCCTCGAGCTTGACATGGTGGCTGGAAGTGAGCTGGCACAGGATGAAGGCATTGTGGCTGCTGCCAGGATACCGGGCATTGACATTGAGGAGTTGCTATGTGTGGTCACACACCAACTGCACATTAAGTGAATGGCAACCTTTGTGGTTATGGAAGATCTCAGGATTGTTATGCGGTGCCCGCAAAGCCACCTGAGTGCAGTCGATGGCGCCCTGCACCATGGGGAAGCCCGCTATCCCGGCAAACCCACATGCACACTCGTCCTGCTTCTCTCTGCTGAGATATTGGATATGTCTCCTGTTGCAGACTGGAAGAATGCATTGGCAAGAAATTGAGGGCCATGGTGACCTTGACTGCCAATGGGAGAGCTGTGGCCACCCTGATCTGAGGCTGGAGGTCTGGTTGCAGGTGATGGCAGAGTTCTGTGACCAGCTCCTTGGTGAAGAGGAGCCTCTTAATACACTGCTCCTCGCTTAATTATCGGTAAGAGAAGTTCTGTCGGAAGTCCCTAGGAGGGTAAGGCTTCCTATTGAGAGCCCTGATGAATCCCTCCTCCCTCTGCACACATGTTCCATCTTTCTCACTGCCTCTGCTCCCTCCCCCGTAGATCCTGGAGGACGAGGTCAACTGCCGGTACAGTCCCCATGACTTTTAATTGTAGTTTGAAATATGTCATAAATAATTAGGGTGTTTTGTACTTGCCAGAATACTCCCTGATACCGCCTCCAGTGTGCCAGCGCAGCCTTCAGCCACCTGAGGAAGAGAGTGTTAGATGATCAATTCTTCAAATCTGGCATCAAGCTTATGGTCTACAGGGCTGTAGCGATACCCACCCTCCTGTATAGCTCAGACGTGGACCATATACAGTAGACACCTCAAATCGCTGGAGAAATACCACCAACGATGTCTCCGCAAGATCCTGCAAATCTCTTGGGAGGACAGACGCACCAACATTAGTGTCCTCGATCAGGCCAATATCCCCAGTATTGAAGCACTGACCACACTCGACCAGCTCCGTTGGGCGGGCCACATTGTTCGCAAGCCTGACACAAGACACCCAAAGCAAGCACTCTACTCGAAACTCCTACACGGCAGACGAGCCCCTGGTGGGCAGAGGAAATGTTTCAAGGACACCCTCAAAGCCTCCTTGATAAAATGCAACATCTTCACTGGCCAAAGACCGACCTAGGTGGAGGAAGAGCATCCAGGAGGGCACTGAGCACCTCTAGTATCGTCGTCACCGAGAGCAGGCAGAAAACAAGCGCAGGCAGCGGAAGGAGCATGTGGCAAACCAGACTCCCCACCCACCCTTTCCTTCAACGACCGTCTGTCCCACCTGTGACAGAGACTGTAATTCCCGTATGGACTGTTCACTCACCTAAGAACTCACTTTGAGTGGAAGCAAGTCTTCCTTGATTTCAAGGGACTGCCTATGATGATCATGACCAACTAACCTTGAAATAACTAAAGAATACTGTCATGTATCTTACATTATATAACTGTATCCTAACATGCTATACATGACTGTAATAAGATATGATCTGTAACCACCAGCATACCTTATCACCAGGGGTGCACTTGCAAGAGACAGGTCTCAGGCAAGTGCAGCATTCCAGAGCTGTGAAATAAAGGTGCAGGTCCAGAGTGACCTTGACTTCACTACATGCCTCGTGTGAATCTGTACTGAGGGGACAGGACTTTACAGTGGCGATGAGTTACGGGATTACAGAATCCACAGAATGGCGAACAACGGATCAGATGAAAAGTACAATGCGGGAGACAATTGGGAGGACTTTATAGAAAGGCTCCAGCAAAGGATTGTAACCAAAGACTGGTTAGGTGATGATAAGGCAGACAAGAGAAGAGCCCATCTCTTGACCAGCTGTGGCTCAAACATACGCTTTAATGAAGGATCTGTTGGCACCCGAGAAACCAGCAAGCAAGTCGTTTGAAGAGTTGAGCACACTGGTAAGAGACCACCTGAAGCCAGCGAGCAGCCTACACATGGCCAGGCACAGGATCTACAACGACAGACGCTGTGTGGGCCAGAGCACACCCGACTTTGTGGCAGAACTTCGGAGGTTGGCTAGTTTATGTGAGTTCTCCGATGAACTGAGAGAAATGCTGAGAGACTTTTTCATTGAAGGAATAGGCCACGCAGGCATATTCCGAAAGCTCATAGAGACCAAGAACTTGACCTTAGAGGCAGCAGCACTGGTTGCACAGACATTCTTGGTAGGGGAAGAAGAAACGAAGTTGATTTACAATACAGGCACAGACAACTGTGCCGACGCGCTCAGCAGGCTACCCCTGGCGACCACGGAAGCGTCTGACGAACAGGACTGTGAGATAGTCATGGCAATCAATGCCTTTGAGTCCACAGGTTCGCCCATGACGGCTCGCCAAATCAGAGCCTGGACGGCCAGCGACCCCACGTTATCCTTAGTAAAAACATGTGTCCTAACCGGTGACTGGGCAGAGGCTCGCGATGCCTGCCCCGAGGAATTAAAACACTTTCACAGGCGCATGCATGAGCTATCACTACAAGCAGACTGCCTGATGTGGGGCAGCCGAGTAGTCATGCCTCTGCGAGGCGGAGAGGCATTTGTCCTGGAGCTCCACCCCGAGCACCCGGGGATCGTTCTCATGAAGGCCATAGCCAGATCCCACGTCTGGTGGCCGGGTATTGACGCGGACTTGGAGCTCTGCGTCCGAAGGTGCACCATTTGTGCCCAACGCAGCAATGCCCCCAGGGAGGCTCCTCTGAGCCCCTAGCCCTGGCCTACCAAACCGTGGTCGTAGGTGCACGTAGACTATGCGGGCCCATTCATGGGCAAAATGTTCCTCGTAGTTGTAGATGCATTTTCAAAGTGGATCGATTGCACCATTTTAAACTCGAGCACAACCTCCACCACTGTGGAGAGCCTCGCAACCATGTTTGCAATGCACGGAATCCCTGACAAATTGGTCAGTGACAATGGTCCGTGCTTCACCAGCGCAGAATTATAATTGACCACGGCATAAATCACGTCAAGACGGCACCGTTCAAGCCGGCCTCCAACGGCCAGGCGGTGAGAGCAGTGCAATTCATTAAACAAGGCATGCTTAAAATCCAAGGTCCCACGCTACAGGGTCACCTGTCGCGACTGCTGCTGGCATACAGATCTCGTCCGCACTCATTGACTGGGATCCCCCCCGCGCAACTGTTGATGAAAAGGACTTTAAAAACAAGGCTCTCATTAATCCTCCCAGACATGCACGAAATCGTTGAGGCAAAGCGCCATAAGCTGACTGAGTACCATGACAGAAATTCGAAGGGGAGATGGAATGAGATAGGGGACAAAGTGTTTGTACTAAACTATGGCAGGGGTCCCAAATGGCTTGCAGGGACAGTAACGGGCAAGGAAGGAAACAGGCTACTGGTAGTACAAATGGACAATGGCAAAACCTGCCGGAGGCATTGAGACCAATTAAAAAGCAGATTTACCAACAACACTGCGGAACCAGAGGCAGACTACAATGTGGAACTCGCACCACATCTGGTGGACAGACAGAGGGAACAACCTGAGGAAAAGGCAATCCCAACAGACAACCCAGGCAAGTCAACAACAATCACACCAATCGAAACAGACAGCTCAGGCGAGATACCAGCAACCACACCCAAAGAAAAACAGACACCAAGGCAAACAACTGAACCACAACTCAGACGCTCCACGCGAGAGCGTAGACCACCTGAGAAACTGAACCTATAAAGACAATAAGACCTTGGGGGAGGGTGATGTCATGTATCTTACATTATTATATATAACTGTATCCTAACATGCTATACATGACTGTAATAAGATATGACCTGTAACCACCAGCATACCTTACCACCAGGGGTGCACTTGCAAGAGACAGGTATATAAGGACAGGTCTCAGGAAAGTGCAGCATTCCAGAGCTGTAAAATAAAGGTGCAGGTCCAGAGTGACCTTGACTTCACTACATGCCTCGTGTGAATCTGTACTGAGGGGACAGGACTTTACAAATTCTCTTGCAGTTTCAGGAAGTAGCACACAGCCACTCAAACTGTCAGGTGTGAGTGATTGGTGATGATCCCTTTAAATATCATCACTGGAGCCAACTTCCTACTGTTGCACACCAGTTTAACCTATCAATTCCTTTGCCCAGCTGGTAACTGCAATGGCCAAAACCACATTAGGAGATCGGGCATCAAGTGAGCATTGCACACTCACTAACGTCATGATCTCTGTGATTGCGATGTCTGCACCGATTGAGTTTAGCGGCAGTGCTACCGGCAACATGGAAATGGCACGTGCCCGTGGAAGTGCCATCAGCCGGTGGTAGAATGTTGACTGGCATGTTAGCGTCTCGTGGCGCTAACGCGTGGAGCTAAACACACGAATTTCTCCCTCATCTCTTCGACCACCTTTTTGGTCACCTGTCCTAATGTCTCTTTCATTGGATCATTGTCAATTTTTGTGTCTGATAGTGCTACTGTGAAGTGCCTTGGGACATTTTACATTAAAGACACTATATATATATATATATATATATATAGCATACTCACTTGAGTCCAAAGGTTGTGGGTTCAAGTCCCACTCTCGGAACTTGAGCACATAAAACAAGGCTGACATTCCAGCGCTGAGGGAATGCTGCACTGTTGGAGGTGCCGACTTTTGGATGAGACGTTAACGCAAGGTCCCGTCTAATTTCTCAGGTGGACGTAGAAGATCCCATGGCACTATTTCAAAGAAGAGTAGGGGAGTTATCCCCAGTGTCCTGGCCAATATTTATCCCTCAATCAACATAACAAAACATTATCTGGTCATTATCATATTGCTGTTTGTGGGAGCTGGCTGTACACAAATTTCCCACATTACAACAGTGACTACACTCCAAAAGTACTTCATTGGCTGTAAAGTGCTTTGAGACATCCAGTGTTCACGAAAGGCGCTATATAAACGCAAGTCTGTCTTTTTCTTTCTGTTGCATTTAAAGTGCATTGCATCGTTTAGATTGGTAAACACAAAACTGGTGAGTTTAATAGTGAAATAAAAACAGAAAATGCTGGAAATAAACAGGTCAGGAAGCATCTATAAGAGAGAATAGACAGGTTATGGCATTCCTGATATCATTGGACAATTAGACAATACTTTGAGGGCAAATTTAGTATCTGACTGATCAATAATGTATCAGATGTTTTACTTTTAACTATTTAAAATCAGAAAATTTGGAGTTTCTCAGTTCGATACTGTTACTGCAGCCTATAGCAATTTTTATTTGTTATGTATGAGTATCAAGGCATATGGAACTAAGGTGGGTAAATTGACTTCAGGTACAGATCAGCCATGATCTAATTGAATGGTGGAACAGGCTTGAGGGGCTGAATAGTTTACTCCTGCTCCTGTGTTCTTTATGACTTTTTTAATGTGTCATTGCATTTTAATGGTTAGTCTTTGAAGGTTAACAACAGAAAGCTGGAACTTGATATCATATTATGCTACCATAGACGACTTTCCTGCCAATGCAACAATAATCAATGCAGCTTGTTTTTGGAGCACATTATATCACACAGCACTGTGTAGAAATACGTGGGATCATTTAACTCTCTTCATCTCTGGATCTATGTCTCTTTCTTAACCCTGATAGGGTAAGGGCAGATCATAGTTGATATCTGATTGATTGACAGCTCATGTTTGCTTCTATGTATAGGCCAGACGAGATGGGAAAGTGTCAGTCAATCTCCTAAATTCTGACTAGTAGTCAGTGTGTCAGCTTCGTCCTGAGTGGGATGAAGCATCAGCATCAGTTTCCTGTGTAAAAATGAATGAAATGCAAGCAGCAAAAGAGATTGTCAATCCCTGCCAGGATCAGGGCAAATCACTGGTTTTATTGCTGAATAACTTTTTTATTATTGAACATATTTATGATGTACTCGTGAGGTTTATGTCAGTTTCCCAAGTGCCGGGTCTGCCAATGGTTCACAGACCCGACATCAAGCGGCGGGGAACCAAATTGAAGTCTTTATCAGCTTTTTCAAAGGTATTTAAAAAGCATTTTACCAGGTACTTACCATTTTGTCAGCTTTTTTACGAGGTTCTCAGCGTTCGGAGACGATGTCAGGTATGCACGTCTGATTCTCAATGACTTGCCATTGCTGTGAATAGTTGGCAACTGCAAAAGTGGAATAAAAGCTACCAATTCACAGCTGTTCAATTTCCAATCTTAGAAACTGGAGCCTTCAGGATTTGGAAGACATTTTTGAGCTGTATGTAGTTTGGAAGTGTTTGCAGTAAACTGTCATCTCCTTGGGGCAACCTCTCTCACCATTGACAGATCGCTTCTGTCATCTCAGCAGCATCGATGACCTTGAAAAAATCTCACCTTGGTTCTCAGAATCCCACCACGATCATCCCCAACATCAACATCACTCGACACAGCAGAATCACCAACAACAACATCAACCTTCTCCACAATCATCTGATACTGCACAGGACACAGGACATGAACACCTGACCACATTGCTGCCCAGGAGGCCAGGGATGGCCTCACCATGGCCAGATTGACTTCAGTTGATGCACCAGGTTGGCACCATACCACACCAACACCATAAAGCATTCCTACAATGCTTAAGCCACTCTTTTCACACTCATCACCTTTGGGGATGGGAGGGGTGGGGGAGGGGGGAGGTGGTTTACTGTTATGTCTCACCATTCACTGCAACTCACTAAGCCACTTCTAAAAGTACACACACATCTGCCCAAGAAGGCAAAGTGTTGAAAATAAAGATTTAAATGTTTGACAACACATCGATATAAACATTATATGAACATTGGCTAAAAGACCCAAGTGCCTACCCTTGTGTGTTTTTAGTTAGTATAATTGGACAAGGATGAAGGTGAGTGAGATGGAGCTGTGATAATGTAGATGGAGATAGAGGGATGGGTGGAGGTGCAAGGTAAGTTGGTGTGAGTAAGGATGTGTAGGGATAGGGTAGGGAAGGCAGAGTGATGGGAATGTGATGAGTGGCACAGCAAGATGAGGTTGAGTGTGGCTTTGCAGTAACGTTTCGTGATCTACAGAGATAATTGAAAGGTTTGCACCACTGCAGCCTGGTCCTTCTGACGATATCCTGGCTTGTGCCCTCCTGTACAATGTGTAACCAGGTGTCGTGGGGAGGTCTCTTCCGCTCATGATTGCTGTTATTGGAAGAGAACTTCCCTGCGTCCGTTGACTCCCTCCATAAGCTTCTGGAGGGAATCATGGGAGAACCTGGGTGCAGAACACTGACAGTACAACTGTCAAAATGACTGTGGACATGGTCCCTTTAAGGAAATCGGCTGATGCCGCATCACCAGATGATGTCATCATACCTGCTTCCTTTTAATTGGTCGGAAACTTCGTAGGGCGGGCTTAACAAGCCCAATCTAGGAAAGTCATGGGGGAAACTGACATGGAACCAGGAAAATCAAGCCCACAGTGTGTGTTTAGGGAGCGATTCTAGTAAGCTTAGAAGATAAGGGTTAGATTGCCAAACACGCGAGGCGTATTCTTCAGTCTCGTCAGCTGCAATGATCCTGATGCGTCCCATACCAACAGTCTCCATGGCTGCCCTTTCTACTGCCCCCTACTGTTGTGTGCCAGCTTGTCCTTCAAGAAGAAAGGGAATATGTGTGCTCTGCTGAAAAGTTGTAAAGATGTGCCTGTCAGGGTAGAATAGTATTGCTGGTACGTGAAAGATGGCACAGGTGCGGGGAAGTGTGGGAAGTAATTGTGAGGACAGTAGTAAGGTGCAGAGTGTGCCAATAGCAGCAGAGGAAGGTTCAGGAAAGTAGGCTGCTATAATTGAGGGAGAGTGATGGGAAGTAGAGGAGAGAAGGCTCGTGAGTGCTGGGGCTACAAGTGGTGCAGGGCTGTGCCGAGAGTAAGAGAGATTAGAGTAGGGGTCTTACCTTAGCAGCCAGGTCATCGTTCTTTGTTCTTCAAATTTACCTGTTCTGACACCTCTTCCCACTGATGTTGGGCAATTTGCCTTGGAACCCTTCTTCCATTGACTGGAAAGATCAGTTCCCTCCTCCTGGTCACCTCCTACACCAACACCTCCAGAGTAGTGTCTGTAAATCAGGGGGAGGAGAGGGGTCTGCCTGCATTTCCAGTGTTGAACTGTAATTCCAATAAAAGCAGCCAAAGTGCACCTCCCCTTTAAGAAGTTCAGCCTGCTGCTAAATGACATCAGTAATGTCCCTAAATTGGCACACTGTCAATAAACAGCGTGGGTAGTGCTGGCAGCTCACCATTAAGACTCAAGTGAGGTACAGCTTCCAATATTGCGAATGCCTCTCGTTGATGGCATCAGGCGCGTGTTCCAATTGCACTCAATTTCTCCCCCACTTTCTCTACAGTCAATTTATTTTTTCTATGGTGCTGATAATTCTGGTTCCTGTTTATTTAAATGTTGCTGTTTCTATTGAGTATTGCAGGCTGACATAAAGGTTAATAACCATAGGCATAAAATGAACAATTACAAAATGTTAGTCATCCGCTTTCATTTTAATCATTAGTACAAATAACCTCCAAGATATTGTGAGCAAGATATTACTAGCAACAGAAATTAGCATCTCAGATAAATGGGGTGACAGACTACAGTAATTTAATTAAATGTTACTATTAAACATTACATGTTTTCTACAAAACCTGTAGGTAGACCGCGGGGCCAAAGCCCATTTTCTTGCCTAGATTTTTAGTTCCGTCGTCTCCGTGTGGGAAGTACCTCGAACCAATCTAAATATGTTAAACATATGTATCTGAAGCAAAAACCAAATGTTCCCAAGTCTGAAAATTGCGTGTTACCGAGAAATGGCCAAAAACAAAGAAAAACATAACAATGGTTGCTATGGACTTTCTTTTCTCTAGCAACGGTGACATATCAGTGCTACTGCTAAATTTTAAGCATGGATAAGGTAAGAATTGGTAAAAAGAAGTATCACTGAGGACATCTGAAGCCTGGACACATCATATGTGCAATTATATATAAATCTAAGTTTTGTTTTATTTTCATATCCATTGCTAAGAAAGAAATCTACCATAGCAACCATTTATTTCATACACACTTAGTGGCCCAGAAATTCCAATCGAGGTCTTCCCATGGGCAAACTACTGAAAAAAGGGAAAAAATGCCCACTTACCTGAAGGTGCTGCGCCTACTCGAACTTCCGATCATGAGGCCTTTACTCACTGCGCATCAGAGCACGTGCATGTTTGGGCGTCCGTATGCTGGAGCTGGAGTCACATGGCTCTGGGCAGCCAATCAAGGTACAGTATTTTCTCATTCATAATAATGGGAACTCCGTAAGTTGGAGTTCCCATTATTATGAATTAGAAACCCCCCTAAACACACACAACACTAATAAAAAATAGAAAAATACACTACATATTTAAGATTCATTTAAATTAAAGTTCTTATTAAAAAAATATTTTCCTGACTTTTTAAAGTTTTTTTAAAATTATGCCTTAAAATAAACTTACCGTAGTGGGGAGGGTTTTTAACAATAAAATATGTATTTATTTAATTTAATTTTAATGTTTATGTATGTTTTTAAACACTTGCGCCTGTAAAAGTAGGCTATATGCCTGCTTTTTCAGGTGCAAGATTTTTGAGGGCATTTGCTGGGCAAGATATGCGTAAATATCACAAATCTTGCCCTGCAAGTGTCCTCGCTCCCAACATGCACGATCTGTTAAGCCAGAAACTTGACAGATCGGAAAAGCCGGTTTTCAGCACATGCGTATTGCGCACTGAAAACCGGCTTTTCCGATGCCTTCCCGGGTCCGTAGAAACTTCAACGGATCCGGGACATCAGAATTTCAGGCTCATTGACATTTCAGACGGACACCCACACTCATTTGTCAACCATATTATAATAATAATACGAGAAGAACCATGGCATCATGGAGCGAACACTTGACAGATGAAGATCCCAGCTGGCTACTCTGGTTGCTCTGATAAATAGCAGCAATTTTTCAACTGATGTAACTGCTCCAGAACTGAAATGTTAGGTTGTTTTTGTTGTTACTAACAATGCTCTTGTAGCTACCGATGAGTGTCTGGAATCTCTGAGTTGAGGATGTCATTGAAATCATCATTGGGGAAGGCAGTCTGAAGATCAACTGCAAGATTGTAAGCAAGGTCTTGGTCCTCTTCTGGTGGAGTGCCTGTGTAAGCTTGCCATCTCAATCTCTGTAGAGCTTCACACACTATCTTACAAGTTCTCACACTTCTGTTGTAACGATGGCCGCTTACAACACCATCAACAGAACCTACCGCAACGAGTTCAGATTCGATGACAATGTCTTGAAGACCAGCATCTGTGAATCTTTTGCTGATGCAAGCTATCAATGCCATTGCAGTATGAAACTCCCCCATGCGAAGAAGTCTCTGCCGAAGAGAGCATTCGTCCAACGAATCTCCTGGACTTTTGCATAAATTGCCTGGACCATTACCATGACAATTTTACCCAGTCCGAGCTTGTCTGCAACATGAACACTTTGTTGCAAGATCGTGTACACTGTACGAAGCTAAGTTATCATCATAGGCAGGCCCTCGGAATTGAGCAAAACTTGCTTCCACTCTAAAAATGAGTCCTTAGGTGGCTGTACTGTTCAATACGAGAACCACAGTCCCTGTCACAGGTGAGACAGATAGTCGTTGAAGGAAAGGGGGGGGTGGGACTGGTTTGCCGCACGCTCTTTCCGCTGCCTGCGCTTGGTTTCTGCATGCTCTCGGTGATGAAATTCACGGTGCTCGGCGCCCTCCCAGATGCATTTCCTCCACTTAGAGTGGTCTTCGGCCAGGGACTCCCAGGTGTCAGTAGGGATGTTGCACATTATCAAGGAGACTTTGAGGGTGTCCTTGTAACATTTCCTCTGCCCACCTTTGGCTCGTTTGCCTTGAAGGAGTTCCGAGTAGAGCGCTTGCTTTGGGAGTCTCATGTCTGGCATGTGAACAGTGTGGCCTGCCCAGCGGAGCTGGTCAAGTGTGGTCAGTGCTTCAATGCTAGGGATGTTGGCCTGGTCGAGGATGCTAATGTTGGTGCATCTGCCTTCCCAGTGGATTTGCAGGATCTTGTGGAGGCATTGTTGGTGGTATTTCTCCAGCGACTTGAGGTGTCTACTGTACATGGCCCATGCCTCTGAGCCATACAGGAGGGCGGGAATTACTACAGCCTTGTAGACCATGAGCTTGGTGGCAGATTTGAGGGCCAGGTCTTCAAATACTCTTATCCTCAGGCGGCCGAAGGTTGCACTGGCGCACTGGAGGTGGTGTTGAATCTCGTCGTCAATGTCTGCTCTTGTTGATAAGAGGCTCCCGAGGTATAGGAAATGGTCCACGTTGTCCAGGGCCACGCCATGGATCTTGTTGACTGGGGGGCAGTGCTGTGTGGCGGGGACAGGTTGGTGGAGGACCTTTGTCTTACGGATGTTTAGTGTAAGGCCCATGCTTTCGTACACCTCAGTAAATATGTTGACAAAGGCAAAAAAGAAATAGAAAGAAATCGAAAGGTGACATCACAGTCAATGGGGTAAGTGATTGGTGAGTAGTTTTTCTTTTTCTTTTCTTTATCAGGAAGTAACCTTTAGCATTATTGTTGCCAAATTAAGGTAATCTAGGGGTTAAGTCATGGCAGGAGAGCTCGAATATGTGTTATGCTCCTCCTGTACTATGTGGGAAGTCAGGGATGCTTCTAGTGTCCCTGACGACTACATGTGCGGGAAGTGTATCCGGCTGCAGCTCCTGTCAGACCGCATTGCGGCACTGGAGATGCGAGTGGATTCACTCTGGAACATCCACGAAGCTGAGAATGACGTGAATAGCACATTTAGTGAGTTGGTCTTGCCACAGGTAAAGGTTACACAGCCA
This sequence comes from Pristiophorus japonicus, assembly GCF_044704955.1. Taxonomy (NCBI): domain Eukaryota; kingdom Metazoa; phylum Chordata; class Chondrichthyes; family Pristiophoridae; genus Pristiophorus; species Pristiophorus japonicus. The sequence goes on from NC_091978.1 coordinate 229,548,676, forward strand.
GATAGGGGATGGGTGATCAACAGAAGAGCAGTGGAAGGAAGGTAGTGCAGGGGTCCCCTGTGGTCATCCCCCTGCAAAATAGATACACTGCTTTGGGTACTGTTGAGGGTGATGACTCATCAGGGGAGGGCAGCAGCAGCCAAGTCCATGGCACCATGGGTGGCTCTGCTGCACAGAAGGGCAGGAAAAAGAGTGGGAGAGCTATAGTGATAGGGGATTCTATTGTAAGGGGAATAGATAGACGTTTCTGCGGCCGCAACCGAGACTCCAGGATGGTATGTTGCCTCCCTGGTGCAAGGGTCAAGGATGTCTTGGAGCGGGTGCAGGACATTTTGAAGGGGAGGGTAAACAGCCAGTTGCCGTGGTGCATATAAGTACCAAAGATATAGATAAAAAACAGGATGAGGTCCGACAAGACGAATTTAGGGAGCTAGGAGCTAACTTAAAAAGTAGGACCTCAAAAGTAGTAATCTCAGGATTGCTACCAGTGCCACGTTCTAGTCAGAGTAGGAATTGCAGGATAGCTTAGATGAATACGTGGCTTGAGGAGTGGTGCAGAAGAGAGGGATTCAAATTCCTGGGACATTGGAACCGGTTCTTGGGGAGGTGGGACCAGTACAAACCGGGTGGTCTGCACCTGGGCAGGACCGGAACCAATGTCCGAGGGGGAGTGTTTGCTAGTGCTGTTGGGGAGGGGTTACGCTAATATGGCAGGGGGATGGGAACCTATGCAGGGAGACGGGAGGAAGTAGAATGGGGGAAGAAGCAAAAGATAGAAAGAAGAAAAGTTAAAAGTGGAGGGCAGAGAAACCCAAGGCAAAAAGCAAAAAGGGCCACATTACAGCAAAATCCTAAAGGGGCAAAGGGTGTTAAAAAGACAGGCCTGAAGGCTCTGTGCCTCAATGCGAGTAGTATTCGTAATGTGGACGAATTAACTGCACAGATAGCAGTTAACGGATATGATGTAATTGGCATCATGGAGACATGGCTCCAGGGTGACCAAGGCTGGGAACTCAACATCTAGGGGTATTCACCATTTAGGAAGGATAGACAGAAAGGAAAAGGAGGTGGGGTGGCGTTTTTGGTTAAGGAGGAAATTAATGCAATAGTAATGAAGGACATTAGCTTGGATGATGTGGAATCTGTATGGGTGGAGCTACGGAATAGCAAAGGGCAGGAAACACTAGTGGGAGTTGTGTACAGACCACCAAACAGTAGTAGTGAGGTTGGGGACAGCATCAAACAAGAAATTAGGGATGCGTGCAATAAAGGTACAACAGTTATCACGGGCAACTTTAATCTACATATTGACTGGGCTAACCAAACTGGTAGCAATGCGGTGGAGGAGGATTTCCTGGAGTGTATTTGGGATGGTTTTCTAGACCAATATGTCAAGTAACCAACTAGAGGGCTGGCCATCCTAGACTGGGTGATGTGTAATGAGAAAGGACTAATTAACAATCTTGTTGTGCGAGGCCACTTGGGGAAGAGTGACCATATTATGGTAGAATTCTTTATTAAGATGGAGAGTGACACAGTTAATTCAGAGACTATGGTCCTGAACTTGGGGAAAGGTAACTTCGATGGTATGAGAAGTGAATTGGCTAGAATAGACTGGCGAGTGATACTTAAAGGGTTGATGGTGGATAGGCAATGGCAAACATTTAAAGATCACATCATCCCTGTCAAGAGTAAAAATAAAATGGGGAAGTTGGCTCAAACCATGGCTAACAAGGGAAATTAAGGATAGTGTTAAATCCAAGGACGAGGCATATAAATTGGCCAGAAAAAGCAACAAACCTGAGTACTGGGAGAATTTTGTAATACAGCAGAGGAGGACAAAGGGTTTAATTAGGAGGGGGAAAATAATACTATGAGAGGAAGCTTGCTGGGAACATAAAAACTGACTGCAAAAGCATCTATAGATATGTGAAGAGAAAAAGATTAGTGAAAACAAACGTAGGTCCCTTGCAGTCAGATTCAGGTGAATTTATAATGGGGAACAACGAAATGGCGGACCAGTTAAACAAATACTTTGGTTCTATTTTCACGAGAGAAGATACAAATAACCTTCCAGAAATACTAGGGGACCGAGAGTCTAGTGAGAAGGAGGAACTGAAAGACATCCTTACAAAGTGGAAAATTGTGTTAGGGAAATTGATGGGATTGAAGGCCGATAAATCCCCGGGGCCTGATAGTCTGCAACCCAGGGTATGTAAGGAAGTGGCCCTAGAAATAGTGGATGCATTGGTGATCATTTTCCAACAGTCTATCGACTCTGGATCAGTTCCTATGGACTGGAGGGTAGCTAATATAAAACCACTGTTTAAAAAAGGAGGGAGAGAGAAAACAGGTAATTATAGACCGGTTAGCCTGACATCAGTAGTGGGGAAAATGTTGGAATCAATTATTAAAGATCAAATAGCAGCACATTTGGAAAGCAGTGACAGGATCGGTCCAAGTCAGCATGGATTTATGAAGGGGAAATCATGCTTGACAAATCTTCTGGAATTATTTGAGGATGTAACTAGTAGAGTGGACAAGGAAGAACCAGTGGATGTGGTGCATTTGGACTTTCAAGAAGCTTTTGACAAGGTCCCACACAAGAGATTGGTGTGCAAAATCAAAGCACATGGTATTGGGGGTAATGTACTAACGTGGATAGAGAACTGGTTGATAGACAGGAAGCAGAGAGTTGGGATAAACGGGTCCTTTTCAGAATGGCAGGCAGTGACTAGTGGAGTGCCGCAGGGCTCAATGCTGGGACCCAGTTCTTTACAATATTCATTAATTTAGATTAAAGAATTGTGTGTAATATCTTCAAGTTTGTAGATGACACTAAACTGGGTGGTGGTGTGAGCTGTGAGGAGGACGCTAAAAGGCTGCAAGGTGACTTGGACAGGTTAGGTGAGTGGGCAAATGCATGGCAGATGCAGCATAATGTGGATAAATGTGAGGTTATCCACTTTGGGGGCAAAAACACGAAGGCAGAATATTATCTGAATGGTGGCAGATTAGGAAAGGGGGAGGTGCAACGAGACCTGGGTGTCATGGTTCATCAGTCATTGAAAGTTGGCATGCAGGTACAGCAGAGGCTGAAGAAGGCAAATCGTATGTTGGCCTTCATAGCTAGGGGATTTGAGTATAGGAGCAGGGAGGTCTTACTGCAGTTGTACAGGGCCTTGGTGAGGCCTCACCTGGAATATTGTGTTCAGTTTTGGTCTCCTAACCTGAGGAAGGACGTTCTTGCTATTGAGGGAGTGCGGCAAAGGTTCACCAGACTGATTCCCGGGATGGAGGGACTGACATATGAGGAGAGACTGGATCAACTGGGCCTTTATACACTGGAGTTTAGAAGGATGAGAGGGGATCTCATAGAAACTTATAAGATTCTGACGGGACTGGACAGGTTAGATGCGGGAAAAATGTTCCCGATGATGGGGAAGTCCAGAAACAGGGGACACAGTCTAAGGATAAAGGGTAGGCCATTTACGACTGAGATGAGGAGAAACTTTTTCACTGAGTTGTTAACCTGTGGAATTCCCTACCGCAGAAAGTTGTTGATGCTAGTTAATTGGATATATTCAAGAGGGAGTTAGATATGGCCCTTACAGCTAAAGGGATCAAGGGGTATGAAGAGAAAGCAGGAAATGGGTACTGAGGGAATGATCAGCCATGATCTTATTGAATGGTGGTGCAGGCTCGAAGGGCCGAATGGCCTACTCCTGCACCTATTTTCTATGTTTCTATAACTTGGAGTTCAGCCTCTGTGTGCGCAGACGCAGGCGCCATCCACGTACTGTAGCTCGAGGACAGAGGTTGGGGTGGTTTTGGACCTGGCCTGGAGACGACAACGGTTGAACAGGTTCCCACTGGTTCTGTAGTTTAGTTCCACTCCAGCGGGGAGGTTGTTGACTTTGAGGTGGAGCATGGCCGCGAAGAAAATTGAGAGGAGGGTTGGGGTGATATGCAGCCCTGTTTGACCCCGGTCCGGACGTGGATTGGGTCTGTGATCGATCCGTTGGTAAGGATCACAGCCTGCATGTCATCGTGAAGCTCAGTAGGGTTGGCATCGATGACTGGAAGGTAGCCAATGTTTGACAGGGATTGAAATTTTTCTGTAGCAGCCTATTGAAACGTGTACATCCTGGCTAGACATCATCATTCATCTCTGGCAACTTGCTGAGGAAGTACACACTATCCAAGCTGTGAGCATCTTCTTGGATGTGCATGTGATTTTTCAAGCTTCAATTGTACTCCCTCACCAAATGGCTGTGGGCCTTTCCTTTCACTTTCGCTATACAAGTCAATATTGGTGGGGGTGGTTGTAAGGATCTTGTTTTTGTTTTCTTCAAGGCAGGTAATTCTGGTTGTTTCATTGCAGTTGACTCATCCCTTTGAAGTAGTATGCCATTTGTATTGTGAGTTGTGCCTTTTCCGAACCATGTCTCCTCTCCAAAATTGTTGTTGTCCTAAACCAGTGATGTGTGTACGTTGGCCTTGATATTGGTTGGGATGTACTGCTCACCTTGTTGAATCTGAAGCTCAATCATCGCTGTGTCATGTTCTAATACTTGAGAATCTGAAGAGCAGTACCCAAGACCTTTCAGAAGGCCCGATCAACAGTGCTGAGACCGTCATATGTCTGACAGACATGGCCAAAGCTGAATGTTTTGGCATGAGCCTCCTCCCTTTCAGTCCTAGATTCATGATATCTTGGCAACCAGAAATACCTTGCAGCTGTTGATGTCATCTATTGCAACCTGGGAGTTGTCTCCCGGAAGTTCACTTGTGATTCCTGTTGGCCATACCAGCAAATTAAAAAGCTCATCTGGTACCAAATTTTTTGCCACATCCAGAGTTAATTCCTTGGCAGTTGGTGGCTATCTCAGTGGAGGAACAACACAAGACTTCTTTTTCATTAACTTCTTAGTGCCAGAACAGCATGGTACAAGGGTCTGCAATTAGGTCTTAAATCCAATCCTCTGCCATGAATTTTGGCTCCAGGATCCATGCTGGTATCCATGTCTGTGTCTGCCTCACTTGTGCTTGTCTCTGAAAGCAAATCTCTGACTGCCTCCTCAACAATTTCTTCTGTTGCAAGATCTTTTACAAAAATAAATTTCAGGAAATTATAAGATTTCTGCATTCTACGTTTAAGATTATGGGGCCGAAATTGCCCCCCTCCCTCCGCCCGAAACGGGGGTCATGCACCCCGTTTCTATGGTTTTTACTGCCGCGGTAGTTGAGATCGCCTCTTGAGTGAAATTCCACTCTCTGTTTTTTTTCACTTGGAACCAGAAGTCTCTCTTAATGAGGGCGGATATGCAGCGGTGACACCACTAGAGGAGTGAAGTTGGGGCGGTGTGGAGTGGCTGCTGTGATGACGTCATCACGGTGCCGCGTCACCATGGCTCACCCCTTCACTTAAAGGGGAGAGCCTGTGCGCTCTTTAACTCTCAGTTCACTGGGCCACCAGGCAGGGTTTCGGCCGCGCCAGCAGCCTGGCAACCAAGAGGGCATGCCAGGCTACCTGTTGGCGGTCTGGCCGAACCCGAGAGCATAATTGTCGGGCTGACAGGACAGTCGACCGAAAAAAACATGGTGGCAGCGGCAGTAGGTCCTCCCCTTTAAGGGGAGCTGCGCTGCCATTGCAGAAGGCCTCAGCCTACTGGACCACCCGTGAAAAAGCTTGGTTTGGCACCACCGGGCAAGCCGAAAATTTTCACGGCGGAATTTCGCTGTCAGTGGGGTAGATCGGCGGTGTGCACTGTGATGACGCACTAGCACGGATCAGCAGCAGTGGAGCAGTGGGAAGTGGGGCGGGGGGTGTGGGGAACAGGTCACCGCTGGGATAACATGGGAGCGATATTTTGAAGATGGCGGCCATTACACGAAAAGTCGGCGGCCATTGCACTCCGCAGAGTGGCCGCCACTTTCCGGTGTTAAGAGGCCTTAGGGAAAGATGCAATTACGGACCCTGTTTGTTTTATATGAAGAAGCATCGATACCCTCTCTCAAAAATGCATTTCTTAAACAAACTGTTCAGCTTTGTCATTCTAAGAATTTCACGGTTTTTTACAATTCTGCCCTCTATCACTGTATCACAGAAGTGCCTATACCCTGCCTGGTAGAGGTTGCCTTCTGGAGGGTTTTCCCGCTCCTTTCTGTTCAGAAATATGCTGTAGTTCTGGTAGCAGCTAAGATTATACCTTGCTTCAAGGGCAACAAGATCTTGTCCACGGATATGCAACAGGATTGCCTCATCTTTGTGGGCTTCTGCTGCAAGGAGCAGCTCACCTGCAGTTTTAGTCTCACATTGTACCAGCCTCTCTTTTCGGTTGTGTCTCTCCACAATGTTCTTGTCCTTCTTGCAGAGAAGGCACTGCACTGGAAAAAGATGGGAAGCCCTCGCAGGTATAACCGTGGAGTCTGTCGTCTTTGAGCGAAGTAGTCGAACCTTTGTGGCGACTTCACTCCTCTCCTCTTCTTTCTGTACTGGTTCTGCAATGGCTGCTTCAGCTGCACAGAAATAAAAAGACAAAAAAAAAGAAAACAGAAAAGAATAAGAGAGTAAAAGAGGTTGAGGGGAGACAAACAGAGAGAAAAAGAGAGGTAAATGAATGTGATAGACATTTGTCATGTTTTAAATATCATTCTTCTCAGTATTGATCTGTGATAAATATATACAAATAAATATATGAATGTACTCACGTTCATCATACTGATTTTCCCTTTCTTGCTTCTTCTTGGCTCTGTCGATTTTGGATTTATCAGTGAAATGCATGTAGCACTGCTGATGATATCCAATCGAATGTGGGATTGTTGCGAGTCTTTCTGGTGCAATAACCAGCTCCAAATCGAAAGTTTTGATGGCATTCTCTGCAATTTTAGCTTTTCTAGTTTCAGTAAATGTCTACTGATGAATCCTCGTGAAAAATGTTATCCAGCTACAGTCCGAAAAAGCAATTATGTTGCCTTTGGCTCCCGCAACTGCGTGCATGCAGCACGCCATTGTTTCGGTGCATGCAGTTACTGACTCTAATCAATCTAGTACAGAGATCGTGATTGGCTGATTTTGAGGTACTGACAAATACAGCAATTGTGATTGGTCATTTAAGTAACTCGCAATTATGTCATCACTCTGGGTTTTGATGGGATTTCTGCCTATTGTCTAATGACAATTTCTGCAAAATGCTCACTTTTTGAAGATGGGAGGTTATGCTTAATTGTATAATACTTTGGTTAGGTCACAGCTGGAGTATTGTGTTCAGTTCTGGTCGCTGTACTATAGGAAGGTCGTGATTGCAGTAGAGAGGGTGCAGAGGAGATTTACTAGGATGCTGCCTGAAATGGAGAATCTTAGTTATGAGGACAGATTGGATAGGCTGGGTTTGCTCTCATTGGAACAAAGGAGGCTGAAAGGAGACCTCATTGAGGTGTACAAAATATTGAGGGGCCTGGATATAGTGGATAGTAAGGATCTATTTCCATTGGTGGAGATGTCTCTTACGAGGGTGCATTGTTTTAAGGTGGTTGGTGGAAGGTTGAGAGGGGATTTGCTGGGGGGGGCTTCTTTACGCAGAGGGTTGAGGGGATCTGGAACTCGCTGCCTGGAAGAGTGGTGGATGCAGAAACCTTCACCACTTTTAAGAGATGGTTGGATGGGCACTTAAAGTGCAGTAACCCGCAGCTGGTAATTGGGATTAGACTGGATGATCTTTTGTTGGACGGCGCAGATATAATGGTAAGTACTGCAGAGAATAGAATACGGCCAGGGTGATGGGTCAGAGAGGAATTTTCCCAGATTTTTTTCTCCGTAAATCGGCCTGGGTTTTTATTTGGTTTTTGCCTCTCCCAGGAGATCACATGGCTCCGGTTGGGGTGGAGTGTAGAATGTTTTAGTATAAGGGGTGTCGCAGTTGTGGTGAGGCAGATTGGTTGGGCTGGGTGCTCTTTGCCTTTCTATCATTAATCATAGGTTTATATGTAACCTTTAGGGCTGCTGACCAAGGGCCGTGTGGCTCTTTGTTGGCCGGCGCAGACACGATGGGCCAGAATGGCCTCCTTCTGCACTGTAAATTTCTATGTTTCTATGTTTCTATGTGTTATATATGTAAACCTGTACATACATTGTGTAGCCACCAAAGGGCTCATCCCCTGGAGTCCCAAGGGATCCCACAATCCCTTGGGAGCACCTGTACTTAAGGAGGCCTCACAGGCTGGAGAGGCACTCTGGAGACCTGCAATAAAAAACTAAGGTCACACTTTACTTTGAGCTCACAGTATCCAGTCAAACTCTTTATTCATACATAACACTATGGAAGATTGATTTTTGTGCTAAGTGATCCCTAAACTAATATTGATGTGAATATGAAGTACAGTACTTCCATGGGGGGACTACAGAAAAGCATTTTTTTGAGATCCAGTCCACGGTTCAATATGGATGAACTAAGATTATGTACTTGAAAGAGATGTTGCTGTGCAGATATTAGTTGCTGCTAGTATCATCATGTAGTGTTTTCAGACTCCTGCTTTAAAAGGATCTTGTTGTGTCCTATCTGCAGAATGCTCTCTCCTTAGTTCACAGTTTGAGATCTCGGGCTGATTTTCCTTCCTCCTCCATCCTTGGTGCAGGTTGAGCGGAACGCATCCGAAGTGTGCACATACTGACCTGGTCCGATCGAGCCCATACTCCCAGGTTCAGGTCACCTTCACAGTTGGACCTTCCTTCAGCACACGCCCACTGATTGACACTGATAACTCCCCTGCTCTTCTTCGAAATAGTGCCATGGGATCTTTTATGTCCACCTGTGAGGGCAGATGGGATCTCGGTTTACCGTCTCATCTGAAAGACGGCACCTCCAACAGTGCAACACCGCACTGCACTGGAGTGTCAGCCAAGATTTATGTGCTCAAGTCTCTGGGGTGGGACTTGAACACACAACCTTCTGACTCACAGGCAGGTTTGCTACCCACTGAGCCACTGACACAGTCTAGGATCACAATTATCCCATTTTAGGTCGAGGTGCTCCATTCCTCCACGGAAAACCCCTGCAAGTACGCCTGCAACATAACCAGGTACTCCTTTCTTTTTACTCTCCTCAATGCCTGGGAAATAAGCAATCCCCAGGTGCAAAGCTGAGAAACATAGCCCTTAAGGTCTCAGTACATACACTTGCTGGGGTAAAGGTTTAGCTCCATGCTACGTTCGTATTAAAATTAGTTAAAAATTGCATATCATCACAAGTATTCAGTCTTTTTACCTCCAAGAGTAACAAGCTCACCTTCAGCCTTCCAAGAAATAGATAGTTACTCACAATGGGAAACCTTTAAATGTGTTTACATAAGAACATAAGAACATAAGAATTAGGAACAGGAGTAGACCATCTAGCCCCTCGAGCCTGCTCCGCCATTCAACAAGATCATGGCTGATCTGGCCGTGGACTCAGCTCCACTTACCCGCCCTCTACCCGTAACCCTTAATTCCCTTATTGGTTAAAAATCTATCTATCTGTGACTTAAATACATTCAATGAGCTAGCCTCAACTGCTTCCTTGGGCAGAGAATTGCACAGATTCACAACCCTCTGGGAGAAGAAATTCCTTCTCAACTTGGTTTTAAATTGGCTCCCCCGTATTTTGAGGCTGTGCCCCCTAGTTCTAGTCTCCCCGACCAGTAGAAACAACCTCTCTGCCTCTATCTTGTCTATCCCTTTCATTATTTTAAATGTTTCTATAAGATCATCCCTCATCCTTCTGAACTCCAACAAGTAAAGACCCAGTCTACTCAATCTATCATCATAAGGTAACCCCCTCATCTCCGGAATCAGCCTAGTGAATCGTCTCTGTACCCCTTCCAAAGCTAGTATATCCTTCCTTAAGTAAGGTGGCCAAAACTGCATGCAGTACTCCAGGTGCGGCCTCACCAATACCCTGTACAGTTGCAGCAGGACCTCCCTGCTTTTGTACTCCATCCCTCTTGCAATGAAGGCCAACATTCCATTCACCTTCCTGATTACCTGCTGCACCTGCAAACTAACTTTTTGGGATTCATGCATAAGGACCCCCAGGTCCCTCTGCACCGCAGCATGTTGTAATTTCTCCCCATTCAAATAATATTCCCTTTTACTGTTTTTTTTCCCAAGGTGGATGACTTCACACTTTCTGACATTGTATTCCATCTGCCAAACCTTAGCCCATTCGCTTAACCTATCGAAATCTCTTTGCAGCCTCTCTGTGTCCTCTACACAACCCGCTTTCCCACTAATCTTTGTGTCATCTGCAAATTTTGTTACACTACACTCTATCCCCTCTTCCAGGTCATCTATGTATATTGTAAACAGTTGTGGTCCCAGCACCGATCTCTGTGGCACACCACTAACCACCGATTTCCAACCCGAAAAGGACCCATTTATCCCGACTCTCTGCTTTCTGTCAGCCAGCCAATTCTCGATTCATGCTAATACATTTCCTCTGACTCTGCGTACCTGTATCTTCTGCAGTAACCTTTTGTCTGGCACCTTATCGAATGCCTTTTGGAAATCTAAATGCACCACATCCATCGGTACACCTCTATCCACCATGCTCGTTATATCCTCAAAGAATTCCAGTAAATTAGTTAAACATGATTTCCCCTTCATGAATCCATGTTGCGTCTGCTTGATTGCACTATACCTATCTAGATGTCCCGCTATTTCTTCCTTAATGTTAGCTTCAAGCATTTTCCCCACAACAGATGTTAAACTAACCGGCCTATAGCTACTTGCCTTTTGTCTGCCCCCTTTTTTAAACAGAGGCATTACATTAGCTGCTTTCCAATCCACTGGTACCTCCCCAGAGTTCAGAGAATTTTGGTAGATTATAACGAATGCATCTGCTATAACTTCCGCCATCTCTTTTAATACCCTGGGATGCATTTCATCTGGACCAGGGGACTTGTCTACCTTGAGTCCCATTAGCTTGTCCAGCACTACCCCTCCTAGTGATAGTGATTATCTCAAGGTCCTCCCTTCCCACATTCCCGTGACCAGCAATTTTTTGGCATGGTTTTTGTATCTTCCACTGTGAAGACCGAAGCAAAATAATTGTTTAAGGTCTCAGCCATTTCCACATTTCCCATTATTAAATCCCCCTTCTCATCTTCTAAGGGACCAACATTTACTTTAGTCACTCTTTTCCGTTTTATATATCGGTAAAAGCGTTTACTATCTGTTTTTATGTTTTTCGCAAGTTTACCTTCATAATCTATCTTTCCTTTCTTTATTGCTTTCTTAGTCATTCTTTGCTGTCGTTTAAAATTTTCCCAATCTTCTAGTTTCTCCCTAACCTTGGCCACCTTATACGCATTGGTTTTTAATTTGATACTCTCCTTTATTTCCTTGGTTATCCATGGCTGGTTATTGCTTCTCTTACCGCCCTTCTTTTTCACTGGAATATATTTTTGTTGAGCACTATGAAAGAGCTCCTTAAAAGTCCTCCACTGTTCCTCAATTGTGCCACTGTTTAGTCTGTGTTCCCAGTCTACTTTAGCCAACTCTGCCCTCATCCCACTGTAGTCCCCTTTGTTTAAGCAACTTCCTCACCCTCAATCTGTATTACAAATTCAACCATACTGTGATCACTCATTCTGAGAGGATCTTTTACTAGGAGATCGTTTATTATTCCTGTCTCATTACACAGGACCAGATCTAAGATAGCTTGCTCCCTTGTAGGTTCTGTAACATACTGTTCTAAGAAACAATCCCGTAAACATTCTATGAATTCCTCCTCAAGGCTACCCCATGCGATTTGATTTGACCAATCGATATGTAGGTTAAAATCCCCCATGATTATTGCCGTTCCTTTTTCACATGCCTCTATTATTCCCTTGATTATTGTCCGCCCCGCCATGAAGTTATTATTTGGGGGCCTATAAACTACGCCCACCAGTGACTTTTTCCCCTTACTATCTCTAATCTCCAACCACAATGATTAAAAATTTTGTTCATTAGAGCCAATATCGTCTCTCACAACTGCCCTGATATCATCCTTTATTAACAGAGCTACCCCACCTTCTTTCCCTTCTTGTCTATCTTTCTGAATTGTCAGATACCCCTGTATGTTTAATTCCCAGTCTTGGCCACCCTGCAACCACATTTCTGTAATGGCCACCAAATCATATCCATTTGTAATGATTGCTGCCGTCAACTCATTTACTTTATTTCGAATGCTGCATGCGTTTAGGTAGAGTGTTTTAATACTAGTTTTTAAACCATGATTTTTAGTTTTGACCCCTCCTACAGCCCCTTTATATTCATACATATTGTCCCTTCCTATCACCTTGTGGTTTACACTTACCCAGTGCTACTCTGTTCTGTTGCCTCCTGCCTTTTGCATTCTTTCTTGGGGTATTGTTCATTTGAGCTCTCACCCACTCTAACTAGCTCAGAGCCCTCTCCTGGGTTCCGAATACTCCTCGCATTAAGGCACCGAGCTTTCAGGCTTGCCTTTTTATTACACTTTGACCCTTTAGAATTTTGCTGCACAGTGGCCCTTTTTGTTTTTTGCCTTGGGTTTCTCTGCCATCCACTTTTACTATTCTCCTTTCTGTCTTTTGCTTCTGTCCCCATTTTGTTTCCCTCTGCCTCCCTGCATTGGTTCCCATCCCCCTGCCATATTAGTTTAACTCCTCCCCAACAGCACTAGCAAACACTCCCCCTAGAACATTGGTTCCAGTCCTGCCTCGGTGCAGACCCTCCGGTTTGTACTGGTCCCACCTCCCCCAGAACCGGTTCCAATGCCCCAGGAATTTGAATCCCTCCCTGCTGCACCACTGATCAAGCCATGTATTCATCTGAGCTATCCTGCGATTCCTGCTCTGACTAGCATGTGGCACTGGTAGCAATCCCGAGATTACTACTTTTGAGGTCCTACTTTTTAATTTAGCTCCTAGGTCCTTAAATTCGTCTCGTAGAACCTCATCCCTTTTTTTACCTATGTCGTTGGTACCAATGTGCACCACGACAACTGGCTGTTCACCCTCCCTTTTCAGAATGTCCTGCACCCGCTCCGAGACATCCTTGACCCTTGCACCCTAAGCCTCATAAGCCAGTCTGACAATCACATTAATCTCAAGGCAGGAGTTTTAATAAATGTCATGCAGTGTTTTATTGTAGAAGTTTCTCACCAGTAAGAATCACTTTGGTATACCTTAAAGGATTCATAGCAAAAAGTAATGATGTACAAAGTTGTTTGTGTAAATACATTAATAATGCTGCATGCTGCTAATGGTAATGAATGTGAGAATAGATTTATATTGATGCAGTGTCATAAAGGGGCTTGGCATTAATGAGTTGGAGTGATTTTCCGAGTATGTCCTGGTGGTGGGGAACCTTGCCATTTTACACCCTATCCAGTTTAACTCTCCATTTAAGTGTAAAATCGGAGTGTTACACAGATGTCCAACCCAAACCCTGCTGGGTGGATTCGGTTAAAACTTTTTTCACTGTAACATTATGTGAACATAGAAGGTATTAATCAGGGCCAATACAATGCGGAATGTTCATGTCCAGCTCCTATAAAAAATGTCTTGTTCCCAATAAGCAAGGTCGTGAGAAAGTCTGATTTTCAACTTGGCAAAATCATGTTTGCAACTCAGAATCACTTGCAAACCTTTCACTTGAGAAATGTTGCAAATTCTTCACTTGGTAACAGACTAGAATATTTTATTACCTCAGAATTTCATTACTGATTATTTTCAAGGTGCAAAGAATATCATGGATACTTTACAGTTATACGAAACAATACCCAGCAGCAATCATGGGGAGTAAACTATACAGTTCTCTGATATTCAACAGAAACAGTATCAATATGGGACATCAAACATTAAAATAGCAACATTTAATAAATAGTTTACTGAAACTAATGTTTTTTCTAGTGTTTTTTAGCCATAAATATAGAGCTAATGATATTAATGTTTTTATGCTGGAGGAGGTTACATATCCATCCAGAGGCAAGAGACCAGGCATTTGGTATCGAGATTAATAAGTTGTAACACTGAGAGAGAATTTCTTTTTATGCCCTAGCAGTCACAGGTTTGAATCCCCGTAGAAGTCAGATTCATTATTTGCATGATATTATCGTAAGCAGTTCTTGATATAGCTGTTAAATTGATAACTCCATCAATTCCAATTTAGGCATAAGTCAATTTATTTTTCTTGATTGGATTGTTGATTTGAAAATCACAAAGTGAAACTCCAACCCAATAATGTGTAATGAGACTGGATTAATTAATGATCTCATATTAAAGGATCCTCTTGCGAAAAGTGATCACAGCAGGGTAGAATTTCAAATTCAGTTTGAGGGTGAGAAAGCTAAGTCTCAAACTAGTGTCCTGAACTTAAATAAAGGCAATTACAAAGGTATGAAGGTAGAGCTGGCTAAAGTGGACTGGGTAAATAGATTAAAGGGTAAGACGGTAGATGAGCATTGGCAAACATTAAGGAGATAGTTCATAACTTTCAGCAAGGATGTGTTCCAGTGAGAGAGTTTCCACAGTAGTTGCTCCTATTTTTTTGGAGCAACTAGTTTTTTTTGGAGTATCCTAAAAATTGCAATTCTTCACATTTAGTTTGCTCCAGTTTCAGTGAATTAATTCAGTTTTTTTTCCAAAAGAGGCATTACCAGCCACTTACACCTATTTTGGCCATTTAAGCAAGTTTAGACAGCTAAACTAACTTAGGCCAGTGTATGTGTCCACTTTTGTACGCTCAGAAAAACCTTGCGGACACTTTAGAAATCAGGCGCAGGTAGCCAGAGATGGGGGCGGGGGGGAAGGGGGGCAAGGAAAGTTAGAGGATTTTCCAAAGCATTAAACACTTCACTTTTAGCAATAAAGAACCATTATCAATATGACAGTTGTTATGATAGGAATTCTAGTTTTTTTTAAAATCCCAAGCAGTGAGACTGGACAGGGTGTAGGTGCTATCAGCCTGATTAAACTGAGTATATTTTTAGTAAAGATAGCTAGATATTAAAGTACTGGAAAATTGAAGATTTTTTTCTCACTCTCCCTCCCCCCCCCCCACCCCCTTGCCGGATCAAAACTTTTTCTCCCTTCACCCGCCCCCCACCCCCCCACTCCCGATCAAAACTCTTCCCCCCCCCCCGCCAGATCAAAACTCTTCCTCTCCCTCCCCATTAAAACTCTTACCCCCCCCCAAACTCTTCCCCTTCTCCCCCGATCAAAAATCTTCCGCCACCGACCTGTCTCTTGTTGCCCTCAGCGCGGGAAGGCAGCAGTCGGTCTGTGCGGCAGGCCACTCGGCCCGGGATAGGGATGGCATGTTTCAGGCCCCTCCCACACAGCCTGCAGAGTGCCGCAGAGATTCGGACTGCCAGGAGCTACTGCGCATGTGCGCACACTCTAGCGCGCATGTGCAGAGGTCCCCGCACTGTTTTCAGTGCCGGGACCTGGCTCCGCCCTGCCACCCCTTGTGCTGCGCTGTGCCAAGCCCGAAGATGTCCCGAGAAGCGTGGAGAATTACAAGGTCAGTTTTCGCCACCCTTTTTATTCTAGAAAGTCGGTGCACCTCATGGAGGTGCGCCATTCTAAGGGTCGGTGCAAACTTGGGCCCAAAGACTCCATCAGAAGGATGAACCATCTGTGGCTAACTAAGGAAGTAAAGAATGGTATCAAATTGAAAACAAAGGCATACAATGTTGCGAAGAATTGTGGAAGGCCAGAGGATTGGGAAATTTTTAGAAACCAGCAAAGGACGACTAAAAAAAATGATAAAGAGAGAGAAGATAGTTAATGAGAATAAACTAGCAAGAAATATAAACAGACAGTAAGAGTTTCTACAGATATATAAAAAAGGAACAGAGTAGCTAAAATAAACATTGGTTCCTTAGAGGATGAGACTGGGGAATTAATAATGGGAAACAGGGAAATGGCAGAGACTTTCAACACATATTTTGTATCAGTCTTCATGGTAGAAGACACTAAAAGCATCCCAGTAATTGATAGTCAAGGGACTATTGGGAGAGGGGAACATAAAACAATCACTATCACTAGAGAAAAAGTACTAGGCAAACTAATAGGACTAAAGATGGACAAGTCCCCAGGACCTGATGGCCTGCATCCTAGGGTCTTAAAAAAAGTTGCAGCAGGAATAATGGATGCATTGGTTGTAATCTACCAAAATTCCCTGGATTCTGGAACGGTCCCAGCAGATTGGGAAAACTACACATGTAATGCCCCTATTTAAGAAAGGAGGGAGGCAGAAAGCAGGAAACTATAGACCAGTTTGCCTAGCATCTGTCATTGGGAAAATGCTGGAGTCCATTATTAAGGAAGCAGTAGCAGGACATTTAGAAAATCATAATACAGTCAAGCAGAGTCAGCATGGTTTTATGAAAGGGAAATCATGTTTGACAAATTTGCTGGAATTCTTTGAGGATGTAACGAGCAGGGTGGATAAGGGGGAACCAATAGATATCGAGTATTTGGATTTTCAGAAAGCCTTTGATAAGGTGCCACATAAAAGGTTACTGGACAAGATAACAGCTCTGGGGTTTGGGGGTAATATATTAGCATGGATAGAGGATTGGCCAACTAACAGAAAACAGAGAGCTGGGATAAATGGGTCATTTTCAGGTTGGCAAACTGTAACTAGTGGGGTTCCACAGGGATCAGTGCTGGAGCCTCAACTATTTACAATCTATGTTAATGACTTGGATGAAGAGACCGAGTGTAATGTAGCCAAATTTGCTAATGATACAAAGATAGCTGGGAAAGCAAGTTGTGTGGAGGATGCAAATAATCTTCAAAGGGATATAGATAGGCTAATTGAGTGGGCAAGAATTCGGCCAATGGAGCATAATTGGGAAAATGTGAGGTTATCCACTTTGGTAGGAATAATAAAATAACAAATTATTATTTAAATGGGGAGAGATTACAAAATGCTGAGGTACAAAGGGATCTGGGGTCCTTGTACATGAAACACAAAAGGTTAGCATGCAGGTGCAGCAAGTTATTAGAAAAGCAAATGAAATGTTAGCCTTTTTTGCAAGGGGCATAGAGTATAAAAGTAGGGCAGTCCTCTCCAACTGTACAGGGCATTGGTGAGTCCACACCTGGAGTACTGTGTACAATTTTAGTCTCCTTATTTAAGTAAGGATATACTTGCATTGGTGGTAGTTCAGAGAAGGTTCACTAGGTTGATTCCTGAGATGAAGGGGTTGTCTTATAAAGAAAGGTTGAGCAGGTTGGGCCTATACTCATTGGAGTTTAGAAGAATGAGAGGTGATCTTATTGAAATGTATAAGATTCTGAGGGGGGCTGGACAGGGTAGATAAAGAAAAGGATGTTTCCCCTCATAGGGGAACCTAGAACTAGGGAGCATAGTTTCAGAATAAGGGGTCGCCCATTTAAAATGGAAATGAGGAGGAATTTCTTATATCAGAGCGTTGTGACTCTGTGGACTTCTCTACCCCAGAGAGCTGTGGAGACTGGGTTATTGAATATATTTAAGGTGGAGATAGACAGATTTTTGAATGATAACGGAGTCAAGAGTTATGGAGAGCGGGCAGGTGAGTAGTGTTGAGGCCAAGATCAGATCAGCCATGATCTTATTGAATGGCGGAGCAGGCTCGAGGGGCCAAATGGCCTACTCCTGCTCCTATTTCTTATGTTCTTATCTTGTTATACTGTGATTTTGACCGAATAATTTGTGAGGCTAAAAGTCCTCGGCCCTACCATGCCTGCCATTCCGGCGGGATTGCACCGGAAGGGTCACAAATGAGGCCAGTACCTGGCACACCCAGATCCTGGTCTAGTGACAAAGTTTCCATGGGCCTTGTTGGGCTGGAGCCTCTGCCAGCTGAAGCAAAGCCATAATGTAGGAAGAGGCAGGGCTGTGGGTAGGAGCTTCCAACATTTTCAGTTCCCATGTTCTTGGATGTCATAGGGACCCGATGAGACCAAACATACCAGTCCGTTGAATGGAAATAATAGGTGCCAGCTTGCATTCCAGGCAATTGCATCCATCTGAGAACTTTTTGATGATTATACCATCTGTAATGGTAGTGACCTCAGGATGATCTATAACTGAGTACAGCATGTTTGAGTGCAAGAAAATAAATAAAAGGTGGCATCCGAAAGGGGAGTGACTTAATCAATAGAGAGAAAAAACAGAGGTAGAGAATCAGTAAGAGAGAGAGCAAAAGAGAGCGACAGAAGGAAAACAGCAGACGTGCAAATAGAATGAGAAACAGTAAGTAACAGTTATGTTTTGTATGTTATGACCTTGGATTAAAAACATTTCAAAAGTTTCCCGTATATATTTTCACAATGTGCTCATATTTGAATAGACAAAAGGAAATAGAGAGAGAGAAAAGGAACAAAATCTGAAAAAGTTATAACAACAATGG
Organism: Pristiophorus japonicus; assembly: GCF_044704955.1. Lineage (NCBI taxonomy): Eukaryota > Metazoa > Chordata > Chondrichthyes > Pristiophoridae > Pristiophorus > Pristiophorus japonicus. Next base: position 229,567,089 of record NC_091978.1, read on the forward strand.
ATAGTACAAAGTCCGAGTATGACTAATATGCGAGAAACTTGTAGGGATCATGTCACAATAATCCTTTTTTGGTATATGTGTTCTCATACTTCAATGACACACATCAGCTTCAGGCTTGACTGCATTAGTAGAATATGAAATGGATTTGAATCATAACAGAATCAGGCACGTCATAGTACATAAAAGCAAATGGATGCTGTTATGTCTTGAATAAAGAGTCAGACCAGATACTGCAAGCTCAAAGTAAGGTGTGACCGTAGTCCTTTATTACAGATCTCAGAGTGCCTCTCCAGCCTGTGAGGCCTCCTTATATACAGGTGCTCTCGAGGAATTGTGGGATCCCTTATTTACATGATATTTACAGGTTTACATATACAACAGATGCCTTGAATTGCTAAAGCTGGAATCTTACATCTGGGTTCAGATCAACAACAACAACAACTTTTATTTATATAGCGCCTTTAACACAGTAAAACGTCCCAAGGCGCTTCACAACAGTGTTACAAGACAAAACAGATAAATTTGACACTGAGCCACAAAAGAAGAAATTAAGGCAGATGACCAAAAGCTTGTTTAAAGAGGTAGGTTTTAAGGAACGTCTTAAAGGAGGAAAGAGGGGTAGAGAGGCGGAGAGGTTTAGGGAGGGAATTCGAGAAGTTAGGGCCCAAACAGCTGAAGGCATGGCCACCGATGGTTGAGCAGTTATAATGAGGGATGTTCAAGAGGCCAGAATTTGAAGAGCGCAGACAACTTGTGGGGTTGTGAGGCTGAAAAAGATTACAGAGATAGGGAGGGGCATGTCTATGGAGTAATTTGTAAACTAGGCTGAGAATTTTGAAGTCAAGGCGTTGTTTAACTGGGAGCCAATGTAGGTCAGAAAGCACAGGGGTGATGGGTGATTGTGACTTGGTGCGGATTAGTACACGGGCTGCTGAGTTTTGGATGACTTCAATGTGGGAGACCAGCCAGGAGTGAGTTGGAATATCAGCAGCAGAAGAGCTGAGGCAGGGGCGGAGGTGGGCAATGTTATGGAGGTGGAAAAAGGCGGTTTTAGTTATGCTGCGGATATGTGGCTGGAAACTCATTTCAGCGTCAAATATGACATCATCATATCATAGGTAATCCCTTGGAATTGAGGAAGACTTGCTTCCACTCAAAAAATGAGTCCTTAGGTGGCTGAACAGTCCAATACAAGAACCACAGTCCCTGTCACAGGTGGGAGAGATAGTCATTGAGCGAAAGGATGGGTGGGACTGGTTTGCCGCACGCTCTTTGACACCTAGGTTGCGAACAGTCTTGTTCATCCTCAAATTGATACCAGGTAGAGGGATGGAGTCAGTGGTTAGGGAACACAGTTTGTGACAGGGACCAACGATAATGGCTTTGGTCTTCCCAATATTTAATTGGAGAAAATTTCTGCTCATCCAGTACTGGATGTCGGCCAAGCAATCTGTCAATTTAGATACCAAGCAGGGGCCGAGAGAAGTGGAGGCGAGGTAGAGCTGGATGTCGTCAGCGTACATGTGGAAACTGACTCCGTCTATTCGGTGATTACTCCAAGGGGCAGCATATAGGTGAGAAATAAGAGGGGGACAAGGACAGATCCTTGGGAGACACCAGAGATAATGATGTGGGAATGGGAACAGAAGCCATTGCAGGAGATTTTCTGGCTACGATTAGATAGATAAGAATGGAACCAAGCAAGTGCAGTCCCACCCAGCTGGACCTTGGTGGAGAGGCGTTGGAGGAGAATGGAGTGATCAACTGTGCCAAAGGCTGTAGACAGGTCCAGAAGGACGAGGAGGGATAGGTTACCTCTGTCACAGTCACAAAGGATGTAATTTGTGACTTTGATGAGAGCTGTTTCTGTACTGTGTAGCAGGGGTGAAAACCAGATTGAAGGAATTCAAACACTGAATTCATGGAACGATGGTCATGGATTTGGGAGGCGACAACATGTTCAAGTACTTTGGAGAGGAAAGGGAGGTTGGAGATGGGGCGATAGCTAGCAAGCACAGTGGGGCCAAGGGTTGTTTTTTTGAGTAGAGGGGTGATGACAGCAGATTTGAAGGAGAGGGGAACAGTATCTGAGGAGAGAGAACCGTTAACAATGTCGGCTAACATGGGAACCAGAAAAGGAAGTTGGGTGGTCAGTTTAGTTTGAATTGGGTCAAGAGAAGAGGAAGTGAGTCTCATGGACAAGAGGAGTGTGGCGAGATCAAGAGGGGAGATCAGAGAAACTAGAGAAAGATGCGAGTTTAGGGTTAGGGCAGGGGGGAGCCTCAGAGGATGTTTGGTCCGGTGAGCTAGGGGAAGGAAGGGAACTAGCAGAGGCAGTTGATCGGATGGTCTCAATCTTTGAAACAAAGACGTCTATGAGCTCCTCACACTTGTTGTTGGAGGTGAGTGTGGTGGAGACGGGAGAGGAGTTTAAGAAGACGGTTAGCAGTCGAGAATAGTAGCAGGGTGTTATCTTTGCATTCTAGAATGATCTTGGAATAGTGAGCAATTTTGGCAGACAAGAGTAGGACCCGATAATGCTTTATGTGTTCGAGCCAGATTTGACAGTGAATGGCTAAACCAGTTGTCCGCCATATCCGTTCAAGTCTGCATTCCTTGAACTTGAGAAAACGAAGATGAGGGTTGTACCGGGGGAACAGCCAGGGTGAGAGAGAGTAATGGTTTTAATAGGGATTAGGGCATCAAAGGTGGTAGTGAGGGTGTGGTTGAGCAGATTGGTGGCTGCAGAAATGTCATGATGAAAGGAGGGCCAAAGGCAGTTTTGAGTTGATAAGTGCATTTGTAAGAGAGTTTGGAGAGAGTTTTTTCCAGGGGCGGATGCAGAAGGAAGTAGGGTTAGGTTGGGGAAGGGGGATGTGGGTGGAGAGCGATACAAGGAAATGGTCAGAGATGACTTTATCTAGAATTGACACGGTAGAAATAGCGAGGCCACGAGTGATGGTAAGGTCAAGAGGGTGGCTGTGAATATGGATTGAGGAATTCACATGGAGGAAGAGATTAAGGGAGGACAGGAGGGTAGTGAACTCAGATGAGGTATAAAACATTCAAAGGGATGCCTTCTGTTGGGGTAAAATGAAGACTTCTCTCCCTCAAGGTGGACTACCTGATATAGGAACTCGACACCTGCCCTTCTGTTGGGGTAAAAGGAAGACTTCTCTCCCTCGGGGCGGACTACCTGATATAGGTAAACAACCCGTCGCCCTCTGTATAACGACCACGGAATTAAACAAACTAAACCTTAGGTTCAACCGGCTTTATTTCGAGCAAATGCAAAGGAGGGTTCAATCGTGGAACCTTCAAAATACAAGAGGTTTCAAGTATAATTTATACAGGTTTTGGAGAGGAGCTACCCTCCTACAAAATCATCGATAGGTCTATTGCTATCAGCGGAGTTACATTAATTTGTCGAACCTTATTAGACTGGCTCTGAGTGGTACATGCAATTGTCCATCTCCCATCATATGTTAATTGTGTTATTCTGTAATTTGCACTTTGCCATAGTCTATATGACGCCTGAAGTAACTGTTCCAAAATACTGGCTTTCTTATCTCTTCCTCAGAGACTTCTAATCAAAATTGTAACTACTGACTTCTGCTGTTTTAAGTGTTACTAAGGTTAACCATACAGGTTTAATGCGTTATAAGTGTGCTATACCTACATAAGCAAGTGTTACATGAAATAGGCAATTATTCCTCAGATCCTCCTTATACTGATTAGTTCACTACCATCAGCATTGTGTTATGACCACCTATCTGTCTGCTCTTTCTGTATCCCTTACACCATCTAAAATCTTTAATCAGAATATTGGTCCTCAAGAAGCCATGTTATAATAGTATGTAGAAGTACTTGTTCAGCATGCGACTATGTAATAGTCTGCTGCAATGGCTGAGATCAGGTAAGTCCACACAATTCAGGGACTAAACCTAGGATTTACACCAGGCCTTTACCATCTATATCATCAGAGAAGCTTGACATGCTGGATTTAAGTGCTTTCAAATGTATAATCTTGCCTTTCTGAATACTATTAAGGATCTTTTGTAATTTTAGATCAATGCAATACAAGTGCCAATCTTCCCTCATAATTCACCGTTGGTGTTAAAAATGGATATTCAGTAATTATTTTTTTATGTGTGCATACATCATAAAAGTCATATAGCTTTATGTATAATGACACTTAGTAGGCTTTCATGCTGTTTCGTTGCAGAACAGAGATTCTGAAAGCTGGGGCTGTCTGATATTTCCTTGTTGGGCTTTGTCATTCCTTCATTCTCCATGAGACTTCCTTTGTTCCTCTCCAAACAGCCTTACGCTTTCAATAACTGTCATGTATGTAGGCCATGTATACTAACTGTATAGTCACATAAGGTGTACCACCAGAGGGCACTGTAGTAGGAGACCTGAGGGTAACCTGCATAGGTGTGCAGGGTTCAGTATAAAAGGCTGCCCACCATGCTTATGCCTCACTCTGGAGTTACAATAAATGGGACTAAGGTCACAACAGCTCAAGTACAATACTAGACCTTGTGGAATCATTTATAAGAGTATTAAAGACATAACAATAACTTTTTTTATGTTTAGAATATTCTTTACAATATTTCTCTGTTATATGCCAGTGTTTCTTTATATATTCTCTTAATTTTTTTCATCTCTTTTGCTTCTTTTCTGTATTTTCTATGCCGTGCTTGATTTTCTTTAATGTTTATTATTTATAGATTTGCCATATGATTTTTATCTTATTTTAATTAGAATGTCTCTACTCATCCAAGGATAAACAGCTTTTGATACAGCCCCTATACTTCTTGTGGGAATAGATATAGATTATACCCTAAATAGCTCAGGGCCAAAGTCCTCGGCTTTTCCAGAGTTGCAGTGGGGGTGCACTAGAAGGGCCGAGGAGAGTTGGCAACAACCCTTTAAAGGAGCTGCACTTTGGATTCCCCCATGTCCCCGCCCAGGGGAAAGTAGAATCAATACTACAGAATGCACTAGGGCCTAGCGACCTCGCACAGGGAATCAGATCTATGAAGAGTACATTTTTCATTGTACTGAGACCAAAGGTTATATACATGTTTGTTCAGGTTAATGTTTTCCTCTGTTCTGTCTAAGCTAAGATTAATTTGCCAATTTATTTAAGTCCATTTGATTGTGGGAGGGATGGTGCTTGAGTAGGTGAACTATAAGTACACTGCGCTGATCATTTTACATCCTAAGGTTTATGGCAGGTATTAATGGGTGATACACAGGCAGGTTCAGGAAGAGATGCTATCAGTGCACGGAGTCTCTGTGGCGCAGGGACTGTATTTCCATTTGATGTCTATGTTGATTACTTGTGATGTACTGCAGCAGTTTCTTTAATGGTTGCTCCAGCTGCTCTAGATGACGTGCATCGTTAAGTATTCAACAAATTAAAACTCTTAACAGTAGTAGGACCATTGGTATATGCAAGCAGATGAACCGATGTATCAAATTTCAATTTTGTAGCTAAGGATGTGTAAACTAAGGTGGAAATCTCAATTAGACACTTGGGCTTCATTTTCAAAGTTCATTGAACAGCAGAACTAAGTGAGCAAATTTGAAGTTTTATATGATATTGGCTTGTAGTAATGAACAATACAATGTAAATATTAAAATACATATATAAGGTAGCTTTAAGCAAGCTTAAGTGGTGAACCAATTATTTTCATCAATTGTATTGGAAAAGAAATAAACCTCTGCGATGATAGAATATTTTTGGACTGGGAGTCATTTAATATATATTTTTTTAATATACAACAAATTTTATCCTATCCTGCTGCCAAATATATCTAAAAAAAAACAGGTGCAATGCAGAGAAAAAATGGGCATCCATCCTTTGCTCCCGTGCTGGTCATGACCAGCACTGCAGACAAACTTGCTCCTGGGCTTTTTTGATGTCTCTACCTGACTGCACCTGAAGAGGCCTTAGCAATGTACATTAAATGCAAATGACCATCAGAGGGTTTTACATTCAGATTTCCTCTAATAGTGCTGGATGTATATCAGGGATAAACTGTCCTCATAAAAACCTTGTGCTACTGCTTCCTAAACTACCTATTTATCTTGAGGCACAGACTGGCATCAAGAAAAGTCTTTATTTTTGACATTTTGGAACAAAAAAGATTTTGCTATTTCCTACCAAGTACTGTTGATCTGGACTGTATATCTGTTCCATTCCACTTTGAATAAATAGTGAAACCTCAGTCAAATATTCCCTGCACCATCATTCTTTATGCCCAAACTCATTTTCCCCGTTTCTCTACCAGGCTGCCATCTTCTTATGATCCTCTATAATCTTGAGCTCATCCAAAGCTGTGCTGGCCACCCCAACCGGCACCAAGTCCTGTTCACCTATCCTTCTTCTTCTTAGGCAGTTCCTTGGAGTTGAGGATGACTTGCTTCCACACTAACATGAGTTCTAGGTTGGCTGATGAGCCGAATGCAGGATTTACAGACTCTGTTACAGGTGGGGCAGATGATAGTTGAAGGGACGGGTGAGTGGGGTGCTTGGTTTGTCGTACGCTCCTTCCGCTGTTTGTGCTTGGCTTCACGTGCTCCCGACGAAGAGACTCAAAGTGTTCAGCGCTTCTTCTCCACTTTGAGTGGTCTTGGGCCAGGGATTCCCAAGAGTCGGTGGGGATGTTACATTTTTTCAAGGAGGCTTTGAGGGTGTCTTTGAAGCATTTTGTCTGCCCTCCTGGGTCTCGCTTGCCTTGACGGAGCTCGGAGTAGAGTGCCTGTTTCAGGAGCCTTGTATCAGGCATGCAAACTACGTGATCCGCCCATTGGAGCTGATTGAGCATGATGGAAACATAGAAATTTACATCGTGTCCATGCCGGCCGACAAAGAGCCGCACAGCCCTTGGTCAGCAGCCCTAAAGGTTACATATAATGATGGAAAGGCAAAGAGCACCCAGCCCAACCAGTCCTTCTCACACAACTGCGACATCCCTTATACTGAAACATTCTACACTCCACCCCAACCGGAGACATGTGATCTCCTGGGAGAGGCAAAAACCAGAAAAAACCCAGGCCAATTCAGTGATCAATGCTTCGATGCTGGGTATGTTGGCCTCAGAGAGAACACTGATGTTGGTACGCCTATCCTGCCAGTGGATTTGCAGGATTTTGCGGAGGCAGCATTGATGGTACTTCTCCAGTGCTTTGAAGTGCCTACTGTACATTGTCCATGTCTATGAAGCATAAAGGAGGGCGGGAATCACTACTACTCTGTAGACCATGAACTTGGTGCCGGGTTTGAGATCTTGGTCTTTAAACACTCTTCTCCTCAGATGACATTGACATACTGAAGGCGGTGACAGAAGGCTCCCGAGGTATGGAAAGTGGTCCTCACTGTCCAAGGTCTTGTCATGGATCTTGATGATCGGGCGGCAGTACTGTGAGGCGGGGGCAGGTTGGTGGAGAACTTTTGTTTCATGTAAGGCCCAGACGTTCGTACACTTCAGGAAGGTGTCAACAATAGTTTGGCGTTCAGCCTCTGAGTGCGCGCACACGCAAGCATCATCTGCATATTGTAATTCAATAACAGAGGTTAGGACAACCTTTGTACTTGACTGGAGATGACGGAGGTTGAACAATTTTCTGTTCATCCTGTAGATCAGCTCCACTCCAGCGGGGAGCTTGTTAGAGGCTAGATGAAGCATTGCAGTGAGAAAGATTGAGAAGAGTGTTGGTGCAATGATACAGCCTTGCTTGACCCCCGGTCTGCACTTGTATTGGTCTGTGATGGATCTGTTGTTAAGGATCACGGCTTGCATGACATCGTGAAGCAGGCGGAGGATGGTGACAAAATTTTGAGAGCAGCCGAATTTGCGGAGGACACTCTATAATCCCTCTCAGTTGACAGAGTCGAAGGCCAAAGGCTTGTGAGGTCAAAGAAGACCATGTACAGAGGTTGGTGCTGCTCCCTACATTTTTCGTGGCTTTGTCTCGCAGTGAAAATCATGTCCGTTGTGCTTTTAAGTGGCCAGAATCCATATTGTAACTCTGGGAGGAGCTCTTCAGCCACTGGGCAGTGACGGTTGAGGAGGATTCTTGCGATAATTTTCCCTGTGGCAGACAGCAGGGAGACTCCTCTGTAATTACCGCAATTGGTCTTGTCACCTTTCTTGAAGATGGTCATGATTACGGCGTCTGAGATCCCCCGGCATGCTCTCAGTCCAGATAAGAGTGATGTGGTCATGGATTCACTCCAAGAGTACTTCTCCGTCATGCTTTAGTACTTCGGCGGGGATTCCATCTGCTCCTGTGGCCTAGTTTTCCGGCTACCGGGTTGGTGTTGTGCCGAGATGGTGGCGGGTGGCATGCTGTGGGATTGAGTCAAGGACACTCAAATCAAAGACAGAGTCTTGGTTAAGGAGATCTTCGATGTGCTCCTTCCAGCGACCACTGACTGCCTCTCTGTCCCTGATGAATATCTCTCCGTTCTTAGCCCTCAGTGGGGTAGGACCTTGAGTGCTTGGGCTGTTGGTGGTCTTGATTGTGCTAAAAAAGCCGCGCACGTCATGATTGTCAGCAAGTTGCTGGATCTACTGTGCTCACCCCTGTGCTCACTGACCTACATTAGCTCCCGGTCCAACAATGGCTTGATTTTGAAATCCTCATCCTTTTGTTCAAATCCATCCATTTCCTTGCCCCCTCCCCATCTCTGTAATCTGCCCCGGTCCTACAACCTTCCAAGATATCTGCACTCCTCCAATACTGGCCGTATGTGTATCCCCGCTTCACCATTGGGGTCCGAGCCTTCAGCTGCTTAGGCTCTAAGCTCTGGAATTCCCTCCCTAAACCTCTCCACCTCTCTCTCCTTTAAGTTGCTTCTTAAAATCTACCCCTTTGACCAAACATTTGGTCACCTGTCTTATTATGTGGCTTGGTGTCAACTTTTGTCCTAATATGTGGCTCAGTATCAAATTTTGTTTGATAACATTCCTGTGACGCGCCTAGTGTTGAAGGCGCTACATAAATGCACGTTGCTGTTGTTAGCAGTTCCCTTCGAGGCAGACTGCAGGGTCCTTAGAATCCTATTTGGGATGCTGCTACCATCCTCGCCATGGGACATCAACACAAAGCTCATTCAGAGGGCATGGAACATTTAAGTAAAGATGAAAGTAGCTAACAGGTAATTTATAGCTTTTGACAGGCATAAATAGATTTGAAAACTTACCATGCTTCCTCAGAAGCTTTCAAGATAAAAATATTGCTCCTAAAAATTGTTACTTTGATGGTTTTCTTCTGGGCTTCCATTGCCCCCTTAAGTTTGCTACGCCTTTAAGACCCAGACAGTGCTCCGATTTCATCCTGATTGATTTTCTCAAAATTGCTCCCAGTGTGCACTTGTTTCATTATACAAGAACATAAGGTAAGAACATAAGAATTAGGAGCAGGAGTAGGCCATTCGGCCCCTCGAACCGGCTCCGCCATTCAATGAGATAATGGTTCCACTTTCCTGCACTACCTCCATATCCCTTGATTCCCTTAATATTCAAAAATCTATAGATCTCTGTTTTGAATATACTCAAAGACTGAGGTTCCACAGCTGTCTGGGGTAGAGAATTCCAAAGATTCACCACCCTCTGAGCGAAGAAGTTTCTCCTCATCTTAGTCCTAAATGGCCGACCCCTTATTCTGAGACTGTGACCCCTGGTTCTAGACTCTTCAGCCAGAAGAAACATCCTTCCTGCATCTACCCTGTCAAGCCCTGTAAGAATTTTGTATGTTTCAATGAGATCACCTCTCATTCTTCTAAACTCTAGAGAATATCATTAGCAAACTTGGATATATTACATTTGGTCCCTTCATTCAAATCATTGATATAGATTGTGAATAGCTGAGGCCCCAGCACTGATCCTTGCGGTAACCCACTAGTTACAGCCTGCCAACCCGAAAATGACTTGTTCATTCCTACTCTCTGCTTTCTGTTTGCTAGCCAATCATCAATCCATGCTAGTATATTACAATGAACCCTGACATGAAGATCGGGCACTGAAAAAGAACTGAATTAAGAGCTTTTAAATTGATGTCAGTTGGGTCCTCTACTATTATCGGAGAAAGTGACTTTTATTCTATTTGCTTTGGCTGGTTTTGAACCCTGGTCCCAGAGGCAATGTGACAATGTGCTGACCTGTTGTGGCAGCCCATTCCTATTTGATTAAATCAAAACTTAAAAGATGAAAAATATACACCAGGTTCATCAGCATCTGAAAAGATAAGACAGTTCAACGCTACAGGCGGAGACCCTTTATAGGACTGATATAGAATTGTACGAGAGGCCTTTTATCAGACTAACTGAAACAAAGAGGAGAGTGGGTGTAAAACAGATCATCAAGAGCCAGATATGCTAATTACTGTTACAAAAGAGCAGCAATTGGGTTCAATGGCTTGTGAATAGATTTTTTTAAAGTGGAAAGATGTGAAAACATATTTTTCCAGTTTTTAATCCAACTACTTCGAGCATTGAATGGGATACAAATCCACAATTTTAAGCCACATGCTTATGTCATTCAACAAAATGTCATTCAACACAATACCAAGCTCATAGTAGGAACCAGGTCAAAACACACATTTACAGCTTGAAAGTAATGTTAGATATTCCTGTCTGATATTAGCAATCAAATCTCAGTTTTAGTAAAACAAAAATGGGAACCAGCATTTTGGAGTTTCTTCATAAATTGGACCACACAGGGATCTAAATAAATAACACTGTGACACAGTAATTTATAAATAAAAGTCCACCAGACCATCCACTGATGAGTCAAATAGAATCTTCACCGAGAGCTTAAACAAACAATAATCCAACTAAATTGGGCTCTGAGTAAATAGCTCCAAATTGATGCACTTTCTGGATGTTTTCGCAGTAAACCTGCACAATTGGATATATCTAAAAGATCAGGCATGATCATATTGAATGATGGTGCAGACTCGAAGGGCTGAATGGCCTACTACTGCTCCTATTTTCTATGTTTCTAAATAAAAAGTGGCAGCAGTCTTCCCAACAACCTTTTTGAAAATCTTTTGTAACTTAAATAAAATAATTAAGATGGAAAATCCTCATCTGATCTTTATTTAATTTCATGCCATGAGTGATTTTCACTTCCTGCAAGTTGGATCCACTGAACATCTTGACTAGCTTGTAGGTTGACAGCTACCGGTTTAATGATGAAGATAAAAAGTAGGGTTGACAGGAAGCAATATTTATGTATTTATTTTTTAAAGGGGAGATTATTTTCTTTCGGGCTCTTGCCCAAATTGGAGGGCTTTCCCCTCCTCTTGTCCCTGCTGAGACTGTTGCTGGCCATCCGTTCTATGCCCACCATCTTTAAATTCTGTTGTGAACACTGGATCCTGTTTCCTGTCCTATTTCCCTCCTGACTGCCCCTCTTACCGCCATTCCTAGGGACATCTGGTATTTAAGTAGTGGTAGGCCTGGGGTAATGGTGGTAAGGATCCTGATGTCACAGATGGAAGGAGAGGGCCTAGCTGAGGTTTAATCTCCCTCCAATCTGGCCACCCATACAATCTCGGATAAGGCCTACAAAGCTGCAGTGCTTTTTACTTTCAGGGATCTTCTGCCCCTTTAATGTCCCATGCCACCTCTTGTAGTGCTGCAGCTGTGTCCCTCCTTGGCCCTTTCCTGCGTGGCCAGTGACCTCCAAACAGGGAAAATGGGTCAGAGTTACAGCTGGGCCAGAGGGGTAGACGGAAATCCCCCCAATCGCCTTGTTGCTGGAAGGAAAATCCAGCTCATTATATTTATTATCCAGGGATGAGATGATAATTGTACTAGCACTAGAAATAAAATTGTTTGCATATCTGAGAAAAATATGTAAAGTCAAATCTTGTATGACAAGAACAAGAAACTTATGAACATAAGAAATAGGAGCAGGAGTAGGCCATTTGGCCCCTCGAGCCTGCTCCACTATTCAATAAGATCATGGCTGATCTGATCATGGATTCTGCTCCACTTCCCTGCCCACTCCCATAACCCTTCGCTCAAAAATCTATCTATCTCCGCTTTAATTATGTTCAATGACCCAGCCTCCACAGCTCTTTGGGACAGAGAATTCCATAGATTTACAACCCTCTGAGGGAAGAAATTCCTCCTCATCTCAGTTTTAAATGGGTAGCCCCTTATTCTAAGACTATGGCCCCTAGTTTTAGTTTCCCCTATGAGTGGAAATATCCTCTCTGCATCCATCTTGTTGAGCCCCCTCATTATCTTATATGTTTCGATAAGATCACCTAAACTCCAATGAGTACAGGCCCAACCTACTCAACCTATCTTCATAAGTCAACCCCCTCATCTCTGGAATCAACCTAGTGAACCTTCTCTGAACAGCCTCCAATGCAAGTATATCCTTCCTTAAATACGGAGACCAAAACTGAACACAGTACTCCAGGTGTGGCCTCACCAATACCCTGTACATTTGTAGTCGGACTTCTCTGCTTTTATACTCTACCCTCCTCCATTTGCCTTCCTGATTATTGGTGTACCTGAATACTGACTGTTGTGTAAAGAAGAACTCCACGAGGCTGAGTACTGTGAGCTAAACTTAGTGTGACCTTAGTCTTCTATATTACAACTCCAGAGTGCCTAAACAACATGGCAGCCAACCATTTATACTGGCCCTGCACATATGTGCAGGTGACCATTAGGACTCCAACAGTCACACCCTCTGGTGGCAAGTATTACATAGTTACATACATAACATCACTCCCCCTCGACACCCCCCCCCCAAAGTCTTCGACACATGTTATTTACAAGTTGAGGCGATCTGGAGTTCTTCATTCCCTGGTTGATCGTCTAAGTTCAAACCCTGGCGTGTGTGAGTTGGCCGGACCATTGCTGCACTGCACCGTGGCTGGTCTGACCGGACTGTCAGGAACGGTGGGTTCATCCTCGTGATTGACAGCGAGGTCAATTGCTGGTTGGGTGTGTATTGATGGATCGTCGATGGTGATGTCCTCTTCAAGTCGTTCCTGGTCGTCAGTAAATCGCAATTTGGTCTGATCTGAATGCTTTCTGCACATTTGGCCATTTAACAGTTTGATTATGAACACCCTATTCCCTTCCTTGGCCAAAACAGTGCCAGCAACCCACTTGGGACCATGACCATAATTCAAGACAAACACAGGGTTGTTAACATCAATGTCACGTGAAACAGCCGCGCGATCGTGGTACATGTTCTGCCAGTGTCGCCAGGTTTCCACGTGATCATTAAGATCCGGGTGGACTAGGGAGAGCTTGGTTTTGAGGGCTCTTTTCATTAACAAATTTGCCGGGGGCGAGTGGGGTCACGTCCGGTAACTGAGCAGAATGCGAGACAAGCGGGTCTGCAGGGAGCTGTCCGTCACGCATTTCATGCTCTGCTTGATTGTTTGGACTGCCCGCTCCACTTGACCATTAGATGCAGGCTTAAATGGAGTAGACTTGACATGCTTGATGCCATTGCGGGTCATAAACTCGTTGAATTCTGAGCTGGTGAAACACGGTCCATTGTCGCTGATCAGGACGTCGGGCAAGCCATGGGTGGCGAACATGACCTGGAGGCTTTCAATGGTGACTGTGGACGTGCTGGATGACATGATTACGCATTCAATCCATTTGGAGATAGCGTCCACAACTACTAAAAACATCTTTTCTAGAAAGGGGCTGGCAAAATCTACGTGGATCCTGGACCACTGTTTGGAAGGATATGACCACAGACTCAGTGGAGCCTCCCTTGGTGCATTGCTCAGTTGAGAGAGCAAGTGTTGCACTGATGCAAGCATGACTCCAAGTCTGAGTCAAAGCCGGGCCACCAAACATGCGGCCTGGTAATTGCCTTCATCATGACAATGCCTGGGTGGGTACTGTGTAGGTCGCGTATAAACGTTTCCCTGCCTTTTTTTGGCAAAACCATGTGATTACCGCATAAGAGACAATCCGACTGGATGGACATTTCACCTTTGCGTCGGTGAAACGGCTTAATTTCATCTTGCATTTCTCTGGGAATGGCCGACCAATTCCCATTTAGGACGCAACTCTTTACTAATGATAGCACAGGATCCTGGCTGGTCCAGGTCTTGATCTGGCGAGCTGTAATGGGTGACCCCTTGCTCTCAAAAGCATCCATGACCAGCAGCAAGTCTGCGGGCTGCGTTATTTCAACCCCAGTGGTGGGTAATGGTAGCCGACTGAGAGCATCGGCGCAGTTTTCAGTGCCTGGTCTGTGGCGGATAACATAGTCATAAGCGGACAATGTTAGTGCCCATCTTTGGATGCAGGATGAAGCATTCGTATTTATATCGTTGCTCTCTGAAAACAGCAAAATGAGCGGCTTGTGGTCAGTTTCAAGCTCAATCGAAGTCCAAATAGGTATTGGTGCATTTTCTTAACCCCATACAATCATGCTAACGCCTCTTTCTCAACCAAACTATAGGCGCTCTCAGCCTTAGACGGACTTCTAGATGCATATGCAATCGTTGGAGGTTGCCCGATACATTGGCTTGCTGTAACACACAGCCGACCCCGTATGATGAGGCATCACAAGCTAGCACTAAACGTTTACATGGATCATAGTGTACAAGTAATTATTTGAACATAGCAGGTTCCTGGGCTTCTCAAATGCTGTTTCTTGAGATTTGCCTCAAACCCAGTCGTCATCCTTATGTAGCAACATGTGCAAAGGCTCTAACAACGTGCTCAACTCGGGTAGAAAGTTACCGAAGGAGTTCCAGGAACGAACGCAGCTCCGTCACATTCTATGATCTGGCTGCATTCTTGATGGCCTCTGTCTTGGCCTGATGCCATCTGCTGCAATCTTTCTCCCCAAAAATTCGACTTCTATCACCAGGAAAACACACTTGGAGCGTTTCAGCCTGAGTCCCACTCTGTATCGGCGACTTAGAACCTCTTCGAGGTTGTGTAGATGTTCGATGGTGTCACGACCAGTGATCAGGATGTCGTCTTGAAACACAACGGTGCGCGGAACAGATTTCAGCAAACTCTCCATGTTTATCTGGAAAATGGCTGCAGCCGAGCGAATCCCAAAAAGGCATCTGTGGTATATAAACAGCCCTTTGTGTGTGTTGATGCACGTCAGTCTTTTCAAAGATTCAGCCAGCTCCTATGTCATGTAGGCGGAGGTTAGGCCCAACTTGGTGAACGACTTCTCCCCCCTAACGTTGCGAACAGGTCATCCGCCTTGGGCAGCGGGTACTGGTCCTGTAGTGAGACTCGGTTAATTGTTACCTTGTAGTCTCTGCAGATTCTGACCGTGCCATCACTTTTCAACATTGAAACAATTGGACAGGCCCACTTGTTGAACTCGACTGGCGATATGATTCCTTCGCGTTGGAGTCTGTCCAGTTCGATCTCGACTTTCTCCCTCATCATGTACGGAACCTCCCGAGCCTTGTGATGGACAGGCCGTGTATCGGGGCCCAGATGGATCTGTACTTTGGCACCTGTGAAGTTGCCTATACCTGGTTCAAATAGTGAGGGAAACTTGCTCAACACTTGAGCACACGAAGCGTCATCCACTGAAGATAGTGCTTTGATGTCGTTCCAATTGCATCTAATCTTTTCTAGCCAGCTTCTGCCGAACAGCGTTGGGCCATTGCCTGGAACAATCCACAATGATGGGTCATGCACAGCTCCATCATACGATACCTTGACTGCCGCACTTCCATTGACTGGTATGAGCTCTTTGGTGTAGGTACGCAGCTTTGCATTAATCGGGCTTTATTGCCCCACAGTTTCTTGAAAGCCTTCTGGCTCATTATTGACTGACTCGCACCTGTGTTCAACTCCATGGACACTGGAACTCCATTTAATTTGACTTTCAGCATTATAGGAGAGCTCTTGGGGGTGAAGGTATGTACCCCATACACCTCTTCCTCGGGTTGTGTTACCTGTGCTGCATGATCCATGCCAGATCGATCATCCTCTGCCATTTGGTATGTCACAGCACGTTTGCACATTCGCTGGAGGTGTCCCATAGTTGTGCAGCCTTTGCATATATAGTGCTTGAATCGATATATTCATATTCAAAAAGGAGTTAGATGTGGTCCTTACTACTAGGGGGATCAAGGGGTATGGCGAGAAAGCAGGAATGGGGTACTGAAGTTGCATGTTCAGCCATGAACTCATTGAATGGCGGTGCAGGCTCGAAGGGCCGAATGGCCTACTCCTGCACCTATTTTCTATGTTTCTATGGCCCCAAGTTTCCACATGATTTGCTCCTGATTTTTAGGAGCAACTGGTGGAGAATGGAATATCTTAGAAATCGCAATTCTCCACATTTAAGTTTTCTGCAGTTCTAGTCAGTTAGAACAGTTTCACTTTTGAACAGAATTTTTTTTTCAAAAGGGGGCGTGTCCGGCCACTGACGCCTGATTTGAAAGTTTCCACAGTGAAAATGTACTCCAAACTAACTTAGAATAGAGCAAGTGAAGATTTTTGTAGGCCTGAAAAAACCTTGTCTACACATTAAAAAATCAGGCGCAGGTTACAAATTAGGCGTCCAGAACGAGTTGGGGGTTGGGGGGAGGGGGGGAAATGAAGTCATTACATTCTACAATAAATCCTTAGTTATACTTATACAAATATTATACAAATAATTCCAACCTGAATAAAAATTTATAAGCAAAGAAAAGATTAAATAAACCATGTTCCTACCTGTGAAAGTGCTTCAGGCAGGGAGAAGGCTGCAGGAAGCCTCACAAGTTGAGGCAGCCGTTCCTGACGGCAGGGGAGGGAAGGTAGTAAGGGCCCGACCGACGGCAGTGGGGGGGGAGGCAATAAGGGCCCGACCGACGGCAGCAGCCGTTCCCGACGGCAGGGGGGGGAGACAGTAAGGGCCCGACCGATGGCAGGGGGGGGAGACAGTAAGGGCCCGACCGACGGCAGGGGGGGGAGGCAGTAAGGGCCCGACCGACGGCAGCAGGGAGGAGGCAGCTGTTCCCGACGGCAGGGGGGGGGGGGAAGGCAGCGGGGGGGAGGCAGTGAGAAGGCTGCAGGAAGCGTCAGAAGTTGAGGCAGCCATTCCCGATGGCGGGGGGGGGGGGGGGGGGTGGAGGCCCCCCTGCCATCAGTCGAGCCCATCGGGAAACGGCTGCCTCAACTTCTGAGGCTTCCTGCAGCCTTCTCACTGCTGCAAGAAGCCTCAGTGCTGATCATGGAAGGGCAATGTGGTTTTATTAAAAAAATGTTAAAAATTGAATAGCTACAAAGAACTACAAAAATGGCCGAGTGCCAATGTTTCCTTCACACTGCGCGTGCATGAACGCTCCAACGCGCACGCGCAGGGTTGCCGGCACGAAAAATACTTATTTAAATGGTACCCACCCCCTCCTACTTATAAAAATCGGCGCGAGTGGTAGGCTCCGCCCCATGGGCGCTGCGCCAAGCTGACATCGAGCTGCAAAGCGCTCGAGAATAGCACGTTTTTCTTCAGGCGTCGTTTTCGGTGCGAAAAACAGGCGCCCAGCTCGGAGGGGCGCCTGTTTTGCTGCGTGTGGAAACTTGGGGCCTAAGTTTCTATATTGATGGGCCCGATGATTACCCCCGCAGCGCCAATATGGTGCTATTGAATTCACATTCACCCCTGATGGCGGACTCGTGAGTCATCATAGGTCTTGCAGCCGCAGACGTATCGGCCCTGCAATATGCAGTTCAGCCTGCTAGCGACGTAATTTTATGCACAGTACTTGCCGGTGAGCTTCGATGTTGAGAAGATATCATTGGTGTTATCATCTGTGCCCATGCATGTCTGGGCGATCGCGATGGCCCTGCTCAGGTCTAGGGTTTCGGCAGCCAGCAGCTTTCGAAGAATGACGTCGTGGCTGATGCCCAGCTCAACGCAGCTTCAAAATCGCAAGGATCCACACGGCGTCTCAGGCCGGCGACATAATCCGCCGCGTCCTGGCCCCCGGAGCGATGGTGCGTGTAAAAACAATATCTGGCCATGAGAATATTCTCCTTCGGTTTGAGGTGATCCCGAAGCAGCGTGCACAACTCTGTATATTCCTTCTCCATTGGTTTTGACGGTGCAAGCAGATTCTTGATGAGGCCATATATTTTCAGCCCACAGATGGTGAGGAGAACCGTCCTGCGCTTGGCCGCATTAGTGTCTCCTTCCAGCTCATTGGCCACAAAGTACTGGTCGAAACGCTCGATGAAGGCTTCCCAATCATCACCCTCTATGAATCTCTTTAATATTCCAACAGCAGCCATGGTTGCGTGAAGATTCGTATTCTGTTACTCGTCGCCAATTGTTGTGTATAGAAGAACATCACAAGGCTGAGAACTGTGAGCTAAATTTAGTGTGACCTTAGTCTTATTTATTACCACTCCAGAGTGCCTAAACAACGGGACAGCCAACATTTTATACTGGCCCTGCACGTGTGTGCAGGTGACCATTAGGACTCCAACAGTCACGCCCTCTGGTGGCAAGTATTACATAGTTACATACATAACACTAACTTTTTGAGTTTCATACACAAGGACACCCAGGTCTCTCTGTACTGCAGCACTTTGCAATTTTTCTTCATTTAAATTATAATTTGCTTTTCTATTATTTCTGCCAACGTGGATAACCTCACATTTTTCCACATTATATTCTATCTGCCAAATTTTTGCCTACTTACTTAGCCTGTCTATATCCTTTTGTTCCTCCTCACAATTTGCTTTCCCACCCATCTTTGTATCATCAACAAACTTGGCTATATTACACTCGGTCCCTTCATCCAAATCATTAATATAGATTGTAAATGGTTGAGGTCCCAGCACTGATCCCTGCAGCATCCCATTAGTCACTGTTTGCCAACCAGAAAATGACCCATTTATCCCGACTCTCTGTTTTCTGTTAGTTAGCCAATCCTCTATGCATACTAATATATTACCCCCAACCCCATGAACTTTTATCTTGTGCAGTAACCTCTTATGTGGCACCTTATCGAATACCTTCTGGAAATCCAAATACACCACATCCACTGATTCCCCCTTATCCACCCTGCTCGTTGCATCCTCAAAGAACTCTAGCAAATTTGTCAAACATGATTTCCCTTTCATAAAACCATGCTACTCTGCTTGATTGAATCATGCTTTTCCAAATGTCCCGCTACTGCTTCCTTAATAATGAACTCCAGCATTTTCCTCAACAACAGATGTTAGGCTAGCTGATCTAAAGTTTCCTGCTTTTTACCTGCCTCCTTTTTTAAATCATCATCATCATAGGCAGTCTCTCAGAATCGAGCAAGACTTGCTTCCACTCTTAGAATGAGTCTTTAGGTGGTTGAACAGTCCAATACGAGAGCCACAGTCCCTGCCACAGGTGGGACAGACAGTCGTTGAGGGTAAGGGTGGGTGGGACAGGTTTGTCGCACTCTCCGCTGCCTGCTCTTGTTTTCTGCATGCTCTCGGCGCCGAGATTCGAGGTGCTCAGCGCCCTCCCGGATGCACTTCCTCCACTTTGGGCGGTCTTTGGCCAGGGACTCCCAGGTATCGGTGGGGATGTTGCATTTATCAGGGAGGCTTTGAGGGTGTCCTTGTAACGTTTCCTCTGCCCACCTTTGGCTCGTTTGCCATGAAAGAGTTCAGAGTACAGCGCTTGCTTTGGGAGTCTCGTGTTTGGCATGTGAACAATGTGGTCTGCCCAGCGGAGCTGATCAAGAGTGGTCAGTGTTTCAATGCTGGGAATGTTGGCCTGGTCGAGGACACTAATGTTGGTGTGTCTGTCCTCCCAGGGGATTGTAGGATCTTGGGGAGGCATCGTTGATGGTATTTCTCCAGCGACTTGAGATGTCTACTGTACATGGTCCATGTCTCTGATCCATACAGGAGGGCGGGTATTACTACAGCCCAGTAGACCATGAACTTGCTGGTAGATTTGAGGGCCTAGTCTTCGAACACTCTTTTCTTCAGGCGACCGAAGGCTGTGCTGGCGCACTGGAGGTGGTGTTGAATCTCCTCATCAATGTCTGCTTTTATTGATAAGAGGCTCCCGAGGTATGGGAAATGGTCCACATTGTGCAGGGCCGCACTGTGGATCTTGATGACTTGGGGGTAGTGCTGTGCGGCGAGGACAGGCTGGAGGAGGACCTTTGTCTTTCGGATGTTTAGCGTAAGGCTCATGCTTTCGTACGCCTCAGTAAATACGTCGACTATGTCCTGGAGTTCAGCCTCTGAGTGTGCGCAGACGCAGGCGTCATCCGCGTACTGTAGCTTGACGACAGAGGTTGGGGTGGTCTTGGATCTGGCCTGGAAATGGCGAAAGTTGAATAGCTTCCCAATGTTTCTGTAGTTTAGTTCCACTCCAGCGGGAAGCTTGTTGACTGTGAAGTGGAACATGGCAGCGAGGAAGATTGAGAAGAGGGTTGGAGCGATGACGCAGTCTGTTTGACCCCGGTCCAGACGTGGATTGGGTCTGTAATGGATCCGTTGGTAAGGATCACGGCCTGCATGTCGTCGTGGAGCAGACGGAGGATGTTGACGAACTTTTGAGGCATCCGAAACGGAGGAGGACGCTCCATAGACCCTTGCGGTTGACAGTGTCGAAGGCCTTTGTGAGGTCGAAGAAGGCCATGTATAAGGGCTGGCGCTGCTCCCTGCATTTTTCCTGCATCTGTCGCGCTGCAAAGATCATGTCCGTTGTGCCTCTCAGGGGACAAAATCAGCACTGTGACTCCGGGAGGAGCTCCTCGGCCACAGGGAGAAGACGGTTGAGGAGGACTCTAGCGACAACTTTCCCAGTGGCTGATAACGGAGATTCCCCTGTCGTTGCCGCAGTCGGACTTGTCCCCTGTTTTTGAAAGATGGTCACGATCACTGCATCTCTGAGATCTCCCGGCATGCTCTCCTCCCACCAGATGAGAGAGATGAGATCCGCGCCAACAGCGCCTCTCCGCCATACTTCAGTGCTTCAGCAGGGATTCCATCCGCTCCCGTAGCCTTGTTGTTCTTGAGCTGTCTTATGGCTTTTTCTACCTCGTACGGCATTGGGGTTTCACTGAGGTGGTGGCGGGTGGCATGCTGTGGGATGGAGTCGAGAACACTCGAGTCAAAGGCAGAGACTCGATTGAGGAGATCTTCGAAGTGCTCCTTCCAGTGGGCCCTGACTGCCTCGGAGTCCTTGAGGAGTGTTTCCCCATTCTTTGCCAGCAGTGGGGTGGGGCCTTGGGAGTTTGGACTGTAGGTGGCCTTGACTGCGATGAAGAATCCTCGCCCATCATGGCTGTCGACTAGTGCTTTCTCCATCCAGCACTTGTTCTTTAGGTCCCGGGTTTGTTGTTGGACCTCAGCCTTGAGCCGCCTGTAATGTTGCTTTGCTGCTCCCGAGTTGGATTGTTGCTTAAGGCTCAAAAATGCTCTCCGCTTGCGATCTGTTAGTTCTTGGATCTCCTGATCATTCTCATCAAACCAGTCCTGGAGTTTTCTGGTTGAGTGACCAAGTGTCTCTTCGCAGGCACTGAATATGGAGACCTGGAGGGCAGACCAAGCGCTGTGGGCATTCAGCATCTCAGGGTCATCAAGACAAGCTAGGTTAGCTGTGAGGCGCTGACTGTATAGGCCTCTCTTAGCTGGGTCTTTAAGTACCCCGGCATTGATTTTTTTTACGCGGCACTGCTTTTGCTGTCCCCTCCGCTTTGGGGCTATGTTGATATTAATGATGGACTGGATTAGGCGACGGTCCGTCCAGCAGTCATAGAAACATAGAAACATAGAAAATAGGTGCAGGAGTAGGCCATTCGGCCCGTCGAGCCTGCACCACCATTGAATAAGACCATGGCTGATCATTCACCTCAGTATCACTTTCTTGCTTTCTCTCCATACCCCTTGATCCCTTTAGCCGTGAGGGCCATATCTAACTCCCTCTTGAATATATCCAATGAACCGGCATCAATAACTTTCTGCGGTAGAGAATTCCACAGGTCAACAACTCTCTAAGTGAAGAGGTTTCTCCTCATCTCACTCCTAAATGGTTTACCCCTTATCCTTAGACTGTGTCCCCTGGTTCTGGACTTCCTCAACATCAGGAACATTCTTCCTGCATCTAACCTGTCCAGTCCCGTCAGAATTTTATATGTTTCTATGAGATTCCCTCTTATCCTTCTAAACTTCGGTGAATACAGGCCCAGACGATCCAGTCTCTCCTCATATGCCAGGCCTGCTGTCCCGGGAATCAGTCTGTTGAACCTTCTCTGCACTCCCTCAATAGCAAGAACGTCCTTCCTCAGATTAGGAGACCAAAACTGAACACAATATTGCAGGTGAGGCCTCACCAAGGCCCTGTACAACTGCAGTAAGACCTCCCTGCTCCTATACTCAAATCCCCTAGCTATGAAGGCGAAGATACTATTTGCCTTCCTCACCGCCAGTTGTACCTGTATGCCAACTTTCAATGACTGATGAACCATCACACCCAGGTCTCGTTGCACCTCCCCTTTTCCTAATCTGCCGCCATTCAGATAATATTCTGTCTTCGCGTTTTTGCCCCCAAAGTGGATAACCTCACATTTATCCACATTATACTGCATCTGTCTCGCGTTTGCCCACTCACCTAACCTGTCCAAGTCATCCTGCAGCCTCTTAGCATCCTCCTCACAGCTCAAACCGCCACTCAGCTTAGTGTCATCTGAAAACTTGGAGATATTACACTCAATTCCTTCATCCAAATCATTGATGTATATTGTAAATAGCTGGGGTCCCAGCACTGAGCCCTGCGGCACCTCACTAGTCATTGCCTGCCATTCTGAAAAGGACCCGTTTATCCCGACTCTCTGCTTCCTGTCTGCCAAACAGTCCTCTATCCACGTCAGTACATTACCCCCAATACCATGTGCTTTAATTTTGCACAACAATCTCTTGTGTGGGACCTTGTCAAAAGCCTTTTGACAAGGGAGAACCACATCCACTGGTTCTCCCTTGTCCACTCTACTAGTTACATCCTCAGAAAATTTTAGAAGATTTGTCAAGCATGATCTCCCTTTGATAAATCCATGCTGACTTGGACCGATCCTGTCACTGCTTTCTAAATGCGCTGGTATTTCATCTTTAATAATTGATTCCAACATTTTCCCCACTACTGATGTCAGGCTAACCGGTCTATAATTACCCGTTTTCTCTCTTCCTCCTTTTTTAAAAAGTGGTGTTACATTAGCTACCCTCCAGTCCATAGGAACTGATCCAGAGTCGATAGATGAGCACCAATGATCCACTATTTCTAGGGCCACTTCCTTAAGTACTCTGGGATGCAGACTATCAGGCCCTGGGGATTTATCGGCCTTCAGTCCCATCAATTTCCCTAACACAATTTCCCGCCTAATAAGGATTTCCTTCAGTTACTCCTTCTCACTCGACCCTCGGTCCCGAGTATTTCCGGAAGGTTATTTGTGTCTTCCTTCGTGAAGGCAGAACCAAAGTATTTGTTCAACTGGTCTGCCATTTCTTTGTTCCCCATTATAAATTCACCTGATTTTGATTGCAAGGGACCTACGTTTGACTTCACTAATCTTTTTCTCTTCAGATATCTATAGAAGCTTTTTCAGTCAGTTTTTATGTTCCCAGCAAGCTTCCTCTCATACTCTATTATCCCCCTCCTAATTAAACCTTTTGTTCTCCTCTGCTGAATTCGAAATTTCTCCCAGTCCTCAGGTTTGCTGCTTTTTCTGGCCAATTTATATGCCTCTTCCCCGTTTTATTTTTACTCCAGACAGGGATGTACAATTGTTGAAGTTCATCCATGTGATCTTTAAATGTTTGCCATTCCCTATCCACCATCAACACTTTAAATATCATTCGCCAGTCTATTCTAGCCAATTCATGTCTCATACCATCGAAGTTACCTTTCCTTAAATTCAGGATCCTAGTCTCTGAATTAACTGTGTCACTCTCCATCTTAATAAAGAATTCTACCATATTATGGCCACTGTTCCCCAAGGGGCCTCGCACAACAAGATTGCTAATTAGTCCTTTCTCATTACACAACTCCCAGTCTAGGATGGCCAGCCCTCTAGTTGGTTCCTCGACATATTGGTCTAGAAAACCATCCCAAATACACTCCAGGAAATCCTCCTCCACCGTATTGCTACCAGTTTGGTGAGCCCAATCGATATATAGATTAAAGTCACCCATGATAACTGCTGTACCTTTATTGCACGCAACCCAAATTTCTTGTTTGATGCTGTCCCCAACCTCACTACTACTGTTTGGTGGTCTGTACACAACTCCCACTAGCGTTTTCTGCCCTTTGGTATTCCGCAGCAATGCTACCCCACCTCCTTTTCCTTTCTGTCTATCCTTCCTGAATGTTGAATACCCCTGGATGTTGTGTTCCCAGCCTTGGTCACCCTGGAGGCGTGTCTCCGTGATGCCAATTATATCATATTCATTAATTGCTGCCTGTGCAGTTAATTCGTCCAACTTATTATGAATACTCCTCGCATTGAGGCACAGAGCCTTCAGGCTTGTCTTTTTAATACACTTTGTCCCTTTATAATTTTGCTGTAACGTGGCCCTTTTTGATTTTTGCCTTGGGTTTCTCGGCCCTCCACTTTTACTTTTCTTTCTATCTTTTGCTTCTGCCCCCCTTCTACTTCCTTCTGTCTCCCTGCATAGGTTCCCATCCCCCTGCCATATTAGCTTAACTCCTCCCCAACAACACTAGCAAACACTCCCCCTAGGACATTGGTTCCTGTCCTGCCCAGGTGCAGACCGTCCAGTTTGTACTGGTCCCACCTTTCCCCAGAACCGGTTCCAATATCCCAAGAATTTGAATCACTCCCTTGTGCACCACTCCTCAAGCCACGTATTCATCTGAGCTATCTTGCAGTTCCTACTCTGACTAGCACATGGTACTAGTAGCAATCCTGAGATTACTACTTTTGAGGTCCTACTTTTTAATTTAGCTCCTTGCTCCCTAAATTCATGTCGTAGGACCTCATCCCGTTTTTTTACCTATATCGTTGGTACTTATATGCACCACGACAACTGGCTGTTCACCCTCCCTCTCCAAAATGCCCTGCAGCCGCTCCGAGACATTCTTGACCCTTGCACCAAGGAGGCAACATACCATTCTGGAGTCTCGATTGCGGCCGCAGAAATGTATATCTATTCCCCTTACAATAGAATCCTCGATCACTATAGTTCTCCCACTCTTTTTCCTGCCCTCCTGTGCAGCAGAGCCACCCACGGTGCCATGAACTTGGCTGCTGCTGCCCTCCCCTGATGAGTCATCCCCCCCAACAGTACCCAATGCAGTGTATCTGTTTTGGAGGGGGATGATGCAGGGGACCTCTGCACTACCTTCCTTCCATTGCCCTTCCTGTTGGTCACCCATTCCCTATCTGTCTGTGTTACCTTTACCTGCAGTGTGGCCAACTCACTAAATGTGCTATTCACAATATCCTCAGCATCGTGGATGCTCCAGAGTGAATCCACCCGCAGCTCCAGTGCCGCAATGCGGTCTGTCAGGAGCTGCAGTAGGATACACTTCCTGCACATGTAGTCGTCAGGGACACTGGAAGCGTCCCTGATTTCCCACATAGCACAAGAGGAGCATGACACATGTCCAAGCTCTCCTGCCATGACTTAACCCTCAGGTTAACTTAATTTGGCAACAATGATAAAGGTTACCTACTGATAAAGGAAAAGAAAAAGAAGAAAAACTACTCACCAATCACCAGCCAATTACTTACCCCCTTGGCTGTGACGTCACCCTTCGATTTCTTTCTACTTTTTTGCCTTCTCTCCCTGCACCTGCACCGGCTGGCCTCCCCGAACTCCCGCTGGCCTCCCCGACGACGCTGGGCCTTTTATAGGCCTCCTTGATGCTTCTGCTCCGCCTCCTCGAATTCCCGTTGGCCTCTCCGACAACGTTGGGCCTTTTATAGGCCTCCTCGACGCTGCCGCTCCGCCTCCTCAAACTCCCGCTGGCCTCCCCGACAATGCTGGGCCTTTTATAGGCCTCCTCGACGCTGCCGCTCTGCTTTCTCAAACTTCTGCTGACCTCCCCGACGACACTGGGCCTTTTATAGGTCTCCTTTACGCTGAAGCTCCGCCTCCTCGAACTCCCGCTGGCCTCCCTGACGACGTTGGGCCTTTTATAGGCCTCCTCGACGCTGCCACTCCGCCTCCTCGAACTCCCGCTGGCCTCCCCGAAGACATTGGGCCTTTTATAGGCCTCATCGACGCTGCCGCTCCGCCTCCTCGAACGCCCGCTGGCCTCCCCGATGACGTTGGGCCTTTTATAGGCCTCCTCGACGCTGTCGCTCCGCATCCTCGAACTCCCGTCAGCTACTGTCGTGGCGCGGGTGATGCACATATCCTTGTGATCCCTGGTTCGGACAATGACATAGTCGAGCAGGTGCCAGTGTTTGGAGTGAGGGTGCTGCCACAATGCCTTGTATTGGTCCCTCTGGCGGAACAAGGTGTTGGTGATGAGAAGTTCATGGTCTGCACATTTTGTCAGGAGTAGGGTATCGCTGTAGTTGGCTTTTCCTATCCCCTCTCTGCCAATCACGCCTCCCCAGAGGGCTGTGTCTTTGTCGACCCTGGCGTTGAAGTCACCTAGGAGGATCAGTTTGTCGTCCGTGGGGACGCGGGACAGGAATTTATCGAGGTTGGATTAAAAACCCTCTTTGGTTTCATCCGTTGTATCGAGTGTTGGGCATACGTACTGATGACTGTGGTGCATTGGTTCCGGGATAGGGTGAGTCGAAGAGTCATGAGGCATTCGTTAACTCCACGGGGGAATCTTTGAGGCGGTCGACCAGCTCGTTTTTGATGGCAAAGCCGACTCCATGAATGCAGCGTTCTTCCTCTGGTTTCCCTTTCCAGAAGAAGGTGTAACCTCCACCTTGATCCTTTGAGCTGGCCATCCCCTGCCCGCCAGGTCTTGCTTAGGGCGGCGATGTTGACATCAACGCGTCTAAGTTCCCGGGCAACTATGGTGATGCGGCGTTCCGGCCTGTTGCTGTTGGAGTTGTCCATTAGGGTCCTGATGTTCCAGGTCCCAAACTTCATGTTAACAGAGCGGAAGATGCCTATTAAATAGGGCCGTTACATTTGCAGTTTTCCAATCCGCTGGGACCTTTCCAGAATCCAGGGAATTTTGGTAGATTACAACCAATGAATCTACTATCTGTTAAGACCCTAGGATGTAAGGCATCAGGTCAAGGGGACTTATCCACCTTTAGTCCCATTATTTTACCTCGTACTACTTCATTCGTGATAGTGGTTTTATTAAGTTCCGCCCTACCTACAGCCCCTTGATTGTCCACTAATGGGATGTTTTTAGTGTCTTCTACCGTGAAGACTGTGGGATTTCTGAATCTCTCTGGGCTTACATTTGACAGTGAGACGATTCTTTCAGAACAATTGGCACAGTTTGTTAAAAACACACACATGCATTTAACAGCAGTCATCAAATATCCTATAGATCTACCTTAGTTACAACAGAGATACAATGAGGTTATAATAAAAAGCGATATACGTTACGCCCCTTTTGCTGGCTGGTTTGAACACACGGCATGCTGATTTGGCTGGTCTTCAACAGGAGGTCGTTTGCCGTGTGTCCAGCAGGGAGAGAAGAGAGAGAAAAGTTCCTGGCTTGCGTTTTGTATATTCCCCAAGGCCATTGTCCTCAGAAAGTCTCCTGATTGGACTTTGGTTCCAGGGCAGCTCTTATGGGCTCTGTGTGGCTGTCTGGACTGGCTCAGCCATCTCTGATTAGTTTAGATGGCTTTCCAATACACAACACCCATGCGGTAACTCTGGGGGCTTTCATTTGTTTCTTATAAAACTTAGCCCATATTGGCAATCTGTGCGCTTCCATTTTATCTCAACATAAACAGGCCTTTCTGTTAATCTACACTTTTAACATTTATACATGCACATAATCATTTTTAATCATTAATAAACACTTTTATTCTTACAAGACCAATACAAAATATTTGTTCACCATCTCTGCCATTTCCCTGTTCTCCATTTTTAGTTCCCCAGTCTCATCCTCCAGGGGACCAACATTTACTTTAGCCACGCTTTTCCTTTTTATGTACCTGTAGAAATTCTTACTATCTGTTTTTATATTTCATGCTAGTTTACTTTCATAATCTATCTTCCCTCTCTGAATCATTTTTTTGGTCGTTCTCTACTGGCTTTTAAAAATTTCCCAATCCTCTGGCCTCCCACTAGTCTTGGCCACATTGTATGCCTTTGTTTCCAATTTGATGCCATCCCTTATTTCCTCAGTTAGCCACGGATGGTTAGCCCTTCTCTTACAGTCTTTTCTTCTCATTGGGATATATTTTTGTTGCGAGTTATGAAATATCTCCTTAAATGTCTGCCACTGCTCATCAACTGTCCCATTATTTAGTCTATTTTCCCAGTCCACTTTAGCCAACTCTGCCCTCATACCTGTGTAGTCTCCTTTATTTAAGCTTTGGACCCTGGTTTGAGAATCAACTTTCTCACCCTCCAACTGAAATTGAAATTCAACCATATTATGGTCACTCATTCCTAGAGGATCTTTTACTACGAGATCATTTATTAATCCTGTCTCATTACACAGTACTAGATCTAAGATAGCAGCCTCCTTGGTTGGTTCCGCAACGTAATGTTCAAGGAAACTATCCCGGATACACTCTATGAACTCTTCCTCAAGGCTACCCTGGCCAATTTGCTTTGTCCAATCAATATGAAGGTTAAAATCACCCATTCCTTTATTACAAGCTTCCATTATTTCTTGATTTGTACTCATCCAACAGTGTTGCTACTGTTAGGGGGCCTATAGACTACGCCCACCATCGACTTTTTCCCTTTATTATTCCTTATCTCCACCCAAACTGATTCAACATCTTGATCCTCTGAGCCAATATCGTTTCTCACTAACACACTGATCCCATCCTTTATTAACAGAACTACCCCACCTCCTTTTCCTTTCTGTCTATCCTTCTGAATTGTCAAGTACCCTTGAATATTTAGTTCCCAGTCCTGGTCACCTTGCAACCTTACAACGTCTCTGTAATGGCGATCAGATCATACCCATTTGTATCTATTTGTGCCGTCAACTCATCTATTTTGTTACGAATGCTATGTGCATTGAGACAAAGAGCTTTTAAATTTGTTTTACCCTTTTTTCCTGCTTATTTCCTCTCTCCTTCAAACTCACTTTCTACATTTTTGCTTTCCTCCCAGTTTTACTCCCCTCCCCACTGAATCTATTCTCAGGTTCCCATCCCCCTGCCAAGTTAGTTTAAACCCTCCCCAACAGCACTAGCAACCCCCCCAACCCCCTGCGAGGATATTGGTCCTGGCTCTGTTGAGGTGCAACCCGTCCGGCTTGTACAGGTCCCACCTCCCCCAGAAGCGGTCCCAATGCCTCAGGAATCCAAAGCCCTACCTCCTACACCATATCTCCAGCCACGCATTCATCTGCTCTATCCTCCTATTTCTGTACTCACTAGCTCGTGGCACTGGGAGTAATCCGGAGATTACTACCTTTGAGGTCCTGCTTTTTAATCTCTCTCCCAGCTCCCTAAACTCTGCCTGCAGGACCTCATCCCTCTTCCTACCTATCTCATTGGTCCTGATATGGAGTACGACCTCTGGCTGTTCACCCTCTCCTCCCAGAATTCCCTGAAACTGCTTGGTGACATCCTTGACCCTGGCACCAGGGAGGCAACATACCATCCTGGAGTTACGTCTGTGGCCGCAGAAATGCCGGTCTGCTCCGCTGACTATTGAATCCCCTACCATTATTGCTCTTCTATTCGTCTTTCTCCCCTCCCCCCTGTGCAGCTGAGCCACTCGTGGTGCTGTGGACTTGGCTCTGGCTGCACTCCCCAGAGGCACCATCACCCCCACCAGTACTCAGAAGAGAATACTGGTTGGAGAACGAGATGGACTCAGGGGACTCCTGCATACCTGCCTAGTCCTCCTCTTCTATCTGGCGTTCACCTTCTCCCTCTCTGCCTGTACTCTCTTAAGCTGCGGGGTGACCACCTCTAGAAACATGCTATCCATGTAGCTCTCAGTCTCGCGGATGCACCGCAGTGACTCCAGCCACCACTCAAGCTCCAAAACACGGAGCTCGAGTTGGTACAGCTGGAGTCACCTCCTGCACACATGGTCTTCCCGGCTGCGTGAAGCGTCCAGGACTTCCCACATGCCACAGGATGTGCAATCCACGGGACTGAGCTGCCCTGCCATCCCTCGAGTTAGACTCGGAGCTATCAAGCAAAAATAAACTCGAAACCTTAGCAAAACACACCCAGCAACTACCTCAGCAATCAGCTAATTTAACTAACTTTTATTTAAAGACTAAGTATTATCTTAACAGAAAAAAAACTCACCAATCAGCTACTTCCCTTGTGCTGATGTCACTTTTAAACTCTGACATCCCTTTCGAATGTTGCCTGTTGTGCCTTGTCTTTTAAGCCTCTGCCTTAGCTTCTACTGCTGCTCCCAAGCAGGTCTGCTGCCTCAGAAATTCCCACTCTTTCCAAATTCCTGAATCAACCACTCTGTTTAACTCCACTCCATTTAAGACCTCTCTGTGCAGTACACAGGGATTATGAATGAGGTAGACTATTCAGTCCATTTTAGTTGGTCTATCCAGAAAGGCTCTACATTGGCTCATTGTGGCATCCAATAATTTCTGAAATAATTCCTGTTTTTTGCCTCTGCTATTTTAGCCAGAAGTCCATTCCGAGTGTTGATCATTCTTTGTACCAATAAGAGCTTCCTGATTTCAGTCTGAAATTATTCTTTCACTATTTTGAACTTGTGTCCCCTTGTCCTCCTCTCGCAATTTAGTTTGAAGTAACTTTCTGGATTTACCCTTTGCATACGGTTTATTATTTTATATACTTCTATAAGATCACCTCAACTTGTTGTAGTTTGTCCTCATATCTCAGATCTATAACACTTAGGGCCTGAAATTGGTCGACATATCACCCCTTACTGCCCTCATACCGAACAAAAATGCGATTTTGGTCAAAAAACACCTACATACCGCTGACATACTGCTCGGCAGAATATTCATCGTTGACATACCGCCGAGCAGTATGCACACCGTCCGCCATGCAGGACCGCCTGCATACCGCCCAAAAAGTCTGATTTTCATCGCATACCGCTGACATCCCACCAGAACTCTATACCGTCCTGAAAAAGGTGACTTTACGCGATGGTCAGAGGGCGGAAATGAGCTGAGTGCATGGATCCGCCATTTTAGAAATCGCGAACTGTCAGCTAAAGCAGACCTCTGTATTCTGAGGTGAACAGTGATTTACAGTGCAATTTAGGGCGGAAAGGGTATTTTTATTGTTACCAAGTAGCTTATTACTGCAAGTACCGCAGTAGCGGTGAGGTCGGGGCGAAGGAGGGCGAGAGATTGTAGAGGGACGTGATCGGGGCCAAGGAGAGGCGTGAGTTCGGGGCCCAGAAGAGGTGAGAGCCCAGGGGCAGTAAGGGCCAGCCTACACTGCGATATGTGTGTGCACTAGGTCCGTGCAGCAGAACTGGTCTCCAGTCGTCCTGGATAACCGTTGCCACTGGACTAAGACCTAGCTCTGTCAAGCCCATGTGGTGGCTGGTGTGCAACGACCACCACACGTTAAAAAAATCCATGCACAGGCATCTTCCACCCCTCAATATTTAGTGCGGGAGCTGTAATATTAGGTCATTCATTGAAACACCTGTGAACTTTTTGCCGTGGAAGCAAGTCATCCTCGTCTCGAGGGACTGCCTATGATAATGATAAGATAGAAGGCATTTTAGTGATTTTTTTTTTAATCGGAAAATATTGTGGAGATTTAAAAGAATGGGGCCTGTACTATCTCAGCATGTATTGCTGACAACCTATCTAATGGAGGAATCAGATGTGAAAAGGTTTATTGAGCAGAGTTATAAAGGTATCCCAATGAGAAGGAAAGAGTGTAAGAGAAGGGATAACCATTCGTGGCTAACTAAGGAAATAAGGGATGTGGCCAAGATTAGTGGGAGGCCAGAGGATTGGAAAACTTTTAAAAGCCAGCAAAGAACGACCAAAAAAATGATAAAGAGAGGGAAGATAGATTGTGAAAGTAAACTAGCATGGAATATAAAAACAGATAGTAAGACTTTCTATGGATACATAAAAAGGAAAAGAATGGCTAAAGTAAATGTTGGTCCACTGGAGGATAAGACTGGGGAATTAATAATGGAGAACAGGGAGATGGCGGAGATGTTGAACAAATATTTTGTATCGGTCGTCAAGGTAGAAGACACTAAAAGCATCCCAATAGTGGATAATTAAGAGGCTATAGGTCGGGAGGAACTTAATACAATCAATATCACTAAAGAAGTAGTACTTGATAAAATAATGGGAGTAAAAGCGGACCAGTCCCTGGGACCTGATGGCTTATATCGTAGGGTCTTAAAAGAAGTGGCTGCAGAGATAGTGGATGCAGGGTTGTAATCTACCAAACTTCGCTGGATTCTGGAGAGGTCCCAGCGGATTGGAAAACTGCAAATGCCCCTATTTAAAAAAGGAGGCAGACAAAAAACAGGAAACTAGAGATCAGTTAACCTAACATCTGTGGTTGGGAAAATGTTGGAGTCCATTATTAAGGCAGCAGTAGCAGGACATTTGGAAAAGCATAATTCAATCAAGCAGAGTCAGCATGGTATTATGAAAGGGAAATCATGTTTGATAAATTTGTTGGAATTCTTTGAGGATGTAATGGGTGGATAAGACGGAACCAGTGGATGTGGTGTATTTAGATTTTGAGAAGGCGTTCGATAAGGTGCCATATAACAGATTCCTGCACAAGATAAAAGTTCACCAGGTTGGGGGTAATATATTAGCATGGATAGATGATTGGCTGACGAACAGAAAACATAGAGTCGGGATAAATGGGTAATTTTCCAGTTGGCAAACAGTGACTAGTGGGTGCTGCAGGAATCGGTGCTGGGACCTCAACTATTTAGTGGGCAAATACATGGCAGATGCAGTATAATGTGGATAAATGTGAGGCAAAAATGCGAAGACAGAATATTATCTGAATGGCGGCAGATTAGGAAAAGGGGAGGTGCAACGAGACCTGGGTGTCATGGTTCATCAGTCATTGAAAGTTGGCATACAGGTACAACAGGCGGTGAAGAAGGCAAATGGTATGTTGGCCTTCATAGCTAGGGGATTTGAGTATAGCAGCAGGGAGGTCTTACTGCAGTTGTACAGGGCCTTGGTGAGGCCTCACCTGGAATATTGTGTTCAGTTTTGGTCTCTGAGAAAGAACGTTCTTGCTATTGAGGGAGTGCAACGAAGGTTCACCAGACTGATTCCCGGGATGGCAGGATTGACATATGAGGAGAGACTGAATCAACTCGGCCTTTATACATTGAAGTTTAGAAGGATGAGAGGGGATCTCATAGAAACATATAAGATTCTGACGGGATGGGACAGGTTAGATGTGGGTAGAATGTTCCCGATGTTGGGGAAGTTCAAAACCAGGGGACACAGTCTTCGAATAAGGGGTAGGCCATTTAGGACTGAGATGAAGAGAAACTTCTTCACTCAGAGAGTTGGTAACCTGTGGAATTCCCTGCTGCAGAGAGTTGTTGAAGCCAGTTCATTGGATATATTCAGGAGGGAGTTAGATATGGCCCTTACGGCTAAGGGGGATCAAGGGGTATGGAGAGAAAGCAGGAAAGGGGTACTGAGGGAATGATCAGCCATGACCTTATTGAATGGTGGTGCAGGCTCGAAGAGCCGAATGGCCTACACCTGCACCTATTTTCTATGTTTCTATGTCTGAGGAAAAGAGTGTTTGAAGACCAGGCCCTTAAATCTACCAGCAAACTCATGATCTACAGGGCTGTAGTAATACCCGCCCTCCTGTATGGATTTGAGGCATGGACAATATACAGAAGGTGTAATGTCTGTAAGCTTGTAATGTTTGTAGCTCCACACTGTGGATGTGGACGTATTGTGTACTGCAAATGCAGGGTTAATAATAAACAGAACCAGACAGATTTCTGGAGACTTCCGAGAGAGCTGCCTAACATGTTACGAAGCTGTGTGTGCTGCGCTCTATGAAGATATCACATTTGGCGGCGAGATAGGATATTTTTCCGATGATTTAAAGCTTAAATTTTGTTGGTGAAGGATTCATCCAACCGACAGAAGACTTTGGAAGTTTCTGTCTTTGGAAAAAATCTACAAAATCCGAGGTAAAATACAGCACACGGTGTGAACAGCTAGAGATTAAAATGGCAGGTGTATTGGGACATTTGGGTGAATATAGACATGACCGGGATCGTTTTAAAGCGTAT
This sequence comes from Pristiophorus japonicus, assembly GCF_044704955.1. NCBI lineage: Eukaryota > Metazoa > Chordata > Chondrichthyes > Pristiophoridae > Pristiophorus > Pristiophorus japonicus. Next base: position 229,601,437 of record NC_091978.1, read on the forward strand.
GTGGATTGGCTAGAAATGTATTTTATTGCAAGTAACTTAATCGCAGTTCCAGACAATGCAGTCCAGAACCGGGCTGTGTTGGATTGTAAGAAAGCGATTTTCTTATCGGAGGTGGGTCCGACATTATACGAAACCCTTGTAAATCTGCTTGTCTCTGATGTGGCAAAGGACACAGTGCTTAAAGAGATTTTAATGAAGCTGGAGCAGCATTGTAACCCCAAACCGTTAAAATTGCTGAAAGCTATTGTTTTGGGATTCGGAATCAAAAGTCTGATGGAAGTATCAGTGATTACATTGTAGCATTAAAAAAGCTATCGATGCACTGTAATTTTGGAAACTTTCAAAACCGAGCATTACGGGATCGTTTTGTTTGTGGGATGAAAAATGATGCGAACAAAAGGAAGTTATTGACGACGGATGACTTGACTTTTGAGATTGCTTGTCAGACAGCGAGGTCGATGGGCATGACCGAACAATATTCCCGAGAATTAAATAATAATTACGGTCATCAGTCAACTGAGGTAAATCACCTGTCGGTTCAAAGTAAAAGACGGGCATGGCAGAAAGTCTCAGAAACTGGAAATTCTACCAAAGCGTCAAAGTGGTGCTTTCGGTGCCTGGGACAACACATTGCTTAAAGTTGTCCCTACGTGAAGGCAGAGTGTTTCTTCTGCAGAAAGACTGGGCATCTTGCGAAGGCATGCCGACTGAAGGGTAAACCAGTTTTTAAAGCTATGAGTAGAAATCCCAAGAGAGTACATAACGTGGAAGAACAACAACAGGACGAGGAGATGTTAGAGTTACACGTCATCAGGAGCACGAGGTTAACAGACAGCGATTCGGAAAGCATGAAAATCCACATAGATGTTGTGGGATTCAAAATACCAATGGAAATTGACACGGGTGCATCCGTGAGTGTAGTACCGGAGTCACTATATCGCAACAAATTGCGTGATTTTCAACTGGAGAAATCCAAGATAGAGCTGCGAGGCTACTCAGGAGAGAAAATTCCTGTGGTAGGTCGTATCACCATACCGGTGAAATATAAAGATCAATTTCAGAACTTGCCTCTAATAGTCGTGAAAGGAGACAAGCCTACCTTACTAGGAAGAAATTGGTTGAGTTCACTGAAGCTGGATTGGAGTAAGATTTTCTGTGTGGAAGCGAGATTTTCATCAACGGATGAGGTTATCAAGAAGTATCCGAAGGTGTTCTACGAAACGGGCAGTCCGATCCAAGGCTTCAAGGCGAGTGTCAGGGTATAGAAGGACGCTAGATCGGTTTACGACAAACCACATTCCATACCATATGCACTCAAGGAGAAAGTTGAGCAAGAACTCAAAAGACTAGAGACTGAGAACATTATTTGTAAGATTGATCGATGTAATTGGGCTACACCCATTGTTGTTGTACCTAAGTCTGATGGTAGGGTAAGATTGTGTGGTGATTATAAAGTAACCATAAATACATTGTCCCCAATACATTGCCGAATATAGAAGATTTGTTCACAACACTGACAGGTGGTCAGATCTTCTCAAAACTGGATCTTACGAATGCCTACTTACAGCTTGAACTAGATGAGGAGTCCAAGTCATGTTTGACTATAAATACTCATCTAGGCCTATATCAATTTAATAGGCTACCGTTTGGAGTGTCTTCCGCCCCTGTTATATTCCAAGGAGTGATGAACCAGATTTTGCAAGGTATTGAAGGGGTAGTATGTTATTTGGATGACATACTAATTTCAGCACCAAATAGGCAAATTCATAATAACATATTGAATGTAGTCCTCAAACGGCTAGAGAAGCACAGAGTGCGAGTGTCTGCTCGTAAGTGTGAGTTATTTAAAAACTCAGTAGAGTACTTAGGGTACAGAGTAGACAAAGATGGTTTACATCCAACCATGGAAAAATTGGATGCAATCAGAAATGCACCCACTCCCAGGAATGTCACTGAATTTTGATCATTCTTGGGTCTTTTGAACTGTTATGGGAAGTTCCTGCCAAATTTGGCTACAGTATTACATCCACTGAATGAACTTTTGAAAAAACAGATCCATTGGAAGTGGTCAAAAGAATGAGATAGAGCATTCAAGGAGTGTAAAAACAAACTGGTAGAGAGCACCATGTTAATTCACTATGACATATCTAAGGAGATTAAGCTAACATGTGATGCCTCTCTGTATGGAGTTGGGGCAGTAATCTCTCATGTATTAAATAGTGGGGAGGAGAGACCAACTGCTTTTGCTTCACGCACTCTCAGTGCCAGTAAGAGTAATTATGCGCAAATTGAAAGGGAAGCTTTGGCATTAATTTTTGGGGTCAAGAAGTTTCACAAATACTTGTATGGTCGTAAGTTTACCATCGTTACAGACCATAAGCCCCTAACAGCAATCCTCCATCCAAAGTCCCCAGTTCCAACATTAGCTGCAGCCCGAATACAGAGTTGGGCTTTGATTTTATCAGCATATACATATGATATTGAATACAGACGATCAGCTGATCACAGTAATGCTGATGCAATGTCTAGGTTGCCCTCCCCATCACAAGTTACACCCGATAGGGAAGAAGTGTTTTATTTTTCACACATTGATGAACTGCCAGTCACAGCTGAAGAGATTGGTAGAGCAACCAAACGTGACCCAGTGATGTCAAAGGTGTATGTGTATATTGCAAATGGATGGCCAAACCAGGTAACAGACAAAGATACACATCCATTCTTCATTCGTAGGAATTAATTATCAGTCGATAAAGATTGTATCATGTGAGGTGCAAGAGTGGTTATACCAAATAAATTCAGGTCCAAATTATTAGGAGACCTCCATGACCAGCACCTGGGAATGTGCTTGACCAAGAGTTTTGCACGCAGTTATTTGTGGTGGCCAGGTCTTGATAAAGATATAGAGTACATCGTGAGTCAGTGTACGACATGGCAATCGGTAAGCAAGCAACCACCACCAGTATCATTACAGTCATGGAAATGAGCTCCCAGGGTGTGGCAAAGGCTACATATTGACTTTGCTGAGTTAGAAGGACAACAATTGTTCATTGTGATTGATAGCCATTCGAAATGGGTTGAGGTGTTTCCAATGTGGAAAATAACAAGTGAAACATTGGACATCTTATGGAAATTATTTTCTTCATTTGGCCTCCCTGAAGAGATTGTTTCGGATAATGGACCACAATTTCGTTCAGAAGAATTTGCACAATTCGCGAGCAAAAATGGTGTGAAACATACCAAGGTTCCACCATACCATCCTGCTTTGAATGTACAGCAGAGCACACTACAAATTGTAAAACGTGCCCTCATAAAACAAATGTTAGATCTAAATCCAAGGAAACGACAGTTGTCATTGGATCACAAATTGGCTAATTTTTTGATTACATATCGAAATACTCCTCATACAACTACTGGTAGAACACCAGCAGCGTTGTTTCTCAAACAACAGCCATGAACCAGATTCTCATTGTTAAAGCCAAATTTGGCACAGTCCGTAGAAGAGACACAATTAAATCAGAAAGAGAATCATGATAGAGGTAGAGTAAAAGAGAAAAGTGTGAAATTAAACCAGAAGGTGAGAGTGAAGAACCATCATCATAAATGGGTAAAGTGGTTACCAGGAAGAGTGGTGAAGATATGTGGTCCTCACACATATTTCGTAAAGATGTTTGATAATGGACAGGTTAGGTTTGTTCATATTGATCATATTTTACCTACAGACATGGAAGGAGTTGAAGGTGGGAATGATTCAATTATTTCTGACTCATCAGATACTTTTGATACACCAGTAGCAAATCCTAAATCCAATGTACTGGAAACAAATCCAGGAGAGAATCAGAATGAAAGTCTGAGTCCGAGTCAGGAAAACAAAGAGCCTGAAGTTAGAGTGAGTTCAAATGAAAATCAGGGAAATTCCGTGGAGGAAATCGTTCCTCAGGATGAGCCGTGAATGAGTTTAAATTCAATACTATGTTTGGAAGGTTCTGTTCGAGAGTGAAGGTATCCTCTTCGAAACAGAAAACAAGTGGTAAAGTTAAATTTGTAAATATGGAAAAAAAAATTATATCCTGTGTTATGTATAAACATGAAAGTTATGTATGATGTTTGTTATGATGGCTTCTTCATTAAGGAGGGAGAAGTGTAATGTCTGTAAGCTTGTAATGTTTATAGCTCCACGCTGTGGATGTGGACGTATTGTGTACTGCAAGTGCAGGATTAATAATAAACAGAACCAGGCAGATTTCCGGAGACTTCCGAGAGAGCTGCCTGCCATGTTAGGAAGCTGTGTGTGCTGTGCTCTGTGAAGATAGCACAGAAGGCACCTTAAGTCGCTGGAGATATATCACCAATGATGTCTCCGCAAGATCCTGCAAATCCCCTGGGACAGGCGTACCAACATCAATGTCCTCGACCAGGCTAACATCCCCAGTATTGAAGCACTGACCACACTTGATCAGCTTCGCTGGACAGACCACATAGTACGCATGCCAGATACAATACTCCCGAAGCAAATGCTTTATGCGGAGCTGCTTCATGGTAAACGAGCCAAAGGAGGACAGCGGAAACATTATAAGGACACCCTCAAAGCCTCGCTGGTAAAGTGCGACATCACCACTGACACCTGGGAGACCCTGGCCGCAGACCGCCCAAGGTGGAGAAAGTCTATCCGGGAGGGCGTTGAGCTCTTTGAGTCTCAATGCAAAGAGCATGAACAGGCCAAGCGCAGGCAGCGGAAGGAATGCGCAGCAAACAAGCCCCACCGATCCCTTCTCTCGACGAATATCTGTCCCACCTGTAACAGGGTCTCTGGCTCTTGTATCGGACTGTTCAGCCATCAAAGAACTCATGTTGGGAGTGGAAGCAAGTCTTCCTCGATTCCGAGGGACTGCCTATGATGATGATGATGATGATGTATCCCAGGAAGACAATGACAATTATAACAGCCTTGGCAACAAAACAGATTTTGGTCAGCATAGTGGAGGATAGTCCAGCCTAATTTTTTTTTAAGTGCATTGGTGAAGGCATAACGGCTGGAGCACTGTGGGCTTGTCTGGCTCAGATATTGCGTTATCAAGTTTACCATGGAGGGTGGATTTGGCTCCAAATCTCTATCAGCAGGCGTGTCACCTTGGAATGACCTTAACTCCAAAATAAAACCCCACCTACCTCATCTGCCTCCCAATGAGGATAGTCACTAGTTGGTTGTGTGTTTTGAGCTTTGACTAGGTGGACAGAAGATACTAGGAGCTCCTTACAAGCAGCATGGTGAGCAGCACATCAAACCATGGAATATATGAGTCCCTTGTGACTATTCTCCTGACCACAGCATGGACACACACCATATCCAGTTGGAGGTGCAGAGATTCAGCAGCAGCTGTTGGCATATTTGCTGCCCAATCAGGGTAGTGACCGAGCTCGGGATAAACACGCATGTGGTCTCATACCTGGCCTCCAAGTCACACCTTACAGTTGCAGTCGCCCCAAGTCTTAGAGTTTCCTCATTAGCCTTGCATTTAACCTCCAGTTTGAAGAGGAAAATTAAATGCTTTTTTCACCTAAGAATAACCCTATTTTCAGCCGAGTGCAAAAAGTCCATGATTGAAAACTATCGTGAGGACAAATATGGTGTAAACTGAAATAAATACACCCTGACACCTCAACAGACTGCTTAACTTCAGAATAGATTACCCCATCACCACATAGCCATTCTATAGCTCATACATAAATCCTTTGTCCTATACATTAAAAGTGTGCTCCTGTAATCTCTTATTACTTAATCCTTGAACTTTGTTAGAGTCATGTGCCATGCGCCTTGACCATCACTTTGGTTTCTTACTAATCCATGGAAGACAATCTGAAATAATGGTGCGGTGCTTCTCTATCCAATCAGTGCACCATAGTCAGATGACATGGCATCTTTCAGCCAGGATGCTGTTGGTTAGAACTCGAAATGGATGAGATACTGTGGCCAAATGTGATAGAAAATAATAACATCACCTGAATTGCCTTGAATAATCCTGTTGATGATCACAGAATAGCAATGATTGTGATTCAGATGAGTGCTTAAGCTGATGCTCTTCCATTCTCGGACTTTGTTTGGTGACTGGACTGCAAAGATAGAGAAAAATAAGAAAAAAACAATTTGTAAGAAAATTAGATGTATTTTTCATGGAGTACCATGAGAAGCAAGCAAGGGATATCTAAACACACCTACCACAGAAAAGAATTCCGTGGAATCGGCTATTTAAAATCCAAAATAATGATTCAAGCAGAAAGTTGTCGCAGAGGATAAGAGTTGTTAAAGTTATAATTTAGATTTTAAGTGACAGCTTCCCTTTTCATTGGCTTCAGCTTGAAATTTTTTAAACGATCTGCACAAAATGTAACTCAGATATCATCTGTGTTTAGTTGATCGTTGTGAGATTAGTGCTCTATTGTAAGAAAGTCACAACTATTAAGCCACTGCTTTGTGAATTTTGTGAAATGGGTCAGAAATGCAGAGGGAAAGACAGAAAGGCTCTGAAATTCTATGTGGATTCTACCGATCTCTTACTGTAACCGGAAGCCTGGTGGAACCCCCAGGAAAATAGAAAGGAGAAAGACTTGCATTTATATAGCACCTTTTGCAACCTCAGGACAATCCAAAGCACTTTACAGCCAATGAAGTACTTTAAAGTGTAGTCACTGTTGTAATGTAGGAAACGCAGCAGATAAAGGTCCCACAAACAGCAATGTAAGAATGACCAAATAATTTGTTTTTGTGATGTTGATTCAGAGATAAATGTTGGCCAGGACACCAGGGATAACTCCCCTGCTCTTCTTCAAAATAGTGCCATGGGATCTTTTACATCCACCTGAGAGAGCAGACAGGGCATTGGTTTAATGTCTCATCTGAAAGATGGCACCTCTGACTGCAGTGTCAGCCTCGACTTTTGTGCTCAAGTCTCTGGAGTGGGACTTGAAGCCACGACCTTCTGACTCAGACGCGAGTGTGCAACCAGCTGAGCCACAGCTGACAGTGGCTGTTTACGTGTTTCTCTGTGGGGTCCTGCTGGTGTTACAGTGGGAGATAGAACTCAGAATGTCGGGGTTAAAATCCAGGAGCAATTATAAGGGGTCATTTGCATTCCCAGCAGGGAACATGCCATGGTTAGAGAATCATGCACGGCACACGTCTGAGTTTTCAATATGTGCTTCTGGTGGGTGAGACTCCTCACTACGACTGTGGATTCACAAAATTACCCCCAAAGTGCCACTTTTGCAGTCAGCTTAAGCAGTTTCAGCTTCACATCAGTGCAAGTGGCAATAAAACTTGAATGTTGGATCAGCTGTCTGCTGCTGAGCAGATTATAGCAGGAGGAATGAAATTACCTCCAGTAGATGGTTTTGCACCCATTTTGCTGCACAAAGGCAGCAGTATAATTTCAACCTTTCTGAGGTAGGTGCAGTGTGTCAGAAACACCAAAAGCAATGCCCACAAACTATTTCCTGCCTTGCTTTTATTGTGGAAGACAGTCCAATTCTTCTGCTACAAATGTTTACATTTACATTTGTGCATGAATGATCATGCATTTGTGTGTCTTCATGTCAACGTATGCATATGTACAAAAGGTCAGTATCACACAAAACAATTCAGCAGAGCTAAGGAACAGGATCTGTAAGTGATGCACTGAAACATGCACCATTGTTAGACTGGTACGTGTAGTAAAATGCACCTAATTTGTCGGTTCTGTATTGATAAGGAAACAAATGCATGATTCACCTTTAAAGCGGATCTTCATCTTGAAAATAGATTGGAAAATAAAATGCCATGATTAACACTAATGTCATCACTCAATCAGCTCTAATGTTTTATATTTACTGCTATAATAATATTGACTATTGGAGGGCAGTGTAGACATCATAAACAGATTTAGCCAGTATCGAAAAGAAAAACACAATCGCTTTGAGAACTATTATTCCATTTGCTTCAGATATGCTTATTTACATAATGTTTGTGTATTTGAGAGAGGCGGGTCCAGATTTCGGGCGCATCCATTTCTCCGCCTGAATAGTGAGGCATGTGCCTCCCCAGATAGGCCTCAATGGAGCTGGTGAAGTGCAGCAACTTGCTGGCGAAAAATTCCGCTGCTGGTGTTGCAGCGGCCCTCAGTTAAGTGGGTCCAGGGGGAAGATCGGGGGAATCACGGTGGGGGGGGGCAGGGATGGGGGCATCAAGGGGGCAGGGAATATGATGCCGGAGATCGGGTGCCAATGAACGTGGGGCTGGGGATCGGGGGTGTCAGGGTGGGGACGAGTTCGGTGGTCGGGATATCAGGGGTCAGGTCTGAGAGTGGCAGTAATGTGGAGCCAGGAGGAACTCCTGCTCCTCCTGGCTCCACAGTCAGGTAGGTTACTTAGCTTCTTGGTTAGGTCTAGCAGGTGACCCTTAGGCCTGGTTTCCATGAGTGTAGCTAGTATGGGCTGCTTTAAGGAAAGCCAATCTTGGACAGGGGATCTCAAACAGGTGTTAGGCCCCTTATTTGCATATGCAAAATCTAACGCCTGCTTCAGGTGTGGGTAAAGAGCACATACCTTTTCTGATTACCCAATCTGTTGTGGGACACACCTCTGCTGAGAAATGTGCTCATTGCTTCCTGCCTGCCATCGGGGCCTTAGTATTCTGAGTCGCACCCAAAAAATGGGAATGGTGTGAACCAGTTTCTAGGCCACAATTCCCAATCCTGTTCCAGCTTTAAGGGGGAAAATAAAAGTTAATTTGGAGTGGTGCCCTGTAGTGAGATCCTTACTTCTATCTGCCTATCTAAGTTCAGTACATTGGGCGCCTATTTCATTGAAGACTCATTATGTAGATTAAACAGCTTCCCACTGGTTCTGTAGTTTAGTTCCACTCCAGCGGGGAGCTTGTTGACTGTGAGGTGGAGCATGGCTGCGAGGAAGATTGAGAAGAGGGTTGGAGTGATAACGCAGCCCTGTTTGACCCCGGTCCGGATGTGGATTGGGTCTGTAATGGATCCGTTTAACCTACACCGCCTCCAGTCCAGGTCCAAGATCACCCTAACCTCTGTCGTTGAGCTGCAGTATGCGGATGATGCCTGCATCTGTGCACATTCAGAGGCTGAACGCTAGGATATAGTCAATGTATTCACTAAGGCATATGCAAGCATGGGCCTTACGCTTAACATCTGTAAGACAAAGGTCCTCCACCAGCCTGTCACCGCCGCACAGCACTGCCCTCCAATCATCAATATCCACGGCGCGGTCCTGGACAACGTGGACCATTTCCCATATCTCGGGAACCTCTTATCAACAAAGGCAGACATTGATGCAGAGGTTTAGCATCGCCTCCAGTGCGCCAGTGCAGCCTTCGGCCGTCTGAGGAAAAGAGTGTTTGAAGACCTGGCCCTCAAATCTACCACCAAACTCATGGTCTACAGGGCTGTAGTAATACCCGCCCTCCTGTATGGATCTGAGGTATGGACGATGTATAGAAGGCACCTCAAGTCGCTGGAGATATATCACCAATGATGTCTCCGCAAGATCCTGCAAATCCTCTGGGAGGACAGGCGCACCAACATCAGTGTCCTCGTCCAGGCTAACATCCCCAGTATTGAAACACTGACCACACTCGATCAGCTTCGCTGGGCAGGCCACACAGTACGCATGCCAGATACAAGACTCCCTAAGCAAATGCTTTATGCGGAGCTCCTTCATGGTAAAGGAGCCAAAGGAGGACAGTGGAAATGTTATAAGGGCACCCTCAAAGCCTCCCTGGTAAAGTGCGACATCACCACTGCCACTTGGGAGATCCTGGCCACAGACCGCCTGAGGTGGAGAAAGTGCATCCGAGAGGGCGTTGAGCTCTTCGAGTCTCAACGCAAAGAGCATAAAGAGGCCAAGCGCAGGCAGCGGAAGGAGCACGCGGCAAACCTGCCCCATCCACCCCTTCCCTCGACGAATGTCTGTCCCACCTGTAACACGGTCTGTGGCTCTTGTATCGGACTGTTCAGCCATCAAAGAACTCACTTTGGGAGTGGAAGCAAGTCCTCCTCGATTCCGAGGGACTGCCTATGATGATGATGTGTACGTGCAGTACACGTTACTTCTGTAAGTGGTGCTGTGATAGGCTGTTTAATGTTAAAGGTGTGACACACAATATCTGTTATTTTACGGTCGTACTGTACCTGGTGATTGCACCATCTGACCAACGGGTTGCCACAAATCACACAATGCCTTCTGAAATTTATTTTCATTCACCATTTTTCTTCACAGTAACTGAAATTTTAATGTGCAAAATAAGGGCTTAAACAAAATTTTAAAATGATGTAATTCACAATCATATTTATCCACTAAAATTATCCTTGTGCATTTTAATGCTTTTGTAATGTATTTACTTGAAAGTCTCAGCCAGGGCATGGATTTGATGGGGCCGAAATTGCCTCTTCCCTTAAGGCTTCTTACCGCCGGAAATCGGCTCCCACGCTGCGGAGTGGAATGGCCACCGATATCGTGTGAAATGGCTGCCATTTTGGAGATTCCGCTCTTGCGGTATCCCGGCGGTGACCCACTCCCGCTACAGCTCTGCTGCTGCCGATCCGTCCTAAGTGCGTCATCAGAGCACGTGCCGCCGATCTTCCCCCCGCCAACGGCAAAATTCCGCTGAGAAAATCTTGCTCCTGCCGCTCGGTGCCAAAAGCTGCTTTTTCTGCCAGTGCACTGAGTTTGTAGTCTTTGTAAAATGACTCCCATTAAAGGGGAGGACCTACTGCCACTGCCGCCATGTTTGTTTTTTTGTTGGCTGACTTGTCTTGTCGGGCCGACAATTATGCTCCTGGGTTCAGCTGGGCCGCCAACAGGCAGCCTGGCACCCCCTCTTGGGTATGGAGTATAATGTTGGAAAGTGTGAGGTCATGCACTTTGGCAGAAAAAATCAAAGAGCAAGTTACTATTTAAATGGAGAAAGATTACAAAGTGCTGCAGTACAGCGGAACCTGGAAGTACTTGTGCATGAAACACAAAAGGTACAGCAAGTGATCAGAAAGGCTAATGGAATCTTGGCCTTTATTGCAAAGGGGAGGGAGTATAAAAGCAGGGAAGTCTTGCTGCAGTTATACAGGGTATTGGTGAGGCCACACCTGGAATACTGCGTGCAGTTTTGTTTTCCATATTTACGAAAGGATATACTTGCTTTGGAGGCAGTTCAGAGAAGGTTCACTAGGTTGATTCTGGGGATGAAGGGGTTGACTTATGAGGAAAGGTTGGTCTCTACTCATTGGAATTCAGAAGAATGAGAGGTGATCTTATCGAAATGTCTAAGATTATGAGGGGGCTTGACAAGGTAGATGCAGAGAGGATGTTTCCACTGGTAGGGGAGATTAGAACTAGAGGACATAAACTTAGAATAAGGGGCCGCCCATTTAAAACTGAGATGAGGAGAAATGTCTTCTCTCAGAGGGTAGTGGATCTGTGGAATTTGCTGCCTCAGAGAGCTGTGGAAGCTGGGACATTGAATAAATTTAAGACAGAAATAGACAGCTTCTTAAACGATAAGGGAATAGGGGGTTATGGGGAACAGGCGGGGAAGTGGACCTGAGTCGATGATCGGATCAGCCATGATCGTATTAAATGGCGGAGCAGGCTCGAGGGGCCATATGGCCTACTCCTGCTCCTATTTCTTATGTTCTTATGTTTCCAGCGGTGGGCAATTTCGGCCCCGATATTTTTAGTCTCTTAGCTGAAGACAGACCATGCAATCTGAGCATGTGCAGTGTGCACAATTTCCCGTCCTGCATCAGTACGATTCAGTCAGCTCCAATGCCAGAATGGCTCTCCTAACCTTTCAGCAACGTTTGATACGAGGGATGAGGGACTTTAGTTATGTGGAGAGATTAGAGAGGCTGGGATTGTTCTCCTTAGAGCAAAAAAGGTTAAGGAGAGATTTAATAAAGGCGTTCAAAATTATGAAGTGTTTAGATAGAGTAAATGGGGAGAAACTTTTTCCACTGGCAGGAGGGTCGGTAACCAGAGGACACAGATTTAAAGTAATTGGCAAAAGGACCAGAGGGGAGATGAGGAGAATATTTTTTGCACACATCCTGCCCTCCTTTGCTATTGTTTTCTGGCTTGGCTCACTCATGCAGCCACATTGCCAGGTTGGCAGCTCTCCCGAATTATGCTGGTGAGGTCTAAACCTGGAAATGATTCAGATCGCCTGATGCTGACTTCGGGAAGGCAGTGTTGTCACTCCGCTGAATTCATTCCTCTTTTGGATGGAAGTTAAAATTCATCATCAACGTTTTTGCTTATCCCAATTTGAGCTCTTACTTTGTTTTAACAAATGAATTGATTGTTGAAAACTGCTTAGACAAACAGACTGCAAACAACATTGATAATTAAAAAATGTAAACTTTCTCATTAATGGCAGCTGTGAGACAACACACACATGCAGACTGACAAAGAGAGACAGAGAGGGAGAGAGAGAAAAAGGCCGACAGATACAGAGACATGCGTAGAGCCCAATCACATAACACTGAATTCAAGGTTTGCAGAAATCTCTCAGCAATGTACAAACCAGTGCTACCAAACCCAGTAACTCCCCCACATCCCAGCGTAACTCCTCCCACATCTCAGCGTGCTGTTAGGTCTGTCCTCTTGCCTCCCCTCACTGCTGACATGTATCAGGAAATCACCAGTGAGCAAAACAACATGTTCCACTTTCACTCTACAGTTCTACTATGTTATGTATGCAATAAAGGTTCAAACTGAGTACTGTTTAACTAAGCAAGGTGCAACTTTGTCTCTGTTTTATTACGGCCCAAAGTGCTTGACTCTCAAAATGGCTGCCCTTTTATACCTGAGCGTGCTGCTCATTGGCCTCCAACAATGACGCCTTCTGGTGGCTACAAACAGAATGTACATACATGACAATACCCCTCTCTGAGATCTTATCACAGTCTTTCACAGGTTGAGACGGTCCGGTGCTTTGCGCTCCCAGGTTGACCGTCTCAGTTCGATTCCAGCCTTGGGTGAGTGTGCGGAGTCTGTTGTGGCTGATGGCTGGATGACTGACTTGTTGAGGTTGGCAGTGGCCATGTCAGGAATTGAAAGTCCATTTTTATTGAACAAGTCCGTGATGGAAATTCCGGGTTCACTGATGACCCTTGCGTCCTGTGAAGACTGCTGGTAGGTTGGTTGGTCGTCGATGGTTTCTTCGTCCGAATGTTCTGGCTCATCTGTGTGCCTCAGCTTTGTCTGATCCATGTGTTTGCTGCAAGTTTGCCCATTCTTGAGCTTAATAATGATTACTCTGTTGCCCTCCTTGGCCATGACCGTACCAGCGATCCATTTGGGACCCTGACCATCATTCAACACGTATACAGGATCATTAACAGAAATCTTGCATGACACAGTTGCACGATCATGGTACCCTTGTTGACTTTGTCTTCTGTATTCAACATGATTATTTAAATCCGGGTGTACCAGAGATAGCTTGGTCTTAAGACCTCTTTTCATCATGAGTTCGGCAGGCGAGACCCCTGTGAGTGTGTGGGGTCTTGTCCTGTAACTCAGCAGTATGCAGGATAAGCGGATCTGCAGTGACCCTTGGGTTACTCTCCTGATGCTTTGCTTGATCATTTGTACTACACGTTCAGCTTGCCTGTTGGACGCAGGCTTGAACGGTGCTGACCTTACATGTTGTATGCAATTAAGTTTCACAAACTCCTGAAACTCATGACTGGTGAAGCATGACCCATTGTCACTCACCACTATGTCAGGCAGACCATGTGTCGCGAAAATGACATTGAGATTCTCTATGGTTGCCATGGATGTGCTGGATGACATAATTATGCATTCGATCCACTTCGAATAAGCGTCCACCTCCACTAAAAACATCTTGCCCAGGAAGGGACCTGCAAAATCTACATGGATCCTGGACCAAGGTTTGGATGGCCATGACCACAGACTCAGCGGCGGTTCCGCTGGTGCTTTGCTGAGCTGCATGCAAATGTTGTACTGATGCACACATGCTTTCAGCTCAGAATCAATTCCTGGCCACCATATATGGGACCTGGCGATGGCCTTCATCATCACTATACCAGGTAACTCACGGACGAACTTCTCTCTCCCTTTCTTGGGCGTTACAACGCGATTGCCCCACAATATGCAATCTACTTGAATAGACAGTTCGTCCTTGCGACGAATATATGGTTTGGCCTCCTCGCACATTTGCTTAGGTATGGCAGACCAATTCCCTTTGAGGATGCAATCCTTTACCACTGATAAAATCAGGTCCTGGCTGGTCCAGGTCTTAACTTTTGAGCCGTGACAGGGGTTCTTTCACTCTCAAAAGCATTCATGATTAACATTAGATCTGCCGGTTGTGGCGTTTACACCTCCGGTGTGGGCAACGGCAACCGGCTCAAAGCAGCGGCACAATTCTCTGTGCCAGATCTGTGGCGAATGACATAATCATAGGCAGATAATGTCAGCGCTCGCCTTTGGATGCGGAATGAAGCGTTGATATTGATACTTTTGCTCTCGGAAAACAATGAAATGAGTGGCTTGAGATCAGTTTCTAATTCGAACCTCAGACCGAACAGGTATTGATGCATCTTTTTAACACCGTACACACACGCTAAAGCTTCTTTTTCTACAATGTTGTAAGCTCTTTCTGCTTTAGACAAACTTTTGGATGCATACACGACAGGTTGAAGTTTCCCCGACTCATTGGCTTGTTTGAGTACGCAACCAATTCCATATGACGATGCGTCACAGGCCAAAACTAAACGTTCACATGGGCCATAATGTACCAGCAGCTTGTTCGAGCAAAGCAGATTGGTGGCTTTCTCGAAAGCTATATCTTGCGATGCGCCCCACACCCAGTTGTCACCTTTTCTCAATAGCATGTGCAGTGCTTCAAGTAAGGTACTCAATTTAGGTAGGAAGTTACCAAAGTAGTTGAGTAGACCCAGGAACGAATGCAGCTCCGTCACATTCTGTGGCTTGGGTGCATTCTTGATGGCCTTGGTTTTCACATCAGTAGGTCTGATGCCATCAGCGGCGATTTTCCTCCCGAGGAATTCGACCTCCGATGCCATGAAGACGCACTTCGAGCGTTTCAGTCTGAGTCCCACTCTATCCAAACGCAGTAGAACCTCCTCCAGATTGTTCAGATGTTCCTTGAAGGCACGACCGGTGATCAGGATGTCATCTTGGAACACAACGGTTCTGGAAACGGACTTCAGCAGACTTTCTATATTCCTCTGGAATATTGCTGCAGCCGAGTGAATTCCAAAAGGGTAAATAAACAGTCCTTTGTGCGTGTTAATGCACGTAAGTCTCTTCGACATCTCGACCAACTCCTGTGTCATATAGGCCGACGTCAAGTCCAGTTTTGTGAACGACTTCCCTCCGGCTAGCGTGGCAAACAAGTCATCAGCCTTTGGTAATGGATACTGATCTTGTTTCGAAACCCTGTTGATCGTAGCCTTGTAGTCTCCAGTTTCTGACTGTACCATCACTTTTCAGCACAGGAACAATGAGGCTGGCCCGTTCATTAAATTCGACCTCACCCGGCCCCTTCAACTCTGAAGCCAGGGAATCCCCTCCACCCACTGACTGCCCAACGAGGAGCATTCCCAGGTGTCCCCGGCTATGGCCTCCTGTATCAGATTCCCATTTCTGACTGCCGGCCAGGTAGTCAACTTGACTGGGTTTCAGGTGGGTCTCTGTAAAGATTGAACCAAATGAGGCTCCTCCATGTCCTCAACCTTGCTGGGTTCATCGTACGTTACTGAGTTCCTTCACACTGTTCCCACCCCCCTGTAAAAATCGAGGCCCAAGAGTCAGGGACTGCAGAAGAACATAGCAAAGGAGACAAAAATATATTTTTACACACTTTGATCTTCCTGAAAGTGAAGACAAGATTTCTGTTTAATTTAGGTGTGGCAATTCTATGTTAGATATATTGGTCATCTATATACTACCCACACGAATGAACAATAAAAATTTCCCAGGAACACAGCTGAGTAAAGCTATTTTTAAATTAAGATTTACCCTAGCTACCTAAAATCATATAAATTATAGGCAGAAGCCTGTAGATTTTCACAGACAGGCAATGTGATGGAATAAACCAGTTTGGCTGCTCAATCCGTCACTAGCGGAGACACTGGAACACTTGACAATAATGCCAAGTGGGGAGGGGGGAAAGGGGAACACAGAAATGTATAGTAGATGAGAAAGATGGTTTTTAACACCTGCAATATTGGGATTCCATTTTCATGGAACAGCGCAGATGTATTTGGGGGATGCCGCAGTCTGGTTGTGCTGGGATCAGTTGTACTCCAGAACTAACATCATCAATCATGGTATGCACAAATACTGCAACACTACACACAAAGCTTATTGACTTCAGAAAGGATGATGCATTTTGCACTGGCACTGTGGGAACTTTGAAGTTCGATGATGCCTTGTGTATTTTTGATACATTCTTAGGACCGGTGCGCTAGCACACTCCAATTAATATACAGGCAACTCTCGATTATCCATACATGGATCCAACAGGAAACCATTGTAACGGGATTTAAAATTCTGTTGCTAACAAGTGAAAAGACAGCTCCAAATAATTTGGAAAAATCACCTTCCAAACTGTCATGTATCTTACATTATTATATATACAGATCTCGTCCGCACTCACTGACTGGGATACCCCTGCGCAACTGTTGATGAAAAGGACTTTAAAAACAAGGCTCTCATTAATCCTCCCAGACATGCACGAAATCGTTGAGGCAAAGCGCCGTAAGCTGACTGAGTACCATGACAGAAATTCGAGGGGGAGATGGAATGAGATAGGGGACAAAGTGTTTGTACTAAACTATGCCAGGGGTCCCAAATGGCTTGCAGAGCCAGTAACAGGCAAGGAAGGAAACAGGCTACTGGTAGTACAAATGGACAATGGCAAAACCTGCTGGAGGCATGTAGACCAAGTCAAAAGCAGATTTACCAACAACACTGCGGAACCAGAGGCAGACTACAATGTGGAACTCGCACCACACCTGGTGGACAGACAGAGGGAACAACCTGAGGAAAGGGCAATCCCAACAGACAGCCCAGGCGAGTCAACAACAATCACACCAATTGAAACAGACAGCCCAGGTGAGATACCAGCAACCACACCCAAAGAAAAACAGACACCAAGGCAAACAACTGAACCACAACTCATGCTCCACGCGAGAACGTAGACCACCTGAGAGACTGAACCTATAAAGACAATAAGACCTTGGGGGAGGGTGATGTCATGTATCTTACATTATTATATATAACTGTATCCTAACATGCTATACATGACTGTAATAAGATATGACCTGTAACCACCAGCATACCTTACCACCAGGGGTGCACTTGCAAGAGACAGGTATATAAGGACAGGTCTCAGGCAAGTGCAGCATTCCATAGTTGTGAAATAAAGGTGCAGATCCAGAGTGACCTTGACTTCACTACATGCCTCGTGTGAATCTGTACTGAGGCGACAAGTTACGGGATTACAGAATCCACAGAATGGCGAACAACGGATCAGATGAAAAGTACAATGCGGGAGACAATTGGGAGTACTTTATAGAAAGGCTCCAGCAAAGCTTTGTAATCAAAGTCTGGTTAAGCGACGATAAGGTAGACAAAAGAAGAGCCCATCTCTTGACCAGCTGTGATTCGAAAACATACGCTTTAATGAAGGATCTGTTGGCACCCGAGAAACCAGCACGCAAGTCATTTGAATAATTGAGCACACTGGTAAGAGACCACCTGAAGCCACCGAGCAGCCTACACATGGCCAGACAGAGGTTCTACAACTAAAGATGCTGTGTGGGCCAGAGCACACCCGACTTCGTGGCGGAACTTTGGAGGTTGGCTAGTTTATGTGAGTTCTCCGATGAACTGAGGAGAGAAATGCTGAGAGACTTTTTCATTGAAGGAATAGGCCATGCAGGCATATTCCGAAAGCTCATAGAGACCAAGAACTTGACCTTAGAGGCAGCAGCACTGGTTGCACAGACATTCTTGGTCGGGGAAGAAGAAACAAGATTGTATTTCAAGACGACATACTTATCACGGGCAGGGACATCGACTCCCATCTCCGTAATTTGGAGGAAGTACTAAACCGGTTGGATTGGGTAGGCCTACGAGTCAAGAAATGCATTTGCCTGTTTCTCGCACCCGAGGTTGAATTTTTGGGCAGAAGGATTGCCGCTGATGGAATCCGCCCAACAGAGTCCAAAACAGAAGCAATTCGCCTGGCACCCAGGCCCCGGGACATCTCAGAACTGCGCGCCTTTCTCGGGCTACTCAATTACTTTGGGAACTTTATGCAGAACTTAAGCACGCTGCTGGAGCCTCTCCATGTGCTACTCAAGAAGGGGTGCGATTGGTTTTGGGGGGACGCCCAGGAACGCACCTTCAATAAAGCACGCAACCTTCTGTGTTCCAACAGTGTTTTGATTTTCTTTGACCCAGGTAAAAAGCTAGTTCTCACATGCGATGCGTCAGCGTATGGGGTCAGGTGCGTTTTGCAACATGTCAATAGTGCGGGCAAATTACAACCCATAGCTTATGCCTCCAGGTCACTTTCACGGGCGGAGCGCGGGTACGGAATGGTAGAGAAGGAGGCGCTCGCGTGCGTGTACGGTGTCAAAAAGATGCACCAATACCTTTTCGGGGCCAAGTTCACATTAGAAACCGACCACAAGCCACTCACGTCCCTCCTATCCAAGAGCAAGGCAATAAACGCCAACGCCTCAGCGCGAATTCAACGGTGGGCACTCATGCTGGCGTCCTACGACTACACAATAAGGCACAGACCAGGCACAGACAACTGTGCCGACACGCTCAGCAGGCTACCCCTGGCGACCACGGAAGCGTCTGACGAACAGGACTGTAAGATAGTCATGGCAATCAATGCCTTTGAGTCCACAGGTTCGCCCATGACGGCTCGCCAAATCAGAGCCTGGACGGCCAGCGACCCCACGTTATCCTAGTAAAAAGATGTGTCCTAACCGGTGACTGGGCAGAGGCTCGCGATGCCTGCCCCGAGGAATTAAAACACTTTCACAGGCGCATGCATGAGCTATCACTACAAGCAGACTGCCTGATGTGGGGCAGCCGAGTAGTCATGCCTCTGCAAGGCGGAGAGGCATTTATCCAGGAGCTCCACCGCGAGCACCCGGGCATCGTTCTCATGAAGGCCATAGCCAGATCCAACGTCTGGTGGCCTGGTATTGACGCGGACTTGGAGCTCTGCGTCTGAAGGTGCACCATTTGTGCCCAACTCAAGAATGCCCCCAGGGAGGCTCCACTGAGCCCCTGGCCCTGGCCTACCAAACTGTGGTCGCGGGTGCACGTAGACTATGCGGGCCCATTCATGGGCAAAATGTTCCGCGTAGTTGTAGATGCATTTTCAAAGTGGGTCGATAGCACCATTTTAAACTCAAGCACAACCTCCACCACTGTGGAGAGCCTCGCAACCATGTTTGCAACGCACGGAATCCCTGACATATTGGTCAGTGACAATAGTCCGTGCTTCACCAGCGCAGTGTTTGTACTAAACTATGGCAGGGGTCCCAAATGGCTTGCAGGGACAGTAACGGGCAAGGAAGGAAACAGGCCACTGGTAGTACAAATGGACAGTGGCAAAACCTGCCGGAGGCATGTAGACCAAGTCAAAAGCAGATTTACCAACAACACTGCGGAACCAGAGGCAGACTACAATGTGGAACTCGCACCACACCTGGTGGACAGACAGGGAACAACCTGAGGAAAGGGCAATCCCAACAGACAGCCCAGGCGAGTCAACAACAATCACACCAATCGAAACAGACAGCCCAGGTGAGATACCAGCAACCACACCCAAAGAAAAACAGACACCAAGGCAAACAACTGAACCACAACTCAGACGCTCCACGCGAGAGCGTAGACCACCTGAGAGACTGAACCTATAAAGACAATAAGACCTTGGGGGAGGGTGATGTCATGTATCTTACATTATTATATATAACTGTATCCTAACATGCTATACATGACTGTAATAAGATATGACCTGTAACCACCAGCATACCTTACCACCAGGGGTGCACTTGCAAGAGACAGGTATATAAGGACAGGTCTCAGGCAAGTGCAGCATTCCAGAGCTGTGAAATAAAGGTGCAGATCCAGAGTGACCTTGACTTCACTACATGCCTCATGTGAATCTGTGCTGAGGGGACAGGACTTTACACAAACACTGTGCTCATTTGTATTTGCTCATTCTCTGTCTCACACACTCTCACACTCGCACATTCTCTCTCTCACACACTCTCTCTCTCTCACTCACCATAAAAATCACCCTCCTCTGCCCTTGCTTTGCTGGTGTGTGTGTGTGTGTGTGTGTGTGTGCGCGCTGCTGCAGCCGCTGTCTCTCGCGGCCGCCGCTGATGTCGGGAACGGGGGCAGGGCCGGCACCGGGTTCCAGGCACAGAACCTGTACATGCATGCTGGTAATGTCCACCTTTTGTTACTGTTTGTAGCTGATTGTATTGATTCATTAAAGTTTTAACTTATAAATGTAAACTTGCCCTAACGATTGTATTTATTCATTAAAGTTTTAAATTTAAAATGTAGACTCACCCTAACGGATAAAATGTTTACCCGGAATAGCCGAATCCCCGAGGGACCCGGATATTTGAGAGTTGCCTGAGCTATGAATTCTAAATGAGGAAATGTAAAAAGCAAAGGCCCTGAACTTGGTGGAAGCTAAGTTCCGCTCAACTGACGCCGAGACCCTGACAGTACTTTGGGCGGTACTTTCATGAAAAAGTCCTGGAAAAACCGTCTGGTGGCATAAAAAGGACTTACCCCATGAATCTGGGCGGCAACGGGCAGGAGCTCCCAATCTCGGCGGCAAATGCAATCCTTGGCAAAGTACCGCCGAGGATTGAGTCGGGCCCAGGGAGAGGGGGAAACAGATAAAAATAAAAATTTGCAAAAAATAAAAAATAAACACTGGAAAACCTTCAGTGTCCCCATCCACCTGAATCGCTGGAAAAACATAAAGAAAAGAAGTTTGCTAACCTTGTTCTGCAGGTCTTCATACTTACCATTGTGATTAGACCAGCCTCCACGTGGCGGTCCTTCCCCCTGCTACAGCGGACTCACGCCCGGACCAAAGTCGCAGGTCAGCGGGCGGGAGGACACTTACGTGCATTGCCCGCCAGCGGATGTCAGCAGGCGCTCCCCAGCGGTCTTCCCTCCCCGCCGGCGAGAGGCCTCCACCAAACTCGCTCGGAGGGGAGACCGCCCAGAACACCCAGTGCCAGCGGGCAGCAGCAGGCAATGAGTCCACCAAGTTCAGCCCCAAAAAGTTAAAAAAGCAAAAATGAGCAAGAGAGAAAGGAAATGGAAATTGAACGAGGTAACGAAAAGCAAACTATAAGAATCTGTAAATGTAGCTGCCGACCTAATGAGCAGGTTTGAGCAGCTTAAGTGTTTGTAATTATCACCTATCAGGCAAGTGGCACTGCCCAAGTATTAGCAGTTGTAAGGCCCTGCCAGGAAGCCACAGTTTATGACAGTACTTTATGCTTCAGATTAATTGTTATTGTGTACAAGATAAGACTTATTGTGCTGGTAGAAAATACTTAAATTACTACTTAAGATGGTCTAATCAGTGATGACAGTGCTTATTTATAAATTATCAAAATTACTCTTTATGTTGAACACAAATGTGCAGTAAATTAGCATGGATAAAGCAATACTTAGTTACAGTTTATGTGCCTAACTGCAGTTACAATTGCATATCATGGAAACGCTAGCCTCCATTACATTTAGAGAAAGAATTTGCATTTATGTAGTACCTTACCACCTCCCTCAGAAACATCACAAAGCAGTCGCATTCAATGAATTATATGAACATAAGAAATAGGAGCAGGAGTAGGCCATACAGCCCCTCAAGCCTGCTCCGCCATTTAATACGATCATGGCTGATCTGATCATGGACTCACGTCCACTTCCCTGCCCGCTCCCTGTAAACCTTTATCGGTTAAGAAACTGTCCATCCCTGTCTTAAATTTATTCAATGCCCCAGCCTCCACAGCTCTCTGAGGCAGTGAATTCCACAGAGTTATAACTCTCTGAGAGAAGAAATTCCTCCTCATCTCAGTTTTAAACGGGCAGCACCTTATTCTAAAATTATGCCCCCTAGTTCTAATCTCCCCTACCAGTGGAAGCAGCCTCTCTGCATCCACCTTGTCAAGCCCCCTCATAATCTTATATGTTTCGATAAGATCACCTCTCATTCTTCTGAATTCCAATGAGTAGAGGCCCAACCTACTCAATCTTTCCTCATTGTGTTCAGTTTTGGTCTCCTAATCTGAGGAAGGACGTTCTTGCTATTGAGGGAGTGCAGCGAAGGTTCACCAGTCTGATTCCAGGGATGGCTGGACTGTCATATGAGGAGAGACTTGATCAACTGGGCCTTTCTTCACTGGAGTTTAGAAGGATGAGAGGGGATCTCCTAGAAACGTATATGATTCTGACGGGACTGGACAGGTTAGATGCGGGAAGAATGCTCCTGATGTTGGGGAAGTCCAGAACCAGGGGACATAGTCTGAGGATAAGGGGTAGGCCATTTAGGACTGAGATGAGGAGAAACTTCTTCACTCAGAGAGTTGTTAATCTGTAGAATTCCCTGCCGCAGAGAGTTGTTGATGCCAGTTCATTGGATATATTTAAGAGGGAGTTAGATATGGCCCTTACGGCTGAGGGAATCAAGGGGTATGGAGAAAAAGCAGGAAAGGGGTACTGAAGGAATGATCAGCCATGATCTTGTTGAATGGCGGTGCAGGCTCGAAGGGTCAAATGGCCTACTCCTGCACCTATTTTCTATGTTTCTATGTTTCTGTAAGTCAACCTCCTCATCCCCAGAATCAACCTAGTGAACCTTCTCTGAACTACCTCAAAGGCAAGTATATCCTTTTTTAAATATGGAAACCAAAACTGTACGCAGTATTCCAGGTGTGGCCTCACCAATACCCTGTATAACTATAGTAAGACTTCCCTACTTTTATACTCCATCACCTTTGCAATAAATATGTGCAGTCACTGTTGTTAAGTTGACAAATTCAGTAGTAATTTTGCACATGACAAGGCCCTAGGTTGAGGGAAGTATGTTGGCCAGAACAACCCATATTGTCATAAGGTCTTGGATGAACAACACAAGGCAGAAATTGCTAGCAAATTTCAGTCATAAAACGGGCACAAAAAATCGCAATTTAGCTCTGGGTTGGCCTGCACTCAATCTAAACAGGAGCTGATCCCACTGCCAAATTTATGGTGTCCATTTTACAGGTGTACCAAGTGGATGCCTAAAACAGGGGTTAGTCCCTTTAACTATCTGAATTAGAGGCCTAAGACCTGCTAAAGGACCCACATTCAGAAATGAGTCCACTATTAGCAGGTCAGGTATCAGGTCTGCTATGCTCAGGATTTTACAGAGGTCCCTGGGGCTGCCAACTAGGGTGTTAGATGCCTTTTAAAAAATAAATATTTTTCTGTGGATCCAGGAGAAGCAGGAGTGCTCCCCCTAACTCCACAGTCCTGGCAATCAGCTGCACCCTGTTCAACCCCCCCTCCCAGAACTTACCTTAGGGTCAGCGAACTGAATATCATTGGTGTTGAGCGACCTATTGTGGTACTGGGATCTCGCCCTGAATATGTAGATGTTATGTCTTCAGATGCTGTAATAATGACTCCACGAGACAATGTGTTGTACTTGAACTGTAGCAACCTTAGTCCATTTAATGTAACTCCAGAGTGAGGATCACATCTGGTGGCCTGCCTTTTATACTAGGCCAGGCACACCTGTACAGGTAACCTACAAGTTTCCCATTGCAGTGTCCTCTGGTGGCACACCTTGTAATAGTACAAGCAGTAACCATGTAGGATACATGACATCACTCTCCCCCAAATCCTGAGTACAAATCGCCTTTGCATTGACTGCTCTGGGCTTAACTCTATCTGGTTGACCCTTGGAGGGTCGTTTCCATCCTGGATGAGTAGGTGGTGTTTCGTTGGCAGTAGAGTTGCTGGTGGTTTCTGTTTGTGCGTCCATGACCACTCCATTCTCTCCTCCCACCCCACATACAGATTGTGCCGTTGGCTTATTACATTCATATACATTCAAGTCCAAAAGAAAATTTGCATTTACAGTATAGCATTCGTGGTACCGTGGTGAGGTAAGTACATTTGAATGGTGAGGTACATACATGGAATATACTTGGAGTCAGTGCTGGGGTCAGCACCGGTGCATGAGGACAAACTAGTGCCAGAACAGCTGGATGGTGTCCAGGTAGTCTGGTGGTGGCGCGGTGCCCAGTGTAGGCAGTGGGATCCCGGTTGCCTGCTCTCGGGGCTTTTGCCGTTGTTTCTAACATCGGGCAGGTTCACAGATGCCTGGGACCTCCCTGTCCTCTCCTTGTGCCCCGGGTCACTGCTGCTCACTGAGGAGCAGTTGTCTAGCAGTGCACAGGGAACTGCTGACTCGCTTGCCTAGGCGTTATTTGGTTTGGGATCCTGGCTGGTTCCAGTCCCATTTGGGAGAACCGTTGCGGGTGACCTTTCGTTGCTGGGTGTAGCCTTGGTGGCGGTAGGGTCTGGGGGCTGCGCCTTAGCGCAGTTTGCTCTTTCAGGCTCATGGCGGTTGGTGCCATCGGGTGCCTGACGTGGAGCCGATCGGGGGCAGGGTATCGATACCGGTGCTGTTGCCCTCCTGAGATCTCTTGCTCTGCAGCTTGTCTATATTAGCTGCTTGTGGTCACACTCTGTGGTGCTACATCGCACAAATTTTCATTACTTATTGTAAATAACCTACAGCTCTGATCACAATCGCACAAATTTTCCTTGCTTATTGCATGTACACAACTCTGATCATCAATTACACATTTTACATCTAACTCACAGTTGCTGTTACATTGATTGCGTGGAACTGTCCCTTTAAGTGTGGTGAGTTGTGGGCCTCCTTTAAGAGAGCCTTGCTATCTTTACCCCAATCCTCTTCTCCGTTTGGTGCCACGTGTTGCTCCATCAGCGCTGCACCTCGTGGTCTGGCCGCCGCCATCTTTTTCTTCAATGCATTACCTCGTGGTTTGGGTGCCATCTTTCTTCCATCCACGATGTCGGCTGCTGTGATCCTCTTCTCCCCGGGTTCTGCCACCGAAGCTGGGAAGTCGCTTCTGGGTCCGATTTTCTTCCTCCAAAGTCCTGCCACTGGAGTCTGGAAGGTGCGTTCGGGTCGGCTCAGCTGGATCATCTCCATGCAGTTGTGCTGAGCGGTCTGTGCCTCGGGTGCCGTGCTGGCCTGCTCTCTGGTGCCGGATCCAACCTCAGGTGAGGGTTTGCTTTGCCTCTGAGCGCAGGGGACTTCGATCGCTGGCGGGATGAAATCTTTCCAGCTCCAATGGATCTTCTCCATCCACCTTCTTCCGAGTAACGTTGGTCCATCACCTGCAACAATCCACAGGGGTAACTTGTGCACCGTCATGGAGTACCTTTCTGCACTACCAATGACTGGGATAAGTTCACTGATGTAGGTGCGCAGCTTTGCCTGAACCAGGATCAACTTGAGTCATTCAGCCTGATTGTCCCATAGCCTCTCAAAGGCTTCTTGATTCATTACTGACTGGCTCGCCCCCGTGTCCACTTCCATGAAGACTGGAATGCCAGTTATCTCAACTTTCATCCTCAACGGAGAACACTCGGTGGTGCAGGTAAACATGCTATATACCTCATCGTGGGGCTGAGCTGCCTCTCTCACTATCGCTTCATAATCCACGCTGGATTCATGGCCATCTGCAGACTCTTCATTAACACGGTGAGTCCTATTTCTTTTACACATTCGCCGGAGGTGGCCCTTTGTGCTGCAGCCTTTACATACATAGTTTTTAAACGGCACTGGTGAGCCCTGTGATTCCCTCCGCAATGCCAGCATGGTGCTACTCGATTAGCCCCCCCTCGGCAGATTCTGAGTTAAGGGACATGAGGGCCTGTTCTCTCTCCCCTGAGAAGATTCACGTTCTACAGTCCAGCCTCTAAAAGGTGCTATTCTGTGCACAGTACGTGCCGGGTTTGAGTCCTGAGGTTGAGCCATCCGCCTAGAGCCGCAGGTCGAGGTCATGAATGCCTGGCTCATGCTGATGACCTTCTGCAGTGTGACTGTGGTATCCGCAGATAATAGCTTATGAAGAAGGCCCTCATGGCCGATTCCGATGACAAAGATATCCTGCAGTGCTTCGTTGAGGTGGTTGCTGAAATCACACGGTGCTGTCAGCTTCCTGAGGTCTGCAGTATATTTCACAATCTCCTGGCCTTCGGGCCGTCGGTGTGTATAAAACCGGTGTCTGGCTGTGAGGATGTTCTCTTTGGGCTTGAGTTGTTCTTGGATCAGCATTACAAGCTCCTCGTATGTCTTGGTCGTTGTCTTCGCTGGTGCCAGAAAGTCCCTGATGAGGCCATAGACGGTGGGCCCATAACTGGTTAGCAGGATAGCTCTGCACTT
The DNA here is from genome assembly GCF_044704955.1 of Pristiophorus japonicus. Lineage (NCBI taxonomy): Eukaryota > Metazoa > Chordata > Chondrichthyes > Pristiophoridae > Pristiophorus > Pristiophorus japonicus. Next base: position 229,628,012 of record NC_091978.1, read on the forward strand.
ATCAGCCAGTGTGGCCGGATTGTCACCTGCCAGGTCGTTTGCTGTGAAGAAATGGTCGAGCCTCTCCACAAAGGCGTCCCAACCATCGACGAACTGCTGCAATTTACCAAAGTTAGCCATTTTCGCGTGAAGGTCCATGATCTCATCGCCAATTGTTATGTCTTCAGATGCTCTAATAATGACTCCACGGACAATGTGTTGTGCTTGAACTGTAGTGACCTTAGTCCATTTAATGTAACTCCAGAGTGAGGATCACACATGGTGGCCTGCCTTTTACACTAGGCCTGGCACACCTGTACAGGTAACCTACAAGTCTCCCACTGCTATGCCCTCTGGTGGCACACCTTGTGATAGTACAAGCAGTAACCATGTAGGATACATGACAGTAGATGTGGCCGGAGGCCCATTGCCAGGCTGGCCTCGGGCCCCTCTGTTTGGTTGCATGCTGCTCGCATAGTGCCGAGTCTGAATCCGAAAGTGGGCCCAGACTAATTTCTATCTCCTCAGTTACAGAACAGCCTCTGTAATAATGCAGCAGTCCCATAATACAGCATCAGCCTAGGTTATATGCACATGTCCTGGAATGGGATTGAATCCACAACCATCTAAGTCAGAGGCAAGATTGCTTTCATTGAGGCAGTAAGCAAGGCAGGCTGACATATTTAATGACAGAAAGAAGGGAAGTACAGATGTTCTGCAGTTTGGGTACTGAATGTGGTTTGCACTATATGGAACACATGGTTGTCTTCCACTGTATCTTTGGACTCCTTTTGTGTGAATGAAACGAGCCTGATAGCAACAGTTGGCCCTCCCAAAGGTCAGCCTGCCAGGGTCAGGGCTGTCTATCACAGCTTAATGACTTTAGTATCTTCTCAGCTGAACGGATACGTCAAAAGTCATATTCCACCTCAGACAGAACAACTTTCAGATCTCCCCCGTCCACCATCTCTCCCAATGACCACGATCACCCCTTGACCACGATCTCTCCCCGACCACAGTCTCTCCCCCCGACCACGATCTCTCCCCCGACCACGATCTCTCCCCCCGACCACGATCTCCCCTTGACCACGGTCTCTCCCCCCGACCACGATCTCCCCTTGACAACGGTCTCTCCCCCCAACCAAGATCTCCCCCCGACCAAGATCTCCCCTTGACCACGATCTCTCCCCCGACCACGATCTCTCCCCCGACCACGGTCTCTCCCCCGACCACGGTCTCTCCCCCGACCACGGTCTCTCCCCCGACCACGATCTCTCCCCCGACCACGGTCTCTCCCCCGACCACGGTCTCTCCCCCCGACCACGGTCTCTCCCCCGACCACGGTCTCTCCCCCGACCACGGTCTCTCCCCCGACCACGGTCTCTCCCCCGACCACGGTCTCTCCCCCGACCACGATCTCTCCCCCGACCACGGTCTCTCCCCCGACCACGATCTCTCCCCCCGACCATGGTCTCTCCCCCGACCACGATCTCTCCCCCCGAGCACGATCTCTCCCCCGACCACGATCTCTCCCCCCGACCATGGTCTCGCCCCCCGACCACGGTCTCTCCCCCCCCGACCACGATCTCTCCCCCCGACCACGGTCTCTCCCCCCGACCACGATCTCCCCTTGACCACGATCTCTCCCCCGACCATGATCTCTCCCCCCGACCAAAATCCCTCCCCCCGACCAAGATCTCCCCCTGTCCACGCTCTCTCCTCCTGATCACGATCTCTCCCCCCCGACCACAAGTAGAGTAGGGAGGCAGAGTGATGGAGATGTGATGAGAGGCACAGCAGGATGAGGTTGAGTGTGACTTTGCAGTAACGTTACGTGATTTACTGAGAGACATGAAATGCTGGCGCCATTGTATCCAGCTCCTCCTGACGACATTCCTGCTTGTAGCCTCCTCTGCATTGTGCAACCAGGCTGAGTTGATCTCCTGGGGAGGTGTCTTCCGCCCATGGGATGGGAAGGGAACCTCCCTGCGTGTTGTGACTATGGAGGGAGTCATGGGAGTGCCTGGGTGCAGCCATGCACCTCTGTGAAGTGTTAGTCAGTGTTTGCAGCAACTCAATGCTGTAGAACACTGACAGCACAAATGTCAAACTCAATTTGCGGCTGGTCCCTTTAAGGAAACTGGCTCATGTCACGTCATCGAATCACGTTATCTGACCCGTTTCCTTCAATTGGCTGGGAAACACGCTGGGCGCACTTAACAAGCCCGACCTACGTGAAATCATTTTACACAGCGGGCTGGAGCCAGCAATGAGGTCGGGACCTGCCACTAACTTCGCCCACCACGGACCCGCCAAGGTCGGGGAAATCGCGGCCTAGGTGTTTCCCATTAGGAGGTAGAGTCACTCCTGGGCTCCTTGTAATGGCTGATTATAAAGTGAAGTTAGGCAATGCCATGGTCAGCTGAGGAATGGTACATGCTGCAGAGAGCATGAAGTGGGGGAAAAGAATTTCTGAAAAAAAATAGCAAACAAAATAAAATAGCATTTCTGAAGAATGTTATATAATACAAATGTTGCGCTTATTTTTTTAAAGCTTCTGGGGAAATTCAATGCACAAAGGGTTCTTTGAGCCAATGCAATATATATTTCTATCCACATCTTTAAAACAATACATTTTTTGCACACCTGTGACAATGAACTTTTCTTAACTACCTTTATTGTTAGAGAAATAATTTGTTGACAAACCCTTTGCCATTTTCTGTATTCATTTTAAGATATTTGTTTCAGATGGCAGCACTGTCAAAAAAATAAATGTTATTTGCAATATCAAACATAAAAAAGCTATGTAGGTCCTGAACTTAATCAATTGTGAATTAGGTTTGAAAGTGCAATCTTTGCAACCGAACTGAGCAATAACTGTAATCACTTGTGAATTAGGTTTGAAAGTGCAGTCTTTGCAACCTAACTGAGCAATAACTGTAAATTAAATAATTCATATGAAAGATACGACCTCTTCATTTCCTGAGGATGTGCTCAGTAACACCAGTTAAATGGCTGTAGGCAATTGGCACCAGGTAAATCACTTATGGCACTATGTGGGCTTGCTATATTTCAGGTTGCATGATGAAAGCAAACAGTCTATGTGCAGTGAATGTTCTAAACCACTCCCTTTGAATATTATTGCCTTCTTTAGTCTTTCACATCCAGTCAGTCATAGGACGTCCCTCGAATGAGGATGACTTGCTTCCACATGAGTTCACAGATGTTTCAATGAAAGACCCAATGGTCCAGTCCTGAACTCCAGGTGTGGAAGATGCCTGTGCATGGATTTTTTTAATGTGTGGTGACCATTGCACACCAGCCACCACACGGGCTTGACAGAGCTAGGTCTTTATCCAGTGGCAAGGATTAACCAGGACAACTGGAAACCTGCTCTGCTGCATTATCCTAGTGCGCACACATATCGCAGTGTGGGCTGGCCTGTGCTGCCCCTGGGCCCTCGGCTTTTCTGGGCCCGTACCCTCATTCGCCGCACCTTCGCCCCCGATGTTCCAGGGCCCAGTGCTCCAGCTCTATTTATAGCCCCAACCTGCGGTGGTGTTCTCACACAGGTTGGAGCGGCCTGTAGACAAAAGGATGTTTATATAACATCTCACAAAAACATCACATATTTCATTGCAATCTAATTTGCTCCTAAAATATTCATTTTGGCCATGGGAAGAAATAAAACAGAGCAGTTGATGTACCCTCTATTGCCGTTGTCACATTATATCAGATCTTCATTCAAATATGTAAACTGGAAAATGTGAATTGGAAAGAGGAAGCAGCAGAGCTTTTGTGGAGTAGATGATTTTTTGAAGGCAAGTTGTCACCTTGCTTCTTTGGTTTTATCCTGTGCTCATCAAGGTGAAGGGTCTCAACTATTCTCAGCTCAGGTGTAGTCAGCTGACAGTAAAGCTCCCACTGCCCTGGCCCAATGATTTAACTGAGCCTCAACCTTAAAAGAACCCTTCGACAATAGCATGATTTATTTTTGCACTTGCTCCACTAGCTACATTATGGCTGTTTGGCTAGATGGCTAGGCTGGAACGACCCAAAATTATTTTACATCCGATCTTTGCACCTGATGGTACTATTATCGTAACACTACTACTGCTACTACTAAATTCCTGTCCGTCAACTCAGCCGCGATGAAAGGGCCGAATGAATTCACTCCATTGTCATTTTTGAACCAGCCTGGCTGCTTCTGCCTTCCATATCCCTTTCTGTGACAAGCCATTTTTGACATTGTCTATCCAGTGTTTCCTTGGTCTTTCTCAGCTTCTTGTTCCATGTACCTCTGTGTGCAGGCCCTCGAAAGGCACTCGCTCTGTTTCCATTCTTGAGATGTGCCCAAACCATTGCAGTTGCCTTTCTTGGATCTTCTGTATAAACATTGTTTCTTGTCCAAGCCAAGATATGATACTATTATCATAATAGTATTATCATAACTCCTGTGATAATCAAAAAAGTCCATGCCAACCTACTGCAGAACCTGGTCAACATTCAGAGATAATGATCGTGCCAAAAAAGTCCTAGGGCTAGACTTATCAGTTTCACCTTGCTACCGCCCATTTAACCGTTGAGATTAAGTATAATGCCCATTTATCGCCTATTTCCCCTAAAAATGGAAACTAACGCCCATTTATCGCCCATTTAACGCTAGCGTTAGTTTCAGCATAAAGTTAATGACGAGAATTAGCTAAAGCGCCCGCCCATATTTTTCTTTCAAATTATGATGTCATCAATCGTGCATCGCCCAGAATACTGTTTAGAATGGAAACTAACACCCAGAAACCGCCCAGAATATCGGCGAGCGTTATTTTCGGCATTTTGCCTATATATTGCCCAAAAGATCGCTCGCCCAAAAAAATCGCTGAAAAAAAGCTGCACTCATCTGACCTTAACCCAGTGTTATGGAAGCCATTTTGTAAATCAGAGGACTTTTCATATAAAAGGCTGCTTCAAGTTCTGGGAGTTTTGAATTCATTTTAAGGTGGTTTTAAAATCGGAACAACCATCTAATCATATTGTGGTCAATTAAAATTTTTTATATGAGTTTTTGGAGGACAATTTATTAATTCTGAATGCATAGTAATAGTAATGGGGCCTGTAATTTCTCAGCCAGTATTGATGACTACTCACTTGCTGCAGACTGAAGATAGGAGAAGGCATATTGAAGAGCATTATGTGCCCAATCAAAGAGATGGCAGACTGCTGAGGAGGAGGAGAACTTATGCCCAACACACTTACAGGGATAAGCGGTCATACCTGAACTTGTCCGAGAACACGTGCCTTAGGAGACTGCGTTTCCGAAAGGAGGTCATCAGTGAGATATGCCAGCTCATTAAGGGAGATCTGCAGCCTACCAGCACCATCAGGACTGCACTGCCCGTTGAGGTCAAGGTTACTGCGGCACTTTCATTCTATGCATCAGACTCCTTTCAGGCCTCAGCTGGGGACATTTGCAGTATCTCTCAGCATGCCACACATTGCTGCATTCGATAGGTGACTGAAGACCTTTACGCTCAAAGGATGGACTTTATAAGAGTCCCTATCACCAGGGAGAACATAAGAACATAAGAATTAGGAACAGGAGTAGGCCATCTAGCCCCTCGAGCCTGCTCCGCCATTCAACAAGATCATGGCTGATCTGGCCATGGACTCAGCTCCACTTACCCACCCACTCCCCATAACCCTTAATTCCCTTATTGGTTAAAAATCTATCTATCTGTGACTTGAATACATTCAATGAGCTAGCCTCATCTGCTTCCTTGGGCAGAGAATTCCACAGATTCACAACCCTCTGGGAGAAGAAATTCCTTCTCAACTCGGTTTTAAATTGGCTCCCCCGTATTTTGAGGCTGTGCCCCCTAGTTCTAGTCTCCCCGACCAGTGGAAACAACCTCTCTGCCTCTATCTTGTCTATCCCTTTCATTATTTTAAATGTTTCAATAAGATCCCCCCTCATCCTTCTGAACTCCAACGAGTAAAGACCCAGTCTACTCAATCTATCATCATAAGGTAACCCCCTCATCTCCGGTGGTAAAAACAGAGAGACAGACTATTATCTGAATGGTGACAGATTAGGAAAAGGGAAGGTGCAACGAGACCTGGGTGTCATGGTACATCAGTCATTGAAGGTTGGCATGCAGGTACAGCAGGCGGTTAAGAAAGCAAATGGCATGTTGGCCTTCATAGCGAGGGGATTTGAATACAGGGGCAGGGAGGTGTTGCTACAGTTGTACAGGGCCTTGGTGAGGCCACACCTGGAGTATTGTGTACAGTTTTGGTCTCCTAACTTGAGGAAGGACATTCTTGCTATTGAGGGAGTGCAGCGAAGGTTCACCAGACTGATTCCCGGGATGGCGGGACTGACCTATCAAGAAAGATTGGATCAATTGGGCTTGTATTCACTGGAGTTCAGAAGAATGAGAGGGGACCTCATAGAAACGTTTAAAATTCTGACGGGTTTAGACAGGTTAGATGCAGAAAGAATGTTCCCAATGTTGGGGAAGTCCAGAACCAGGGGTCACAGTCTGAGGATAAGGGGTAAGCCATTTAGGACCGAGATGAGGAGAAACTTCTTCACCCAGAGAGTGGTGAACCTGTGGAATTCTCTACCACAGAAAGTAGTTGAGGCCAATTCACTAAATATATTCAAAAGGGAGTTAGATGAAGTCCTTACTACTCGGGGGATCAAGGGTTATGGCGAGAAAGCAGGAAGGGGGTACTGAAGTTTCATGTTCAGCCATGAACTCATTGAATGGCGGTGCAGGCTAGAAGGGCTGAATGGCCTGCTCCTGCACCTATTTTCTATGTTTCTATGTTTCTATTTTCTATCAGCCTCGTGAATCGTCTCTGTACCCCCTCCAAAGCCAGTATATCCTTCCTTAAGTAAGGTGACCAAAACTGCACGCAGTACTCCAGGTGCGACCTCACCAATACCCTGTACAATTGCAGCAGGACCTCCCTGCTTTTGTACTCCATCCCTCTCGCAATGAAGGCCAACATTCCATTCGCCTTCCTGATTACCTGCTGCACCTGCAAACTAACTTTTTGGGATTCATGCACAAGGACCCCCAGGTCCCTCTGCACCGCAGCATGTTGTAATTTCTTCCCATTCAATTAGTATTACCTTTTTTTGTTTTTTTCCCCAAGGTGGATGACCTCACACTTTCCGACATGGTATACCATCTGCCAAACCTTAGCCCATTCGCTTAACCTATCTAAATCTCTTTGCAGCCTCTCTGTGTCCTCCACACAACCCGCTTTCCCACTAATCTTTGTGTATTCTGCAAATTTTGTTACACTACACTCTGTCCCCTCTTCCAGGTCATCTATGTATATTGTAAACAGTTGTGGTCCCAGCACCGATCCCTGTGGCACACCACTAACCACCGATTTCCAACTCAAAAAGGACCCATTTATCCCAACTCTCTGCTTTCTATTAGCCAGCCAATTCTCTATCCATGCTAATACATTTCCACTGACCCCGCGTACCTTTATCTTCTGTAGTAACCTTTTGTGTGGCATCTTATCGAATGCCTTTTGAAAATCTAAATACACCACATCCATCGGTACACCTCTATCCACCATGCTCATTATATCCTCAAAGAATTCCAGTAAATTAGTTAAACATGATTTCCCCTTCATGAATCCATGTTGCGTCTGCTTGATTGCACTATTCCTATCTAGATGTCCCGCTATTTCTTCCTTAATGATAGCTTCAAGCATTTTCCCCACTACCGATGTTAAACTAACCAGCCTATAGTTACCTGCCTTTTGTCTGCTCCCTTTTTTAAACAGAGGTGTTACATTAGCTGCTTTCCAGTCCGCTGGTACCTCCCCATAGTCCAGAGAATTTTGGTAGATTATAACGAATGCATCTGCTATAACTTCCGCCATCTCTTTTAATATCCTGGGATGCATTTCATCAGGACCAGGGGACTTGTCTACCTTGAGTCCCATTAGCCTATCCAGCACTACCCCCCTAGTGATAGTGATTGTCTCCATGTCCTCCCTTCCCACATTCTTGTGACCAGCAATTTCTGGCATGGTTTCTGTGTCTTCCACTGTGAAGACTGAAGCAAAATAATTGTTTAAGGTCTCAGCCATTTCCACATTTCCCATTATTAAATCCCCCTTCTCCTCTTCTAAGGGACCAACATTTAATTTAGTCACTCTTTTCCGTTTTATATATCTGTAAAAGCTTTTACTATCCGTTTTTATGTTTTGCGCAAGTTTACCTTCGTAGTCATTCTTTGCTGTCGTTTAAAATTTTCCCGATCTTCTAGTTTCCTACTAACCTTGGCCACCTTATACGCATTGGTTTTTAATTTAATACTCTCCTTAATTTCCCTGGTTATCCACGGCTGGTTATCCCTTCTCTTACCGCCCTTCTTTTTCATTGGAATATATTTTTGTTGAGCACTATGAAAGAGCTCCTTAAAAGTCCTCCACTGTTCCTCAATTGTGCCACCGTTTAGTCTGTGTTTCCAGTCTGCTTTAGCCAACTCTGCCCTCATCCCACTGTAGTCCCCTTTGTTTAAGCATAGTATGCTCATTTGGGACACTACTTCCTCACCCTCAGTCTGTATTACAAATTCAACCATACTGTGATCACTCATTCTGAGAGGATCTTTTACTAGGAGATCGTTTATTATTCCTGTCTCATTACACAGGACCAGATCTAAGATAGCTTGCTCCCTTGTAGGTTCTGTAACATACTGTTCTAAGAAACAATCCCGTATGCATTCTATGAATTCCTCCTCCAGGCTACCCCGTGCGATTTGAGTTGACCAATCGATATGTAGGTTAAAATCCCCCATGAATACTGCCGTTCCTTTTTCACATGCCTCCATTATTTCCTTGATTATTGCCCGCCCCACTGTGAAGTTATTATTTGGGGGCCTATAAACTACGCCCACCAGTGACTTTTTCCCCTTACTATCTCTAATCTCCACCCACAATGATTCAACATTCTGTTCATTAGAGCCAGTATCGTCTCTCACAACTGCCCTGATATCATCCTTTATTAACAGAGCTACCCCACCTCCTTTCCCTTCTTGCCTATCTTTCCGAATCGTCAGATACCCCTGTATGTTTAATTCCCAGTCTTGGCCACCCTGCAACCATGTTTCTGTAATGGCCCCCAAATCATACCCATTTGTAATGATTTGTGCCGTCAACTCATTGACTTTATTTCGAATGCTGCGTGCGTTTAGGTAGAGTGTTTTAGTACTAGTTTTTAATCCATGATTTTTAGTTTTGACCCCTCCTGCAGCCCCTTTACATTCAGTGGCCCTTTTTGTTTTTTGCCTTGGGTTTCTCTGCCCTCTACTTTTACTCATCTCCTTTCTGTCTTTTGCTTTTGTCTCCTTTTTGTTTCCCTCTGTCTCCCTGCATTGGTTCCCATCCCCCTGCCACTTTAGTTTAACTCCTCCCCAACAGCACTAGCAAACACTCCCCCTGGACATTGGTTCCGGTCCTGCCTAGGTGCAGACCGTCCGGTTTGTAATGGTCCCACCTCCCCCAGAACCGATTCCAATGCCCCAGCAATTTGAATCCCTCCCTGCTGCACCACTGCTCAAGCCACGTATTCATCTGAGCTATCCTGCGATTCCTACTCTGACTAGCACGTGGCACTGGTAGCAATCCTGAGATTACTACTTTTGAGGTCCTACGTTTTAATTTAGCTCCTAGCTTCTAAAATTCATCTCGTAGGACCTCATCCCTTTTTTTACCTATATCGTTGGTACCAATGTGCACCACGACAACTGGCTGTTCACCCTCCCTTTTCAGAATGTCCTGCACCTGCTCCGAGACATCCTTGACCCTTGCACCAGGGAGGCAACATACCATCCTGGAGTCTCGGTTGCGGACGCAGAAACGCCTATCTATTCCCCTTACAGTCGAATCCCCTATCACTATCGCTCTCCCACTCTTTTTCCTGCCCTCCTGTGCAGCAGAGCCAGCCACGGTGCCTTGAACTTGGCTGCTGCTGCCCTCCCCTGATGAGTCATCCCCCTCAACAGTACTCAAAACGGTGTATCTGTTTTGCAGGGGGATGACCGCAGGGGACCCCTGCACTACCTTCCTTGCACTGCTCTTCCTGTTGGTCTTCCATTCCCTAGCTGGCTGTGGACCCTTCACCTGCGGTATGACCAACTCACTAAACGTGCTATTCACGTCATTCTCAGCATCGTGGATGCTCCAGAGTGAATCCACCCTCAGCTCCAACTCCGCAACGCGGTCTGTCAGGAGCTGGAGGCGGATACACTTCCCGCACACGTAGTCGTCAGGGACACTGGAGGCGTCCCTGAGTTCCCACATGGTACAGGAGGAGCATATCCCGTGTCCGAGCTCTCCTGCCATGACTTAACCCTTAGATCGGCAACAACAATGCTAAAGTTTATTCACTGTTTTAGAAGAGAAAAAAGAAAAACTGCTCACCAATCACCAGCCAATCACTTACCCTCACTTACCCCCTTGGCTGTGACTTCATCTTTCTGTTTCTTTCTACTTCTTTTTTGCCTTCTCCCTGTAGCTGCACCGGCACGCCTCTCCACGCACCTCCGACGCTGCTCCCGACTCAGCGACGCACCTCCACACGCTGCTACCGATTGCCGCCATGTTGGGCCTTTTGTAGGCCTCTCGCCGACCCCGGAACTCACGCCTCTCCACGCACCTCTGATGCTGCTCCCGACTCAGCGACGCACCTTCACACGCTGCTCTGAGGCACAGACTGAGAGGGCTTTTGGTTTTTCCAGAATAGCAAACTTCCCCTAAGTGCAGGGAGCAACGCGAGCACCTTTTCAGGATACAGAGGTGTTTCGGAACCGAAAGGGATTCCATTCACTGAATGTGCAACTCGTTGTCGACTACAAGCAAATAATAATGAAAGTAAATGCAAAATTTCCAGGGAGCATCCATGATGCACACATCTTGCGTGAGAGCACTGTCTCTGACCTGTTTAAGAGTCAGCCACAAGGTCACGGTTGGATGCTGGGGGATAAAAGATATGGCCTTGCCACCTGGCTGATGATCCCCTTGATAAGCCCCAGACAGAAGCCGAGAAGTGATACAACGAAAGCCACATAGCCACACGCAATATTGTCGAAAAGACAATTGGAGTGCTTAAGCAACGCTTTAGATGCTTGGAACACTCAGGAGGTGAATTACAATACCACCCTGAGCAGGTCGCTCAATTTATTGTGGTGTGCTGCATATGTTGCATAACTTTGCTATCAGCAGGGGACAAGAATTGCCAGATGGGACTGGCGGTCCATCTCAGGAGAGAGGGAAAGCGGAAGAAGAGGACGAGGAGGGGGATGAGGACCTCGGCGAGGACAATCAGGCTGGCATTGAAACCATGCCCCCACCCCACTCTAGACCGCAGGAAAGGACCCATGGTGGTTACGCAGCTGCAAGACTGTTGCGTCAACAGTTCATGAATGAACGCTTTGCTTGAACTAACATGGTGGTAGTTACACAACTGCAAGATTATTGTGTCTGCAGCTCGTAAATGAACGGTTTGCGTTACGTTGGTGACAGTTACAATTACCGTTGATTTATGTTACGTTTCATCTTTGCCTTTCCTAGTCTAACCTCACAAATGTTTGCAAACTTTGTATATGCTTAACGGTTCTGCTATCTGAAGACACTGCACAACAATGTTAAGTTAAATAAAAAATATTTATGTTATTATTAAAATTCTTTTTTTTAAGCAAACACAACTCAACAGTTAAAACCCATGTATCCCCCTTCCCCACCCAACAGTGAAACATTTATAAATAATAAATGTTATAAACAACAACAACGATTTTTATAAACACACGTGCACCCCCCTCCCCCACCCCAACCCAAAAGCGAAAAAGTTTAAAATGTTTTAATTGAAAAATGAACAACAACAACAGCAATATCAACATAATTTAAACAATTTAAACAATTCAAACACGCACCCACCCAACATTCATCGCATTTAAAAAAATAAACAACAATAAGCCTCTCTCCCTTCATCCCTACCTGCGGCCACGCCCCTCCTTTCCTTCACCCCGCCCCCCCGCCCTCGGGTCTGTACCCCACCTCTTCCCCTCCCCCTACCAACAAGTTGCTTTGCAGGAGGGCACCTCAAGCACTGCTTCGGTTGGGGGTGTGACAGCAGATCCATAGATTGGGCAGTCGATGGAGAATGTCCTCCGAGCGAGAAGCACGAGCTTCCTCCTGACTCGCATGTGTCTCTAGCAATGGGGGTGTTATGTCTTTAATACTCTTATGAATGACTCCATGTGGTCTAATACTGTACTTGAGCTGTTGTGACCTTCGTCCCATTTATTGTAACTCCAGAGTGAGGCACAAGCATGGTGGGCAGCCTTTTGTACTGGGCCCTGCACACCTATGCAGGTGACCCTCAGGTCTCCCACCGCAGTGCCCTCTGGTGGCACACCTTATGTGACTATCCAGTTAGTAGTCATGGTCAACATACATGACATCACTTCCCCCCAAGTCTTTAATGCAAATTGACTCGTACATTGACGATGACCTGGGCTTTGCTCTTCCTGGTTGACCATTGGAGGGTCGCATCTAGCTTGGGTGGGTTGGCAGTGAGATTTGTTGCCAGTGGAGGTCCCCGTGGTTTCTGGTTGTGAGTCCATGACTACTCCATTCCGCCCCCCCCCCCACACAGAGATCATGCTAATAGCCTGTTACATGCAGGTTGCATTCAAGTTCATCACATGGGTTTTACATTTACATCTTGGTACATTTGTTGGGTGGATTACAGTTGCATTTCTTTTTGTGTGGTACATTTACAGGATCAGTATAGGTATATCAGTACAGGTACACAAGGACAGTCTATTTCCAGCACGGCCGGAGGAGATTCGGGTTGTCTGGTGGGGGCGCAGTGCCCCATGCTAGTGGGTCTGTGGGCGAGGTGAGCTCATTTTGCTCGAGTTGTCGGAGCTCAGGGTTCTTGCCGTTACTCCTAGTGTCAGGCTGGCCCAAAGACAGCTGATGTGTCTGTGGCCTCCCTGTCTTTTTCGTTTGCACAATGTCGCTGCTGCTCCCTGGGAAGTGGTCTAAGCGAGTGAGCATTTTGTCTAAGCGATGGTGGGGCTGCCTCGTCTTGTCTGGCAGTACGCAGGGGACTGCTGACTCGCTTTCCTTGAGAGCACCGTTGTGAGCACTCTCTAGTTTGCGATCCTGGCTGGTCCAGGTCCCGTTTGGAGGAGTTGTTGCGGGTGACCCTTGGCTCTTGGGCATTGCCGTGGTGGCGAGTGGGTTTGTGGGCTGCGCCTTTTCCACCCGGGTGGTGGGCGACGGTAGCCGACTGCGAGCACAGGCGCAGTTTATTGTTTCTGGCCCGTGGCGGTTCATGCCATCGGGTGCCTGCAATGTTAAACCGATATGAGGCAGGGTATCGCTACCGGTACCTCTGCTCTCCGGGGATCATTTACTCTGCAGCTTGTCTACTTCTGACAGCTGTGGGGACACTTTATGATACATCGTTCTGGTCCCGGGGACACAGGCTACAGCATTGGGTAGCACGCTGGACATGTGTACGACTGTTAGGTGTTCGCCCGCTACATTGGCTGATTGCAATTTGCACCCGACATCGCTCAACAACATTTTGCTCGTTACAGCTTGACTTTTACATTGATTGCCAATTTCAAGCAGTTCATTCAAAAATGACGTGTTGCTGGCCTCCTTTAAAATGGCCTTACTATTTTTACCCCAATCGTCTTTCTTGCGTGGAACCACGTGTCGTTGTTCCATTAGCGCTGCACCTCCTGGTTTGGACGTCATCTTTTCCCTGTCCATGATGTCGACTGCCACGATCTTCTTTCCCAGGGATTCTGCCACTGAAGCTGGGAAGGCGCCCTCGGATCCAATCTTCCTCCCCAGGAGTCCCGCCACTGAAACATAGAAACATAGAAAATAGGTGCAGGAGTAGGCCATTCGGTGCTTCGAGCCTGCACCGCCATTCAATAAGATCATGGCTGATCATTCCCTCAGTACCCCTTTCCTGCTTTCTCTCCATACTCCTTGACCCCCTTAGCCATAAGGGCCATATCTAACTCCCTCTTGAATATATCCAATGAACTAGCATCAACAACTCTCTGCGGCAGGGAATTCCACAGGTTAACAACTCTCTGAGTGAAGAAGTTTCTCCTCATCTCAGTCCTAAATGTCCTGGTTCTGGACTTCCCCAACATCGGGAACATTCTTCCCGCATCTAACCTGTCCAGTCCCGTCAGAATCTTATACGTTTCTAGGAGATCCCTCTTATCCTTCTAAACTCCAGTGAATAAAGGCCCAGTTGATCCAGTCTCTCCTCATATGACAGTCCAGCCATCCCTGGAATTAGTCTGGTGAACCTTCGCTGCACTCCCTCAATAGCAAGAACGTCCTTTCTCAGATTAGGAGACCAAAACTGAACACAATATTCCAGGTGAGGCCTCACTAAGGCCCTGTACAACTGCAGTAAGACCTCCCTGCTCCTATACTCAAATCCCCTAGCTATGAAGGCCAACATACCATTTGCCTTCTTCACCACCTGTTGTACCTGCATGCCAACCTTCAATGACTGATGAACCATGACACCCAAGTCTCATTGCACCTCCCTCTTTTCCTAATCTGTCGCCATTCAGATAATATTCTGCCTTTGTGTTTTTGCCCCCAAAATAGATAACCTCACATTTATCCACATTATACTGCATCTGCCATGCATTTGCCTACTCACCTAACTTGTCCAAGTCACCCTGCAGCCTCTTAGCGTCCCCCTCACAGCTCACACCGCCACGCAGTTTAGTGTCATCTGCAAACTTGGAGATATCACACTCAATTCCTTCATTCAAATCGTTAATGTATATTGTAAAGAGCTGGGGTCCCAGCACTGAGCCCTGCCGTACTCCACTTGTCACTGCCTGCCATTCTGAAAAGGATCCGTTCATCCTGACTCTCTGCTTCCTGTCTACCAACCAGTTCTCTATCCACGTCAGTACATTACCCCAAATACCATGCGCTTTGACTTTGCACACCAATCTCTTGTAAGGGACCTTGTCAAAAGCCTTTTGAAAGTCCAAATACACCTCATCCACTGGTTCTCCCTTGTCCACTCTGCTAGTTACATCCTCAAAAAATTCCAGAAGATTCGTCAAGCATGATTTCCCTTTCATAAATCCATGCTGACTTGGACCAATCATGTCACTGCTTTCCAAATGCGATGTTATTTCATCCTTAATGATTGATTCCAACATTTTCTCCACTACTGATGTCAGACTAACCGGTCTATAATTACCCGTTTTCTCTCTCCCTCCTTTTTTTAAAAGTGGTGTTACTCCAGTCCATAGGAATTGATCCAGAGTCGATAGACTGTTGGAAAATGATCACTAATGCATCCACTATTTCGAGGGCCTCTTCCTTAAGTACTCTGCGATGCAGACCATCAGGCCCTGGAGATTTATCAGCCTTCAATCCCATCAATGTCCCGAACACAATTTCCCGCCAAATAAGGATATCCTTCAGTTCCTCCTTCTCACTAGTCCCACTGTCCCCTAGTACATTTGGAAGGTTATTCGTGTCTTCCTTCATGAAGACAGAACCAAAGTGTTTGTTCAATTGGTCTGCCATTTCTTTGTTCCCCATTATAAATTCACCTGAATCTGACTGCAAGGGACCTACATTTGTCTTCACTAATCTTTTTCTCTTCACATATTTATAGAAGCTTTTGCAGTCAGTTTTTATGTTCCCTGCAAGCTTCCTCTCGTACTCTATTTTCCCCCTCTTAATTAAACCCTTAGTCCTCGTCTGTTGAATTCTAAATTTCTCCCAGTCCTCAGGTTTGTTACTTTTTCTAGCCCATTTATATGCCTCTTCCTTGGTTTTAACACTATCCTTAATTTCCCTTCATAGCCACGGTTGAGCCACCTTCCCCGTTTTATTTTTACTCCAGACAGGGATGTACAATTGCTGAAATTCATCCATGTGATCTTTAAATGTTTGTCATTGCCTATACATCGTCAACCCTTTAAATATCCTTTGCCAGTCTATTCTAGCCAATTCACGCCTCATACCATCGAAGTTACCTTTCCCTAATTTCAGGACCCTAGTTTCCAAATTAACTGTTTCACTCTCCATCTTAATAAAGAATATACATAGATGACCTGGAATGTACATAGATGACCTGGAAGAGGGGACAGAGTGTAGTGTAACAAAATTTGCAGATGACACAAAGATTAGTGGGAAAGCGGGTTGTGTAGAGGACACAGAGAGGCTCCAGAGAGATTTAGATAGGTTAAGCGAATGGGCTAAGGTTTGGCAGATGGAATACAATGTCAGAAAGTGTGAGGTTATCCACCTTGGAAAAAAAAACTAAAAGGGAATATTATTTGAATGGGGAGAAATTACAACATGCTGCGGTGCAGAGGGACCTGGGGGTCCTTGTGCATGCATCCCAAAAAGTTAGTTTGCAGGTGCAGCAGGTAATCAGGAAGGCGAATGGAATGTTGGCCTTCATTGCGAGAGGGATGGAGTACAAAAGCAGGGAGGTTATTCTGAAACTGTATAGGGTATTGGTGAGGCCGCACCTGGAGTACTGCGTGCAGTTTTGGTCACCTTACTTAAGGAAGGATATACTAGCTTTGGAGGGGGTACAGAGACGATTCACGAGGCTGATTCCGGAGATGAGGGGGTTACCTTATGATGATAGATTGAGTAGACTGGGTCTTTACTCGTTGGAGTTCAGAAGGATGAGGGGGGATCTTATTGAAACATTTAAAATAATGAAAGGGATAGACAAGATAGAGGCAGAGAGGTTGTTTCCACTGGTCGGGGAGACTAGAACTAGGGGGCACAACCTCAAAATACGGGGGAGCCAATTTAAAACCGAGTTGAGAAGGAATTTCTTCTCCCAGAGGGTTGTGAATCTGTGGAATTCTCTGCCCAAGGAAGCAGTTGAGGCTAGCTCATTGAATGTATTCAAGTCACAGATAGATAGATTTTTAACCAATAAGGGAATTAAGGGTTACGGGGAGCGGACAGGTAAGTGGAGCTGAGTCCACGGCCAGATCAGCCATGATCTTGTTGAATGGCGGAGCAGGCTCGAGGGGCTAGATGGCCTACTCCTGTTCCTAATTCTTATGTTCTTCTTATGTTCTTATTCTACCATATTATGGTCACTCTTCCTCAAGGGGCCTCGCACAACAAGATTGCTAATTAGTCCCTTCTCATTACACATCACCCAGTCTAAGATGGCCAGCTCTCTAGTTGGTTCCTCGACATATTGGTCGAGAAAGCCATCCCTAATACACTCCAGGAAATCCTCCTCCACCGCATTACTACCAGTTTGGTTAGCCCAATCAATATGTAGATTAAAGTCGCCCACGATAACTGCTGTACCTTCATTGCACACATCCCTTATTTCTTGTTTGATGCTGTCCCCAACCTCACTGCTACTGTTTGGTGGTCTGTACACAACTCCCACTAGCGTTTTCTGCCCTTTGGTATTCCGCAGCTCCACCCATACCGATTCCTCATCATCCAGGCTAATGTCCTTCCTTACTATTGCATTCATTTCCTCTTTAACCAGCAATACCACCCCTACTCCTTTTCCTCTCTGCCTATCCTTCCTAAATGTTGCATTCGGGTCATCTCGGCTGGATCATCGCCATGCAGTCGTGATGAGCGGTCTGTGCCTCAGGGGCTGCGCGGATCTGCTCTACGGTGCCTGGTCCAACCGAAGGTGGGGGCTTGCTTTACCTCTGAGCATGAGGGACGTCGATCGCTGGAGGGATGAAGTCTTCCCCATTCCAATGAATCTTCCCCATCCATCTTCTTCCAAGTAGCGTTGGTCCATCACCTGAAACAATCCACAATGGTAAATTGTGCACCACGCCATCATGGGATACACTTACATCTGATATCAGTTCCTTGGTGTAGGTGCGCAGTTTTGCCTGAGCCGGGACCAGCTTGGGTCATTCAGCTTTATTGTTCCATAGCCTCTCAAAGGCTTCCTGGCTCATTACTGACTGACTCGCCCCTGTGTCCTCTTCTATGAAGACTGGAACGCCATTTATCTTGACTGCCATTATCACTGGAGGACAATCTGTGGTGCAGATATATACTCCATACACTTCGTCCTGGGAATGAGCTGCCTCTCTAGCCATCTCCTCGTAATCCGCGCTGGATTCACAGCCATCTGCTGACTCTTCTTCCACATGGTGAGTCACAGCTCTTTTGCACATTCGCTGGAGGTGGCCGTTTGTGCTGCAGCCTTTGCACACATACTGATGAGTCCTGTGATTACCTCCGCAACACCAACATGGTGCTACTCGACTTACGTTTGTATCCCTTGGCGAACTCTGGATTAAAGGACTCTGAGGCCTGTACGCTTTGCTCTGGGCAGATTCATATTCAACAGTTCTGCCTGTGAAAGGCGCCATTCTATTTCCAGTATTTGCCGAGTTTGAGTCCTGAGAGTGAGTCATCATCTACTTGGAGCTGCAGGTTGAGGTCATGAACGCCTGGCTGATGCAGATGGCCTTCTGTAGAGTGACGGTGGTTTCGGCAGACAGTAGCCTTTGAAGAAGAGCCTCATGACCGATGCTAATTACTAAGACACAACGCATTGGTGAGGGATGCGCTGAATTCACACGACCCTGCTAGCCTCCTGAGCTCGACAGTGTACTTCGTGATTTCCTGGCCCTCGGGGCGGCAGTGTGTATAAAATCGATGCCTGGCCGTGAGGATGCTCTCCTTCAGTTTGACTTGCTCCCGAATTAGCACTTTCAGCTCCTTGTATGACTTGGTCGTTGTTTACTCTGGTGCAAGCAAGTCTCTGACGAGGCCGTAGACCGCGGGCCCACAACTGGTCAACAGGATAGCTCTGCGTTTATCTGCCAGCGTGCCCGGATCATCGCCTACCAGGTCGTTTGCTATGAAATATTGGTCAAGCCGCTCTGTAAAGGCTTCTCAATCTTCACTAATGCACCAACGTTAGTCATTTTTGCGTGAAAGTTCGTAATCTCGTCGCCAGTTGTTATGTCTTTAATACTCTTATGAATAACTCCATGAGGTCCAGTATTGTACTTGAGCTGTTGTGACCTTAGTCCCATTTATTGTAACTCCAGAGTGAGGCACAAGCATGGTGGGCAGCCTTTTATACTGGGCCCTGCACACCTATGCAGGTCTCCCACTGCAGTGCCCTCTGGTGGCACACCTTATGTGACTATACAGTTAGTATACATGGTCTACATACATGACAGGGGGTACCGTACCTTGGGGTGCAGTGCCGTATTCCAGGACCACTGGCTGCCCTCTGCCACCCGTGTTCCCGGCTATTCGCTCCAGTGCCACGGCTATCCGCAACATCTTCTCTGCAACGATCGCGGACAGATAATCCACCCGTTGCTTGGAGGAGCTCCTGACCAATGTCGATGCTCGTCCTGGACAAGTTAACCATGTCCACATTCGGAGCAGTCTGACTGTGCCGAACCAACTTCTCCGGGGTCGGCGCTGGCAAGGAACCACTCAGGGTGCCCTGCTGTAAGGAGCTTGGCCCCACTACCTCCTTG
Organism: Pristiophorus japonicus; assembly: GCF_044704955.1. Classification (NCBI taxonomy): domain Eukaryota; kingdom Metazoa; phylum Chordata; class Chondrichthyes; family Pristiophoridae; genus Pristiophorus; species Pristiophorus japonicus. The sequence goes on from NC_091978.1 coordinate 229,647,565, forward strand.
GTTGAAGAGGACGTGGCCGCAGGAGCACTTATGGAAAGGGCTGCAGGCTCCTCCTCCACCTCATCACTGTCCTCAGTGGAGAGGAGGACCTGTTGCAAGATGGACGACACTCTTGCATCCTCGCCTCCAGAGATAACAACAACAGGATCCTGGGGCGCCTGCGTACCTGGAAGACCTGCGAGTGTACTGTCTGGTGAGCTAGAAATCATAAATTAGGTCATTCGAAGAGAACGGGGTGCTAGGGTCACATGAGAATGCTTATGCTACACAGGCATATGCACGAGGAGCAACACTACTGCTATAAATATACTGACAGACATCACATATAATTAACATCATGATAGTACAGAATCTGCATTGGATTACAATGATATTTCATGATCCCATCATTAATTACATAACATTACATAGCATTACATAACATTATATCAATCATATATAATACGGAAATGAATGGCATTAAATTAGTTTAAATCACCTATGGATTATACATTACTCACGTGGTGCGAGAACGGGTTAAGCACCTACACGGGTGGCCGACCCATTGTGGACTCCCACCAATGCCAACACCTGCTCTTCCAAATCAGTAAGGGTGCTAATGTCAGATTGGTCACCACCCGTGTGCCACGGTTGGCCCTAATCTTCGAAAGCTTCTTCTGCAAAAGTAACAAGAGCATGGCATGGCATAAGATCATTGCTAGGTACTTTTACAGATAAAACAAATAGAAGATTACTGACAGATATCATATTATTATTGTTATTATTACACAACACACAGACAATCCACAATCAGTCATCCCATGCTAATTATAGTCACTGTTAATGTTATATACTATTACACTTCGCATGCATAGTTATACACTTCGCATGCATGCAGGAAAAATGCGGGGAACAGCGCCAGCCCTTATACATAGCCTTCTTCGACCTTACAAAGGCCTTTGATACTGTCAACCGCGAGGGTCTATGGAGCGTCCTCCTCCGTTTCGTACGTCCAAACGTATGTCACCATACTGCGCCGGCTCCACGATGACATGCAAGCCGTGATCCTTACCAACGGATCCATCACAGACCCAATTCATGTCCGGACCGGGGTCAAGCAGGGCTGCGTCATCGCTCCAACCCTCTTCTCAGTCTTCCTCACTGCCATGCTCCACCTCACAGTTGATAAGCTCCCCGCTGGAGTGGAGCTAAACTACAGACCAGTGGGAAGCTGTTCAACCTTCGTCGTCTCCAGGCCAGGTCCAAGACCACTCCAACCTCTGTCGTCGAGCTACAGTACGCGGACGACGCCTGTGTCTGTGCACACACACAGGCTGAACTCCAGGACATAGTCGAGGCATATGAAAGCATGGGCCTTACGCTAAACATTAGTAAGACAAAGGTCCTACACCAGCCTGTCCTCGCCGCACAGCACTGCCCCCCAAACATCAAGATCCATGGCATGGCCCTGGAGAACGTGGACCACTTCCCCTATCTCGGGAGCCTCCTACCAACAAAAGCAGGCATTGATGATGAGATCCAACACCGCCTCCAGTGCGCCAGTGCAGCCTTCAGCCATCTGAGAAAAAGAGTGTTTGAAGATCAGTCCCTCAAAACTGTCACCAAGCTCATGGTCTACAGGGCCGTAATAATACCCGCCCTCCTGTATGGCTCAGAGACGTGGACCATGAACAGTAGACACCTCAAGTTGCTGGAGAAATACCTCCAGCGATGTCTCCGCAAGATCCTACAAATCCCCTGGGAGGACAGACACACAAACATTAGCGCCCTCGTCCAGGCCAACATCCCTAGCATTGAAGCACTGACCACACTTAATCAGCTCCGCTGGGCAGGCCACGTAGTTTGCATGTCAGACATGAGATTCCCAAAGCAAGTGCTCTACTCGGAGCTCCTTCACGGCAAACGAGCCAAAGGCGGGCAGAGGAAACGTTACAAGGATATCCTCAAAGCCTCCCTGATAAAGTGCGACATCCCCACTGACACCTGGGAGTCCTTGGCCATAGACCGCCCTAAGTGGACGAAGTGCATTCAAGAGGGCGCTGTGCTCCTCGAGTATCGTCGCCGAGAGCATGCAGAAATCAAGTGCAGGCAGCGGAAGGAGCGTGCGGCAATCCAGGCTCTCTGCCCACCCTTTCCTTCAATGACTATCTGTCCCACCTGTGACAGAAACTATGGTTCTCGTATTGGACTGTTCAGCCACCTAAGAACTCATGCTAAGAGTGGAAGCAAGTCTTCCTCGATCCCGAAGGACTGCCTATGATGATGATATATCTATTGTCTGAGAATAACTTGAATAAGATCGAGGTTTGGATTGAACAATTACCAGTCTAACTACAATACATCATATCTGCATTTAAATTAATCATTGCATCATTACAATTTATAATATAAATAAATTTAATACTTACTCTGCCTGATCCAACCAGATCATTCCAGTGCTTCCGGCACTGGTTGGGCTCCTTCACCTCATGTGTGCTCGCAGATGTAACCTCGGCTATCTCCGCCCAAATCTTTTGATAAACCCGGGAGGGGCGGTTTCCCACGACCACCCCAGGTCAATTGGGTCCACCTATTTTTGACCTCTGTCACTAAGGCAACATTGACCTCCTCACTAAAGCATTTGCACAACAATGTCCTCCCATCTCTCCCTCTTCCGCCACTTCCTCCTCCTCCTCGCTCATCCTTCTTTCATTCATTTGAATTGCATCCATATTTTTTTAGCAAAAAATCTCAAAACAATCTCACAAATAATCAATCCACAATACTAGCACTACAATCCCTCAGCAGCTTTCTCCACTATCTCTCTCTCCTCTTTCACTTTCACTCTCTTCTGTGCGCATATGTAGATGACCCCTGACCCCCTGAAACACGGGAAAAGACCGTTGCTATGGACGTCGGCCTTGCACGACTGAATAAATCATTAACGCCCATTTCACATCACTATGGCTAACGCCCAAATTAAAAAGTGGAAACTAGCGGGTTTGAAAATGGGCAATATTCCGGCGATTACAAAAAAATATATAATCGATAATGCTGGAAATATCGTCCACTTTTGGGCGATCTGGAGACTAATGCAAAGTCTAGCCCCTAGACATTGACTGCCACCAACAAGAAAAACAACCCAACCACTTCTCCTTGACCTTCAATGGCACCACTTTGGAGTGAGAATTGACCAGAAAGTTACTGGATAGGCAAATCAACACAGTATTTACAAGAGCAGGGAAGAGATTGAATATTTTATGATGTGACTCATATCCACATCCCTCAAAACCTCTCCATCATCTACAAAAGTCATGTGTGTGATACAATATTCAAAGCTTGGCAACATCCAGTGCAGAGCTTGTCTGGTGCCCCTGCCACTGGAATCAATATCTGCCCCCTCCGCCACCAGCTCAGTGTGGCTGCAGTATTTACGATCCACAACATTCCCTGCAGCAACTCACCAAGCTTACTTCAACGGCATCTCCCAGCCCTGTGACCTCCATCCCAAGAAGGATAAGAGCAGCACACCAGCTCAGGAGCCCTTCCTACTAACACAACATCCTGACTTGGAAATATGTTGCTAATCCTTCATCATCACTGGGTCATTTCCTGGAATTCCCTACTTAACATCATCATGGAATACCATCAGCACAAGGATTGCAGCAGTTTAAGAAAGCAACCTAGCACCACTTTCTTGGCAACTGGACATGAGCAATACATAGAATGTTGTCCACATTCAGGGACGTTTGTAAAATAGTGACACAGAGAAAGTTAGCCTAGAAAAATACTTTCAGATATACCAGAGTAGCAAGATAAGAGAGTGCAGGTTCAGGATCGAGAATATTACATTTAGAACAGACTTCAAGAAGCATTTCATTTTTACACAAGAGGGTGATCAGCAGCTGGAACAGGATTCCAGGAAGACTGTTTGAGGCCTGGATGCTGAACTAGTTTAAGAAACACCTAGATGTAATGGGAAGCCAGTAGGGTTACATAAGAAATAGGAGCAGGAGGAGGCCATAGGGCTCATCGAACCTGCTGTGCCAGGTTGGGCTCCAAAAATCTACAGGGTGGCACATCTCGGAATATGTGCCGAGATATGCCTGACCTGAACCTCTGCCACTGCCCCTGCCAAAGTCCAAAAGAGTCAGCGAGAGTTAAAAGAAAGAGAAAAACCCTTGGCCAATTTAGGGAAAACAAAGCTCTAGGAGATTCCTTCCCAAACCCCAAACAAGTCCCAGGAGAACACAGAGATAGGGAGATGCATCCCTCAGTACCGAATCTATCTTTTATATCTATTGATGTCAGCCAGGTCAATAATTTATCAGCTCCCTTTTGAATTTTTGCAGCAAATCCACTAACTGCACAAGGTGGCAATTTGTTCCATAGGTTGACAATTCTCTGTGAAAATAAATTCCTCCTGATCGCTAACCTACTTTTATGCTTATGTAGCTTATACTCATGTTCCCAGTCCTCCCTAACCTCTATAACTCAAATATCCTTTCATTATTTTAAAGACTTCAAAGTCTACATATTTGTAGAATTGAAAGTGCTTTAAGCCCATCATGGTAATTAAGGGCTTTTAAACCAGGTATCATTCGAATGGCCCTTATCTGAACCTTTACGAGGAACTCACTATGTAAGGAGATGAAAACTGAACACAGTATTGTAAATGAAGTCTAACCAAGGCCTTAGACAAAGACAGTATAGTATTTTTATTTTGTGTTTGATTGTCCTGGCAATATATCCTAGTACTCTATTTGCTTTTGCAATAGTCTGGTCATGAACCTTCAGTGATTCAAGTACTGTGACACCTAGGTCCACATAACAGCCATAAATTTGCATGATTCACTTCAAGGAACGATGCTGTGACCTAGGCCTGGACCCCCAGGTGGGACTCGCTATCTCCATGGGGGCAGCTTTCACCAGGGAAATGCGGACCCCTTTGAGGCCAAGGTCATAGGAGCTCTTAATGTTGAGAGATCCTGGGGCCGAAATCGGTGAAGGGCAAATGCCGCCCAAAGGACCACCGTTGGCCGCCGAGATACCCGACGGTACTTTGGGCGGGAGTTTCGGCAAAAAGGTCCTTGAAAGGGCACCCGGCGGCAAAAGAGGGACTTACACCATCAATCTGGGCGACAGCGGGCAGAAGCTCCCAATCTCGGCGTCAAAGGCTCTTGCCGCCCAAGTGCTGCCGAGGATGGAGTCGGGCCCATGGAGTGTCGAAGAACTGAAAAGAAAAACCAATGCAAAAAAAAACTGGAACACCTTCAGCGGACCCCATGAGATAAAATGTCTTAAAATGTTCACTAACCTTTTTTGCAGGTCTTCATACCTACCGTCGGGGATAGACCAGCCTCCACACAGCGGTCCTTCCCCATTCTGACGTCGCTACCCACCACACCAATCTGGCATCTCGGCGGGCGGAAGGTCACTTGCGCCACTTGGCCGTCCGCTGACATTAGCAGATGGTTCCCGGCAGTTCTCCCTTCCCGCCCGCTCCAGCCCAAGTGCAAACTGGCACAGAGCGGATCCCGGTGGCAGTCGGCAGTAAGGCCATCACTTTCGGCCCCCCTGTCTCTGCATCCTCCTCCTCAACCTTTTCTGGCAACAGCCTTGACTAGGGTGGGTGGAGGTCATATGGAAGCTGGAGTGTAAGACTGAGACCTAGCAGATTCCCACTGCTGTGTCAACAGGAGTATACGAGAGCTGGTGTAGATTTTTGCGCCCTTGCCATTTTGGAAGGTTGATATCAAATTGGTTGGGCAACTTTAAAAAAAATCTATCTTGTGTTCTCACAAATTTAACAAAGTAATTCAGTCAGTGTCAATTATAAATTGCTTGAAAAACATTCTTGTACTTTCGGAACCATTTAATTGAATTGCTGTATTCAATCTACTGACAGGTATCCAAATAACTTCTATTGATTACACAAAAATAGCCTCGAAATTGTTGTTCATTTGCTATTTGGGAGTTAAGTACGAATTACTAAAGATTTTGGGGGGAATTTGTTCCTGCTGGTTTATTCACAGTTTTGCTGTTTTCAGTCCATGACTGCAGTATTCCTCAGCAATAACTGTTTTGATTAATACACCATCTGTTTCTCTCCATGCAAGTTGCTGTACACAGTAAATAATATTTTCCTATGCAGCAGACCCACAGATAACAGCATTCCTTTATATGTAGATCCTTTAGCATCTGTTGAGAATAGATTGGTAACCGCTCTGGAGATGGGAATGCTAGTGGGCATCTCTCCTCCATCATTGCTCGAAACCTGACCTATTTTATGGAAGAATGGGCAACTGTAATCTTGGACAAACACTTAACACGTTCATATGACATTTAGCTGTCTGCTATTTTAATGAATAAGATTTACTTCAACTGGATTAAGACCTCTGTTAAAATAGTGGAAAGATTTTCCTTTCTTTACCCCATCTCAACTTAGCATTGCTGGTAGGTGCACATTTTACGTGCACCCAACTCGACCTCTGTTGAACTCAGGTGCTTTACAGATTCATTTAAATAGCATAGGCAGGTACTGGTCAAGACCGCTACGTCAGATTCAGTGCTTGGTCGCAGTAGGTGATGGGTAGTTGTGTGCGAGATGGCCAGCTCATCAATGGCTACTTTTTCTGACAGCAACCCTGTTATGCAAAGATGCTTGGGGTCATCAGACACCAGAGGGCGTCACTGTCGGAGGTCATCATCAACAATGTAATGAGCAGCAGCATGCTTGCTCAGTTGTGGGCACATTCTCTGAAGCTGCCCCACTTTCGAACAGCCATTACAAGAGTACTGCTTAAACCAACACTGATGAGGCCTATTATGTCCAGAATAAAGTAATGTGATTGAGTACTGTAGACGTGAGTAAGTGTGACCTTAGTCTCCGTGTTCTAACTCCAGAGTGTTGGTACAGCATGGGAGGCCTGCTTATATACAGTGCTCCCAAGGGATGCTGGGATCCCTTGGGACTCCAACAGGTATGCCCTCTAGTGGCGGTAGAAAGCTGGTTACATACGGTTGCATACATAACATCACTCCCTCCCAAAGTCAATAGTACACTTATTTACAGGGTGAGACGATCTGGGCTTTTCGCTCCCTAGTCGATCGTCTCGGTGCAAATGCAGGTGTAGGTGAGTTGGTCGGTTCTTCGCAGGGCTGCTGCGCAGCGGGCCTGCTGGGGATGATGAGTTCAGCTTCGTGGTCAACTGTGATGTCGGTTGCCACGTGTGTGTGTCGGAGGGTTGAAGTTGGTGGTGTCTTCTTCGGGTTACTCGTGGCTATCTGTGAATTGCAGTTTGGTTTGGTCCAAATGCTTTCTGCAAGTTAGTCCATTTGCGAGTTTGACCTGAAACACCCTACTCCATTCTTTGGCTATGACAGTGTCAGCAAGCCATTTGGGACCATGTCCATAGTTGAGTACAAATACAGGGTCATTGACTTCAATATCGCGTGACAAATTTGCGCGATCGTGTTACATGCTTTGTTGATGCCACCTGCCCTCGACATGATCATGGAGATCAGGGTGGACGAGAGAAAGCCTTGTTTTGAGCACCCTTTTCATGAGCAGCTCAGCTGGGGGAACCCTGGTGAGCGGGTGGAGTCTGGTGCGGTAAATGCACAGAATTCGGGACAGGTGGGTCTGCAGGGAGCCTTCCGACACGCGTTTCAAACTTTGGTTGATGGTTTGGACTGCCCGTTCTGCCTGGCCGTTGGATGCGGGCTTGAACGGGACGGATGTGACATGCTTGATCCCATTGCGGCTCATGAATTCCTTGAATTCAGCGCTGGTGAAGCACGGCCCATTGTCGCTGACAAGGACATCAGGCAGGCCGTGCGTGGCAAACATGGTTCGTAGGCTTTAGATGGTGACAGTGGACGTGCTTACTGATATTATTACACACTCAATCCACTTAGAATAAGCATCCACAACAACCAAGAACATTTTGCTTAGAAACGGGCCAGCGAAGTCAACGTGGATCCTAGACCACGGTTTGGAGGGCCATGACCACAAACTTAGCGGTGCCTCCCTGGGTGCATTGCTCAGTTGAGAGTATGTGTTGCATTGGCGCACGCAAGACTCCAAATTTGAGTTGATGCTGGGCCACCACACATGGGATCTGGCTATAGCTTTCATCATTACTATGCCTGGGTGGGTACTGTGTAGGTCACGTATGAATGTTTCCCTGCCTTTCTTGGGCAAAACCAGGCGATTACCCCACAAAAGACAGTCCGCCTGTATGGACATTTCGTCTTTACGCCACTGGAACGGCTTGATCTCTTCATGCATCTCCACTGGGACGCTGGACCAGCTCCCATGGAGGACACAGTTTTTTTACAAAGGACAGTAAAAGATCCTGGCTGGTCCAGGTCCTGATTCTGGCAGGCCGTAACGGGTGACTTTTCGTTTTCAAATGCATCCATCACAAAGAGCAAGTCTGCAGGCTGTGCCATTTCCACCCCAGTGGTGGGCAATGGTAGCGGACTGAGGGCGTCAGCACAGTTCTCTGTGCCTGGTCTGTAGCGAATTACATAGTTATATGCAGACAGCGTGAGCACCCATCTTTGGATGCGAGCAGAGGCATTGGTATTGATATCTTTTCTCTCTGAGAATAGCGATAAGAGCGGCTTATGGTCAGTTTCTAACTCGAACTTAAGCCCAAACCGATACTGATGCATTTTGTTTACCCCGTAAATGCATACCAGAGCTTCTTTTTCAATCATGCTGTATGCCCTTTCAGCCTTGGACAAGCTCCTGGACGCATAAGTGACCGGTTGCAATGTTCCCGATTCGTTTGCTTGTTGTAACACACCCGACCCCGTACGAAGATGCATCACAAGCTAGCACTAAACGTTTACAGGGATCATACAAGACAAGCAGTCTGTTGGAACATAACAGATTCCGGGCTTTCTCAAAAGCTGTCTCTTGTGGTTTCCCCCATAGCTAATCATCTCCCTTGCGTAGCACCACGTGTAGAGATTCTAGCAAGGTGCTTAACCTGGGTAGAAAATTACCAAAATAATTGAGGAGTCCCAGGAACGACTGCAGCTCCATCACGTTCTGTGGTCTCGGCGCGTTCTTGATGGCTTCCGTCTTGGCGTCGGTGGGTCTGATGCCGTCTGCCGCGATTCTTCTCCCTAAGAACTCAACCTCTGGCGCCAGGAAAACACACTTTGAGCGTTTCAACCTGAGTCTCTCACAATCTAACCGACTTAGAATCTCTTCCAGGTGCTGCAAGTGCTCGATGGTGTCCCGACCTGTGACCAGTATGTCGTCCTGGTAAACCACGGTGCGCGGAACCGACTTTAGCAGACTCTCCATGTTCCTTTGAAAAATAGCCGCGGCTGATCGAATCCCAAACGGGCATCCATTGTAGATGAACAGACCTTTGTGAGTGTTGATGCAGGTGAGGTCTTTCGAAGATTCCGCCAGCTCCTGCGTCATGTAGGCCGAGGTCAGGTCCAACTTGGTGAACATCTTTCCTCCTGCCAGCATCGTAAATAGGTCGTCAGCCTTGGGTAGCGGGTACTGCTCCTGCAGTGAAAAACGGTTAATCGTTACTTTATAGTCCCCGCAAATTCTGACTGTGCCATCGCCCTTAAGAACTGGAACAATCGGACTGGCCCACTCATTGAACTCCACGGCGTGATGATGCCCTCTCGTTGCAGCCTGTCTAGCTCGATCTCCACTTTCTCTCGCATCATATATGCTGCCGCCCGTACCGTGGATGGGTCGTGTACTGGGAATCAAGTGGATCTGCACCTTCGCCCCCTAGAAACTTCCGATGCCTGGCTCAAACAATGACGGAAACTTGCTCAGAACCTGGGCACATGAGGCGTTGTCGACGGACGAAAGCGCTCGGATGTCGTCCCAGTTCCAGCGGATTTTTCCCAGCCAGCTTCTGCCGAACAATGTGGGACCATCTCCTGGTACTATCCATAATGGTAGTTCATGCACCGCTCCATCATAAAAGACTTTTACTGCTGCGCTGCCAATTACAGGGATCAGCTCTTTAGTGTAAGTTCTCAGTTTGGTGTGAATGGGGCTCAGCTTGGGTCTGTGTGCCTTGTTGCATCACAGCCTGTCAAAGGCCTTTTTGCTCAGGATGGACTGACTCGCACCAGTGTCCAATTCCATGGATACTGGAATCCCGTTCAGTTCAACTTTTAACATGATCGGTGGACATTTCGTGGTGAAGGTGTGTACCCCGTACACTTCTGCCACCTCAGTTTGAGTCTCTAGTTCAGTTTGATCCACCATGGATCGGTCTTTCTCTGCAACGTGGTGGTTTGCACGGTTTGCAGCTCATCTGCACACTCGCTGGAGGTGTCCCATTGTTCCACAGCCTTTGCACGCATAGTGTTTGAAGCGGCATTGATGGACTCGATGATCACCTCCGCTGCGCCAACATGGTGTTAACTGCCTCGCATTAACGCTTGATGGCAGACTCTGGGTCATCTGAGGTCATGCAGCTGTAGGCGTGTATGTTCTGCCACATGCATTCCTGCCTGAAAACGACGTTACTTTTTGTACAAATATTATACAAATAAATCCAACCTGAATAAACATTTATAAGCCCAAAAAAGATTAAATAAACCATCTTCCTACCTGTGTGAAAGTGCTTCAGCGAGGGAGAATTCTGCAGCCGTTCGTGCCGCTGAGCGGGAGGGGGAGCGAGAGAGAGCGGGAGGGGGAGCGAGAGAGAGAGAGAGAGAGAGCGGGGGGGAGGGAGGGAGAGAGAGGGAGAGAGAGGGAGGGAGAGAGAGAGAGGAGAGGGAGAGAGGGAGAGAGAGAGGGGGGAGAGAGGGAGAGAGAGGGAGGGGGAGAGAGAGGGAGGGGGAGAGAGAGGGAGGGGGAGAGAGAGGGAGAGAGAGAGAGGGAGGGAGAGAGAGAGAGAGAGGGAGGAGAGAGATAGAGAGAGGGAGAGAGAGAGAGAAAGAGGGAGGGAGGGAGGGAGAGAAAGGGGGAGAGAGAGAGAGAGAGGGGGAGGGAGAGAGAGAGAGAGAGGGGGAGGGAGAGAGAGAGAGAGAGGGGGAGGGAGAGAGAGAGAGAGGGGGGGGAGAGAGAGAGAGAGGGGGGGAGAGAGGGGGGGGAGCGGGTGTCGGGTCGGGGCGGGGGGGGAGCGGGTCTCGGGTTGGGGCGGGCGGAGCGGGTGTCGGGTCGGGGGGGGGGAGTGGCTGTCGGATCGGGGTGGGGGGGGGGAGCCGGTGTCGGGTCGGGTCTGGTCGGCGGGGTGGCGGGGGGGGGGGGGAGCGGGTGTCGGGTCGGGTCGGGGCGGGGGGGGGAGCGGGTGTCGGGTCTCGGGTTGGGGTGGGGGGGGAGCGGGTGTCGGGTCGGGGGGGGGGGAGTGGGTGTCGGGTCGGGGGGGGGCGGGAGTGGCTGTCGGATCGGGGCGGGGGCGGGAGCGGGTGTCGGGTCGGGGCGGGGGGGGGGAGCGGGTGTCGGGTCGGGGGGGGGGCGGGAGTGGCTGCCGGATCGGGGCGGGGGGGGAGCGGGTGTCGGGTCGGGGGGGGCGGGAGTGGCTGTCGGATCGGGGCGGGGGGGAGCGGGTGTCGGGTCGGGGGGGGGGGGGGGAGCGGGTGTCGGGTCGGGGCGGGGGGGGGAGCGGGTGTCGGGTCGGGGCGGGGGGGGGAGCGGGTGTCGGGTCGGGGCGGGGGGGGGAGCGGGTGTCGGGTCGGGGGGGGGGCGGGAGTGGCTGTCGGATCGGGGCGGGGGGGAGCGGGTGTCGGGTCGGGGGGGGGCGGGAGTGGCTGTCGGATCGGGGCGGGGGGGGAGCGGGTGTCGGGTCGGGGCGGGGGGGGGAGCGGGTGTCGGGTCGGGGCGGGGGGGGGAGCGGGTGTCGGGTCGGGTCTGGTCGGCGGGGGGGGGGGGGGGGGCGCGAATGTCAGGTCTGGTCGGGGGGTGGGGAGCAGGAGCTGGCCATGTGAGGAGCCTCATTCACTCAGCCCCAGTGAGGCCATTCAGCCAGGGCTAGGGGCTGCGTGCTTCGGGCCCCTCCCACACAGTTCGGCGCCTGGAGCTACTGCACTTGCGTGCCCACTGTAGCGCGCATGTGCAGAGGTCCCGGCACTGTTTTCAGCGCAGGGACCTGGCTCCGCCCCCACTACAGCTCGTGCTGGATGCGCCGAGGGCCAGAGGACCTGTAAGTAGGTGGAGAATACTGAGGATTTTTTAGGCGCCGTTTTAGGCGCGAAAAACGGGCGCCCAGCTCAGAGGGGCGCCCGTTTTTTTTCTTGTGGAAACTTGGGCCCCTTATCTCTCTAAAGATGGCAGACCGGATAAGCATTCCATTGAGTTGAGACACAGGCTTCAACCCAATAAGTGGCTTATTTACATAAGAAACATGAATGAACAGTGTTTCATTCAACACAGTAAGGATATATATTTCCCCACACTCCTCAGTGTATAAAAGAAACAAAGACACAATCAGCTTCCTCTCTAAACCAAAGGGTGAATTTCCTGGGAATTCAGCCCCATATTCTCGAATCTCACATTTGCTTGCTATAACCTCAGACCTGTCTGACTCCATAAAACATAAGAACATAAGAAATAGGAGCAGGTGTAGACCATTCAGCACCTCGAAGCTACTCTGCCATTCAATAAGATCATGGCTGATCTTCTACCTCAATCCTGCACTATCACCATATCCCTTAATTCCATTAATAAACAAAAATCTATCGATCTCTGTCTTAAAAATACTCAACGACTGAACCTCCACAGCCCTTTGGTTTAGAGAATTCCAAAGATTCACCACCCTCTAAGTGAAGAAATTTCTCTTCATCTCAGTCCTCCATTTATCAGACTGAAATAGAACTTTAAAACCACTCATCATCATCGTCATCATCATAAGCAGTCCCTCGAAATCGAGGAAGACTTGCTTCCACTCTAAAAGTGAGTTCTCAGGTGGCTGTACAGTCCAATGTGGGAATTACAGTCTCTGTCACAGGTGGGGCAGACAGTGGTTGAAGGAAAGGGGAAGTAGGTGGGGAGCCTGGTTTGCCTGTGCTTGATTTCTGCATGCTCTCGGCGACGAGACTCGAGGTGCTCAGCGCCCTCTCGGATGCTCTTCCTCCATTTTAGGCGGTCTTGGGCCAGGGATTCCCAGGTGCTAGAGGGGATGTTGCACTTTATCAAGGAGGCTTTGAGGGTGTTCTTGAAGCATTTCCTCTGTCCACCTGGGGCTCACTTGCCATGTTGGAGTTCTGAGTAGAGCGCTTGCTTAGGGAGTCTCGTGTCGGGCATGTGGACGATGTGACCCGCCCAACGGAGCTGGTTGAGCCTGCTCAGTGCTTCGATGCTGGGGATGTTGGCCTGAGCGAGAACATTGTCGTTGGTGCGTCTATCCTCCCAATGGATTTGCAGGATCTTGCGGAGGCAGCGTTGGTGGTATTTCTCCACCGCTTTGAGATGTCTGCTGTATATAGTCCATGTTTCTGAGCCATATAGGAGGGCAGTTATCACTACCATAACCTTGATGCCAAATTTGAGGTCCTGGTCTTCAAACACTCTCTTCCTCAGGCGACCGAAGGTTGCGCTGGCACACTGGAGGCGGTGTTGGATCTCATCATCAATGTCTGCCCTTGCTGATAGTAGGCTCCCGAGGTATGGAAAATGGTCCACGTTGTCCAAGGCCATGCCACGGGATAATTGGGGGGCAGTGCTGTGTGGCGGGGTCAGGTTGGTGGAGGACCTTTGTCTTACGGATGTTTAGCGTAAGGACCATGCTTTCATACGCCTTGGTGAAGACGTTGACGATGGCTTGGAGTTCGGCCTCTGAGTGTGCGCAGATGCAAGGGTTGTCTGCGTACTGTAGTTCAATGACAGAGGATGGGATGACCTTGGATCTAGCCTGGAGGTGGTGAAGGTTGAACAGGTTCCCATTGGTTCTATAGTTTAGTTCCACTCCAGCGGGGAGCTTGTTGAGAGTGGCATGGAGCATTGCAGCAAGGAAGATCGATAAAAGCGTTGGTTGCAATGATGCAGCCCTGCTTGACCCCAATCCGGACGTTGGTTGGGTCTATGGTGGATCCGTTGGTCAAGATCACGGTTTGCATGTCATCGTGGAGCAGGTGGAGGATGGTGACAAACTTTTAGGGGCAGCCGAAACGGAGGAGGATGCTCCATAGTTCCTCACGGTTGACAGTGTCAAAGGCCTTTGTGAGGTCAAAGTCATTACAGCTGGTGACTGTGCTTTACAAATACGTAGTCTGCTATTTTGCCCTGTGTGCCTCTCACAGAACTGCCACCATAAATCTGCAAGGTAGATAAGCTGTTCAATAAGCTGCCAATCACAGAGGGTACTAGCCAATTGAGGATTTGTCCCTTCAAAAGGACTCAAATAGCTGCCAATCAAAGTCACCATTCCTATATTGAGCCTATTCTTTGGTGGGTCACTAGGAGGCTTGCAGGGATCAGTCTGACTGTCCCTCCCTCCCCCACATTGTGCAAAATGCTGATTGTCTCTGATATGTTATTATGTGATCATGGAGAGCCTAAGAACATTAGAACATAAGAAATAGGAGCAGGAGTAGGCCATACGGCCCCTCAAGCCTGCTTCACCATTCAATAAGATCATGGCTGATCCGATCATGGACTCAGCTCCACTTCCCTGCCTGCTCTCCATAACCCCTTAACCCCTTATCGTTTAAGAAACTGTCTATTTCTGTCTTACCTTTATTCAATGTTCCAGCTTCCACAGCTCTCTGAGGCAGCGAATTCCACAGATTTACAACCCTCTGAGAGAAGAAATTTCTCCTCATCTCAGTTTTAAATGGGCGGCCCTTATTCTGAGATCATGCCCTCTAGTTCTAGTCTCCCCCATCAGTGGAAACATCCTCTCTGCATCCACCTGGTCAAGCCCCCTCATAGATTTATATGTTTCGATAAAAAACCTCTCATTCTTCTGAATTTCAGTTAGTAGAGGCCCAATCTAATCAACCTTTCCTCATAAGTCAACCCCCTCATTCCCGGAATCAACATATTGAACCTTCTCTGAACTGCCTCCGAAGCAAGTATATCCTTTCATAAATAAGGAAACCAAAACTGTACGCTGTATTCCAGGTGTGGCCGCACCAATATCCTGTATAGCTGTAGCAAGATTTCCATGCATTTATACTCCATCCCCTTTGCAATAAAGGCCAAGATTCCATTGGCCTTCCTTATCACTTGCTGTACCTGCATACTATCTTTTTGTGTTTCATGCACAAGTACCCCCAGGTCTCGCTGTACTGCAGCACTTTGCAATCTTTCCCCATTTAAATAATAACTTGTTCTTTCCAACATTATACTCCACCTGCCAAATTTTTGCCCATTCACTTAGCCTGTCTATGTCCTTTTGCAGATTTTCTGTGTCCTCCTCACACATTGCTTTTCATCCCATCTTTGTATCGTCAGCAAACTTGGCTACGTTACACTCAGTCCCTTCTTCCAAGTCGTTAATATAGATTGTAAATAGCCTGATTGTTGATAGGTCCCCTTGGAGCATAAAACACACCCAGATGTTTCTCTGGAATGTGTAATTACAACCGCCAGTCCAAGTTCTGAGTGACTGTGCAAAGTGTAATTCGAGCCATTTTGACTTCCAGACAGGATAGAGCTCCTCCATCCTTGCCCAAGTTCCTGCCACCCCAACCAGTCCAAGTTGCTGCCGAATCCCAGCCCATGTTCCTGATGCCACCCCCCTCCAGCCCAAGTTCATGCCCCCCAGCCCAAGTTCATGCCCCCCCAGCCCAAGTTTCTGCCCCCCAGCCCAAGTTCCTGAATTCCCCCAGCCCAAGTTCATGCCCCCCAGCCCAAGTTCCTGAATTCCCCCAGCCCAAGTTCCTGCCCCCCAGCCCAAGTTCCTGAATTCCCCCAGCCCAAGTTCATGTCCCCCAGCCCAAGTTCCTGAATTCCCCCAGCCGAAGTTCATGCCCCCCCCAGCCGATGTTCCTGTCCCATTTCAGTCAAAGTTTCTGCCTCCCCCCATCCCAAGTTCATGCCCCATCCCAGCTGAAATTCCTGCCCCATTCCAGCCCAAGTTCTGGATCTTACCCGCCACCTGCCAACACCCCCCTCCCCCCCACCCCGGCCATAGATGGGGCATTGTGTGTGGGTGACGGATTGTTGATAGGTTTATTGGGTATGAAGTGAATAGTAACAGTGTCGTGACTTCCGCATTTCATCCACTCCAATGATGTCCCTTGTAACACACGCACCAATATTTCTGAGAAATCAGGTGTGGGTCTAAAGGGGGTGGAGTTGGAAGAATGTGATCTGTCTTCCCTGAGTTCACTCCCTCCCCCCCGATTCCCTCTCCCCCAGTCTCTCTCCCTCTCTGAGTCTCCGCCCCCCCGCCAGTTTCTCTCCCCCCCACTCGGTCTCTCTCCCCCCCGCAAAGTCTCTCCCACCTCCGATGTTTTCTCCCCCACAGAAGGCTGCGAAAATGCGGCACAGCTCCAGCGGTAATGAGCTCCATGTAGCTCCACAGCGGCAATGAGCCCCACTTCCGGTGTTGGGTTCGAGGAGTCTGCGCATGCGTAGGCGTTGGGGGCGAAATCCGCTCAAAAAACTAGTGCAAATAATCACTCTGTTCTCTAAATATCACTTAAAACCACTATCAAGTGAGCCAAGCCAAACATACATCTTGAGGAAATTCTAATTGACAAATGGCTGTCTGCTAAAAAGAATACTGTGCACAGTCCTGAGAGATAGCAAATGACAGGCTAAATCCAGCATTACAAGAACACAAAAACCCAAGACAGGAAAATTCAACATAGGTAAAAATCAATTTTAGCATTCCCTCTCTGCCTCTTCCCCAGAGAAAGGCAACTGCTTTCATGCTATCAAATGCTTTTGAATATGTACTTAAAAGGTATATTTACTTAATTCATTCAGATTCTACCGAAGTCCAGGAAAGTATGCTGCATTCTCAGCCTGCAAATAAGGAGTATGAGGTGGATCAAATTCAAGCCCAAAGATTTTTGAAAGCAATGGCATATCCTATAGCATCACCCAAGTCTCCAGTTGATATATACAGCACTGTCCTTTTAAATATTTCAATGTGATAAGCTATCTTCTTTCTAAATTGGTCTTAATAAACAGAAATTGCTGGCTGGTTTCTATTAAATTGGTAAGCTAACCCAAAATTGATGGATGAGCATAAGCAAATATATAATGCAAGTTTAACAGAATGAATGTAGTAGGTGTAAATTGAAACTGTTTTGGGGTTTTCAATATCTTTCCAATTAAGAGAACAATTCCCTTGTTGAGTTTTGACTTAAATAGAACTGACTGCAATTCTAAAGCATTGGAAACGATCTAGTATGACGAGTAATTAATGGGACCAGTGCAAATATAACAAATATGTTATGAACTAACATCTAATTTACATGCCACTCCAGCATTAGGTTAACTTGTTTAATTCAGAGAGGATAATTTCAATGTGAAAATTGAACCTCAAACTATATTTGCATTTTCATTTCCCCTGCAGGTATTTATGAGCCGACATTACTTGTACTATTGCAGTGAACCTATCCTGGATGTGAAGATTGCGTTTTGTCAGGTGTGTGTTCCGTACAGGTAAACAAGGTACAGTATTTGTTGAATCATTTTTCCATTTCATTTATGTCTCTTGTGTGATACATGATTCAAAGTGGTGTGTGCAGTCATGTCTAAGATCAAACATAACTGTGTTCTTTCTGTTTTATCATCAGTTATGAAAGAATAATATTGAGTACTTGCAGTGTTCAGACTCATTTAAAGGAGCTGTATTCTTAACTTGGTATTGGCTGGGTGATAGATCACTAATACCTATATTGAGATTCTGATTATGAACAAGCTGACAGATAGAAACATCTGTATATTTTGCTACCATGTATTAGAGAAAATAAAGATAATTTCAAGTAGTACTCTTACAACCCCACAAGTGCCACCATTTGGAATGCGGGTGGGTTAACTAGACTGCAGTTGTACCTACCTCTCTGCCTACAGTTTGCTCTCATTTCCTAGACCGCATATGGAACATTGGAAGACTGGATCTATGCAGCCAGGGGTGATTGGATTAGATTTATTCTCGCAGGCCTCTTGAGAGTGGCATTGGGGAGCGCTCCAATGATGGCCCAGGAGAGTATTAAGCCATATACCCCATACTTGATGCTGGATCTGTGCTTAGTTAGTTGATCTAAGCTGGGGCAGTACTTACAATTGGTCTCAGGACCCTTGGGCTAGGAAAGGGAAATAATCTGCTGGCAAATGCACAAATGGGGACATTGGGTAAGGACAGACTCTGTGATATTCTCCACAGCCGAGTAACCTTCAGCCATTCACTGTCTGGACTTACACACGAAGAATGGCTACTTGGGCAAGATTAGGTTTAATGAAGAGTCAAGAGTCAAGAGTCAATGGGGGTTAGTTTGGTGAAAGGGTAAAAACAAAGTCTGGACTTAACACACAATTTTGGTCCTAATTGCTGATTACCATAATTTGAACTTTTCTGGAGGTGCTAAATCAGACACCTGCAGGTTTAGCACTCAAGTGCTGATTAGACACAATTTTCATGGAGCAGTACATGTGGGTTCCTTGCACCCACTTCCACTGAAGGTGTGGCGTGGGCTGACTGACACACAGCGGAAGGTTTCAACATGGCTCAGGGACCGAGTGAAAGGGCGCACAGGTTCTCGGATGCGGCACTGGAGGTCCTGATGGAGGAGGTCCAGAGGAGGAGGGATGGCCTGTACCCGCAGGGGGGCAGGGCGCCACCTCACTCTCCTGTCCCCCTCTCCTGCAGCAACTGGTGCTGCGCTGCCTGGACACATGTCTTCCTCCCATTCCTCCTGCAGACCAAGGGGGACCCCGAGAAAGGTGCCCATGACCAAGCACTGTCTTTCTGCTGGTGACTCTTATAAGGTAGCGCAGCGCAGCACTCTCTTTTTAAGTGAATTCCTCAGAGAATTTACAGAATAAATGTTGATAGAGTGTTGGTGAAGTCATGACAAAGTGTCCCAGAAAGTCTCCTGATGTCTTTCAAAAGTTATTTTCAAACCGCCAGCAATAAGTAACAGTAAAAGGTGATATACCTTTAAGTAGCACTCGAAATCCTCAGCAACGACTTGTTAACTCCCAATCAGCTGGTCATTTGAAGGACATTCGTTGGGCAGGAGTTGGGCAAATAGCCCAAATCTCTGTGCGTTAATGTCTTTCTCCCGGCAATGCATGCGACATGTCAAAAGATATTTTGATAGATTGCAGATGCCAGTTCTCGATGCATGCACATCACGTGCCAAGAACCAGCATATCTGAGGCCAATTCGGGCGGGCATGCACATCGTACACACCCGGAGAGGCCGCAATTTTCGGACCAATCTGTTTTAGTGATGTTGATAGAAGGATAAATATTGGCCAGGACAATGGGGATAACTCCCCTGCTCTTCTTCAAAATAGTGCAATGAGATCTTTAACGTCCATCTGAGAGCAGACGGGACCTCAGTTTTAAGTCTCATCCAAAAGACGACACCTCCGTGAGGCAGTACTCCCTCAGTACTGATGTCTCCGCAAGATCCTGCAAATCCCCTGAGAGGATAGACGCACCAACGTTAGCGGCCTCGATCGGGCCAACATCCCCAGCATCGAAGCACTGACCACACTCGACCGGCTCTGTTGGGCGGGCCACATTGTTCACATGCCTGACACAAGGCTCCCAAAGCAAACGCTCTATTTGGAACTTCTACACGGCAAGCGAGCCCAAGGTGGGCAGAGAAAACGTTTCAAGGACACCCTCAAAGCCTCCTTGATAAAATGCAACATCCCCACCGACACCTGGGAGTCCCTGGCCAAAGACCGCCCTAAGCGGAGGAAGTGCATCCCGGAGGGCGCTGAGCACCTCGAGTCTCGTCGCCGAGCGCATACAGAAAACAAGCGCAGACAGCGGAAGGAGCATGCGGCAAACCAATCCCGCCCACCCCTTCCTTCAACGACTGTCTGTCCCACCTGCGACACAGACTGTAATTCCCGTATTGGACTATTCAGTCAGCTAAGAACTCACTTTTAGAGTGGAAGCAAACCTTCCTCGATTTCGAGGGATTGCCTATGATGATGATTGGAGTGTCAGCCTAGATATTTGTGTTCAAGTCTCTGGAGTGGGACTTGAACCCACAATCTTCTGATTCAGATGTGAGGGTGGTACCAACTGAGCCACTGGCTGCGGATTTACTGAACATTAAAGAAATAGGAAAATTCTTGACTGGGAGAGCAGCTTTGTGCCAGCTCAAAAGGAGATAGAGCACTATGGAGTACTGAACAAATCTCTGCCACTAGACACTGGTGGTATAGTATGATAAACATAAGGACATAAGAAATAGGAGCCTGCTCAACCATTTAATAAAACCATGGCTGATCTGATCTTGGGCTCAGCTCCACTTCCCTGCCCACTCCCCATAACCCTTCACTTCCTTATCATTCAAAAATCTGCCTATCGCCATCTTAAATATATTCAATGACCCAGCCTCCTCAGCTCTCTGGAGCAGAGAATTCCACAGATTTATAACCCTCTGAGAGAAGAAATTCCTCCTCATCTCAGTTCTAAATCGGGGTCCCCTTATTCTGAAACTATGCCCCCTAGTTCTAGATTCCCCCACGAATGGAAACATCCTCTCTGTTTCTATTTTGTTGAGCCCCCCTCAGTATCTTATATGTTTCAATAAGATCACCTCTCATTCTTCTAAACTCCAATAAGTATAGGCCCAACCTGCTCAACCTTTCTTCATAAGTCAACCCCTTTATCTCCGGAATCAACCTCGTGAACCTTCTCTGAACAGCCTCCAATGCAAGTATATCCCTCCTTAAATAAGGAGACCAAAACTGTATGCAGTACTCCAGGTGTGGTCTCATCAATACCCTGTACAGTTGTAGCAGGACTTCCCTGCTTTTATACTCCACCCCTTTGCAATAAAGGCCAACATTCCATTTACCTTTCTGATTACTTGCTGTACCTGCATACTAACTTTTTGTGTTTCATGCACAAGGATCCCCTGGTTCCTCTGTACTGTAGTATTTTGTAATCTCTCTCCAGTGAAATAATAATTTGCTTTTTTATATTTCCTGACAAAGTAGATAACCTCACACTTTCCCACATTATACTCCATCTGTCAAATGTTTGCCCACTCACTTAGCCTCTCTATATCCCATTGTAGATTCTTTATGTCCTCTTCATAACTTGCTTTCCCACCCATCTTTGTATCATCAGCAAACTTGGCTACATTACACTATAAATAGTTGAAGCCCCAGCATTGATCCCTGTGGCACCTCACTAGTTGCTGTTTGCCAGCCTAAAAATGACCCATTTATCCCGACTCTCTGTTTTCTGTTAGTTAGCCAATCCTCTATCCATGCTAATATATTACCCCATAAGAAAAAAAGGGAGGCTTATGACAGACACTGATGGCTAAATACTGCAGAATCTCTAGAGGAGTATAGAAAGTGCAGGGGTGAAATTAAAAAGGATATTAGGAAAGCAAAGAGAGAACATGAAAAATTCTTAGCAAGTAAATCATAGATGTTTTATAAATATATTGGCCCTGAAATTCTGGCCTCCCGGGGTCCGTACGGAGTGTGTACGGACCCGGGAAGGCATCGGAAAAACCGGTTTTCGGCGCGCAATGCGCATGCGCTGAAAACCAGCTTTTACGATCTGTCAAGTTTCTGGTTTGACAGATCGCACGCATCTCGAGAGCGAGGACATTCCCACGGCAGAGATTGGGCTATTTGCCCATCTCTTGCCCAGCGAATGTCCTTAAAACTATTGCACCTGGTAAAAGCGGGCGCATAGCCTACTCTTACCAGTGTAAGAGTTTAAAAACATATCAAAAACATATTAAAATAAAATTTTAAAATATATATTTATGTTAAAAACTCTGCCCACTCAGGTAATTTTATTTTAAACCATAACGAAAACTTTTTTTAAAGAATCGGCAAATATTTTTTTTTTAAACATTTCTATCAACTTTAATTTCTATAATGTATTATGTGAGGTGTTTTTTTTTGTTTTATGTCGTGTTTGGGTGTTTGGGATGTTTCTCATTCATTGTAACAGGAATTTCAGACTTACGAAACTCCCTTTACTCTGAATGGGAAAATACTTTACCGTGATTGGGTGCCCAGGTCCACGTGACTCCGATGGACGTCCCAACGTGAACACGCTCCATTGCTCGAGGGGCCGTATGGCCTACTCCTGTTCCTATTTCTTATGTTCTTATGTAAAAGGAGGCTTCGAGTCCGGGATCTCTGGCGGGCGTTCGACTAAAAGGTAAATGCGCATCATTTGTCCTATTTTTAGTCGAACACCTGCGGGAAGAAGAAATCGGGATTTCAGAGCCATTAAGAACAAGAGGATAAGTAAAGAAAGGGTAGGGCCTATTAGAGACCACGAAGGTAATCTGTGTGTGGAGGCGGAAGATGTGGGTATGGTTCTTAATGAGTACTTCGTGTCTGTTTTCACAAAAGAGAGGGGCGATGCAGACACTGCTATCGAGGAGGAGAAGTTTGAAATATTAGATGAAATAAACATAGTGAGAGAGGAGGTATTAAAGGGTCTATCAGCTTTGAAAGTGGATTATTCCCTAGGCTTGGATGAAATGTATCCCAGGCTGTTAAGTGAAGCAAAAGAGGAAATAGCAGCGGCTTTGATGATCATTTTCCAATCCTCTCTGGCTTCAGGTATGGTGCCAGAGGACTGGAGGACTGCTAATAAGAACATAAGAACATAAGAATTAGGAACAGGAGTAGGCCATCTAGACCCTCAAGCCTGCTCCGCCATTCAATAAGATCATGGCTGATCTGGTCGTGGACTCAGCTCCACTTACCCGCCCTCTCCCCGTAACCCTTAATTCCCTTATTGCTTAAAAATCTATCTATCTTTGACTTGAAAACATTCAATGAGCTAGCCTCAGTTGCTTCCTTGGGCAGAGAATTCCACAGATTCACAACCCTCTGGGAGAAGAAATTCTTTCTCAACTCGGTTTTAAATTGGCTCCTCCGTATTTTGAGGCTGTGCCCCCTAGTTCTAGTCTCCCCCACCAATGGAAACAACCTCTCTGCCTCTATCTTGTCTATCCCTTTCATGATTTTAAATGTTTCTATAAGATCACCCCTCATCCTTCTGAACTCTAAGGAGTAAAGACCCAGTCTACTCAATCTATCATCATAAGTTAACCCCCTCATTTCTCAAATCAGCCTAGTGAATCGTCTCTGTACCCCTTCCAAAGCTAGTATATCCTTCCTTAAGTAAGGTGACCAAAACTGCACGCAGTACTCCAGGTGCGGCCTTACCAATACCTTATACAGTTGCAGCAACACCTCCCTGCTTTTGTACTCCATCCCTTTCGCAATGAAGGCCAACATTCCATTTGCCTTCCTGATTACCTGCTGCACCTGCAAACTAACCTTTTGGGATTCATGCACAAGGACACCCAGGTCCCTCTGCACCACAGCATGTTGTAATTTCTCCCCATTCAAATAATATTCCCTTTTACTGTTTTTTTTCCCAAGGTGGATGACCTCACACTTTCCGACATTGTATTCCATCTCCCAAACCTT
Organism: Pristiophorus japonicus; assembly: GCF_044704955.1. Lineage (NCBI taxonomy): Eukaryota > Metazoa > Chordata > Chondrichthyes > Pristiophoridae > Pristiophorus > Pristiophorus japonicus. Next base: position 229,671,115 of record NC_091978.1, read on the forward strand.
AGCCCATTCGCTTAACCTATCCAAATCTCCTTGTAGCCTCTCTGAGTCCTCTACACAACCCGCTTTCCCACTAATCTTAGTGTCATCTGCAAATTTTGTTGCACTACACTCTGTCCCCTCCTCTAGGTCATCTATGTATATTGTAAACAGTTGTGGTCCCAGCACTGATCCCTGTGGCACACCACTAACCACTGATTTCCAACCGGAAAAGGACCCATTTATCCCGACTCTCAGCTTTCTGTTCGCCAGCCAATTCTCTATCCATGCTAATACATTTCCTCTGACTCCGTGTACCTTTATCTTCTGCAGTAACCTTTTGTGTGGCACCTTATTGAATGCCTTTTGGAAATCTAAATACACCACATCCATCGGTACACCTCTATCCACCATGTCGTTATATCCTCAAAGAATTCCAGTAAATTAGTTAAACATGATTTCCCTTTCATGAATCCATGCTGCGTCTGCTTGATAGAAACATAGAAACATAGAAAATAGGTGCAGGAGCAGGCCATTCAGCCCTTCTAGCCTGCACCGCCATTCAATGAGTTCATGGCTGAACATGAAACTTCAGTACCCACTTCCTGCTTTCTCGCCATAACCCTTGATCCCCCGAGTAGTAAGGACTTCATCTAACTCCCTTTTGAATATATTTAGTGAATTGGCCTCAACTACTTTCTGTGGTAGAGAATTCCACAGGTTCACCACCCTCTGGGTGAAGAAGTTTCTCCTCATCTCGGTCCTAAATGGCTTACCCCTTATCCTCAGACTGTGACCCCTGGTTCTGGACTTCCCCAACATTGGGAACATGCTTCCTGCATCTAACCTGTCTAAACCCGGCAGAATTTTAAACGTTTCCATGAGGTCCCCTCTCATTCTTCTGAACTCCAGTGAATACAAGCCCAGTTGATCCAGTCTTTCTTGATAGGTCAGTTCCGCCATCCCGGGAATCAGTCTGGTGAATCTTCGCTGCACTCCCTCAATAGCAAGAATGTCCTTCCTCAAGTTAGGAGACCAAAACTGTACACAATACTCCAGGTGTGGCCTCACCAAGGCCCTGTACAACTGTAGCAACACCTCCCTGCCCCTGTATTCAAATCCCCTCGCTATGAAGGCCAACATGCCATTTGCTTTCTTAACCGCCTGCTGTACCTGCATGCTAACCTTCAATGACTGATGTACCATGACACCCAGGTCTCATTGCACCTTCCCTTTTCCTAATCTGTCACCATTCAGATAATAGTCTGTCTCTCTGTTTTTACCACCAAAGTGGATAACCTCACATTTATCCACATTATACTTCATCTGCTATGCATTTGCCCACTCACCTAACCTATCCAAGTCACTCTGCAGCCTAATAGCATCCTCCTCGCAGCTCACACTGCCACCCAACTTAGTGTCATCCGCAAATTTGGAGATACTGCATTTAATCCCCTCGTCTAAATCATTAATGTAGAATGTAAACAGCTGGGGCCCCAGCACAGAACCTTGCGGCACCCCACTAGTCACTGCCTGCCATTCTGAAAAGTACCCGTTTACTCCTACTCTTTGCTTCCTGTCTGACAACCAGTTCTCAATCCACATCAGCACACTACCCCCAATCCCATGTGCTTTAACTTTGCACATTAATCTCTTGTGTGGGACCTTGTCGAAAGCCTTCTGAAAATCCAAATACACCACATCAACTGGTTCTCCTTTGTCCACTTTACTGGAAACATCCTCAAAAAATTCCAGAAGATTTGTCAAGCATGATTTCCCTTTCACAAATCCATGCTGACTTGGACCTATCATGTCACCATTTTCCAGATGCACTGCTATGACACCTTTAATAATTGATTGCACTATTCCTATCCAGATGTCCCGCTATTTCTTCCTTAATGATAGTTTCAAGCATTTTCCCCACTACAGATGTTAAACTAACCGGCCTATAGTTACCTGCCTTTTGCCTGCCCCCTTTTTTAAACAGAGGCGTTACATTAGCTGCTCTCCAATCCGCTGGTACCTCCCCAGAGTCCAGAGAATTTTGGTAGATTATAACAAATGCATCTGCTATAACTTCCGCCATCTCTTTTAATACCCTGGGATGCATTTCATTAGGACCAGGGGACTTGTCTATCTTCAATCCCATTAGTCTGTCCAGCACTACCTCCCTAGTGATAGTGATCATCTCAAGGTCCTCCCTTTCCACATTCCTATGACCAGCAATTTTTGGCATGGTTTTTGTGTTTTCCACTGTGAAGACGGAAGCAAAATAATTGTTTAAGGTCTCAGCCATTTCCACATTTCCCATTATTAAATCCCCCTTTTCATCTTCTAAGGGACCAACATTTACTTTAGTCACTCTTTTCTGTTTTATATATCTGTAAAAGCTTTTACTATCTGTTTTTATGTTTTGCGCAAGTTTACCTTCGTAATCTATCTTCCCTTTCTTTATTGCTTTTTTAGTCATTCTTTGCTGTTGCTTAAAATCTTCCCAATCCTCTAGTTTCCCACTAACCTTGGCCACCTTATACGCATTGGTCTTTGATTTGATACTTTCCTTTATTTCCTTGGTTATCCACGGCTGGTTATCTCTTCTCTTGCCGCCCTTCTTTTTCATTGGAATATATAATGTGGTACCTTTGTTTAAGAAGGGAGAAAGGGATAGACCGAGTAATTACAGGCCAGTCAGCCTAACCTCAGTACTGGGAAAATTATTGGAAAAAGTCCTGAAGGACAGGATAAATCTTCACTTAGAAAGACACAGGTTAATCAAGGACAGTCAGCATGGATTTGTTGAGGGAAGGTCGTGTCTGACTAACTTGATTGAATTTTTCGAGGAGTTAACCAGGAGGGTCGATGAGGGCAGTGCGTATGATGTAGTATATATGGACTTTAGCAAAGCTTTTGATAAGGTCCCACATGGTAGACTCGTTACAAAAGTAAAAGCCCATGGAATTCAGAGCAAAGTGACAAGTTGAATCCAATATAGGCTCAGAGGCAAGAAGCAAAGGGTAATGATTGATGGGTGTTTTTGCGACTGGAAGGATGTTTCTAGTGGGGTTCCACAGGGCTCAGTACTAGGTTCCTTGCTTTTTATGGTATACATCAATGATCTAGACTTGAAATGCACGGCCCCCAGCCTGCCAGCACCATCAGAGCAGGACGGGGAGCGGAAGGAGCAGCTTGGCAGCCTGGCCCAGCAGTCTGCGTGGCCCCCGGCCTGCGAGCACCATCGGAGTAGGCCAGGGAGCGGAAAGAGTAGCGTGGCGGCGTACCACTCCAGGGAGCAGCACGTGCTGGATCAGGAGAGCAGTGGCATCAAAGAGGATGACTGGATTGGACATCACCAAGATCCAGGTCGCTGATTGGAATCTGGGCATGTTCTGCAGGAGCGGCGAGGTTGGGGCGAAGGAGCGGCAAAAGATTGTAGAGGGATGGGATTGGGGCCAAGGAGAGGCGTGAGTTCAGAGCCCAGAAGAGGCGAGGGCCCAGGGGCAGCACGGGCCAGCCCACACTGCGATATGTGTGTGCATTAGGTCTGTGCAGCAGAGCTGGTCTCCAGTCGTCTTGGATAACCCTTGCCACTGGACCAAGACCTAGCTCTGTCAAGCCTGAATGGTGGCTGGTATGCAACAGCTACCACACATTAAAAGAATCCAGCACAGGCATCTTCCACACTTCAAGATTTAGTTCGGGACCTGAATATTAGGTCCTTCATTGAAACACCTGTGAACTTTTTGGCGTGGAAGCTAGTCATCCTTAACTCGAGGGACTGTCTATGATGATGATGATGGGACTTGAATATAGGGGGTATGATTAAGAAGTGTGCAGATGATACTAAAATCGGCTATGTGGTTGATAATGAAGAAGAAAGCTGCGGCTTATAGGAAGATATCAATCAACAGGTCAGGTGGGCAGAACAGTGGCAAATGGAATTTAATTCCGAGAAGTGTGATGTAATGCGTTTGGGGAGGGATAACAAGGAAAGGGAAGACACATTAAATGGTAGGACACTGAGAAGTGTAGAGAAACAAAGGGACTTTGGAATGCATGTCCACAGATCCCTGAAGATAGCAGGCCAGATAGATAAGGTGGTTAAGAAGGCATATGGAATGCTTGCCTTTATTAGCCAAGGTATAGAATACAAGAGCAGGGGGTTTATGCTTGAACTATATAAAACACTGGTTAGGTCACAGCTGGAGCACTGTGTGCAGTTCTGGTCACCACAATACAGGAAGGACGTGATTGCACTGGAGAGGGTACAGAGGCGATTAACGAGGAAGTTGCCAAGAGTGGAGAATCTTAGCAATGAGGACAGATTAGATAGGCTGGATTTGTTTTCATTGAACAGAGGAGGCTGAGGGGAGACCTCATTGAGGTGTATAAAATTATGAGGGGCCTAGATATAGTGGATAGAAAGGGCCTATTTCCCTTCGCAGAGGCGTCAACAATCAGGGAGCATAAATTTAAAGCAATTGGTAGAAGGTTTAGAGGGGAGTTGAGGGGAATTTTCTTCATGCAGAGGGTTGTGGGAGTCTGGAACTCATTGCCTGAAAGGCTGGTAGAGGCAGAAACCCTCACCACATTTAAAAAGTATTTGGATGTGCACCTGAAGTGCCGTAACCTGCAGGGTTACGGACCTAGAGCTGGAAAGTGGGATTAGGCTGGATAGCCTCTTGTTGGCCGGCATGGACACGATGGGCCGAAATGGCCTCCTTCTGTGCTGTAACTTCTATGATTCTATGATACCCCGTGAGCTCTTATCTTGTGCAGTAACCTTTTATGTGGCACCTTATCAAATGCCTTCTGGAAATCCAAATATACCACATCCACTGATTCCCACTTATCCACCCTGCTCGTTACATCCTCAAAGAACTCCAGCAAATTTGTCAAACATGATTTCCCTTTCATAATACCATGCTGACTCTGTTTGACTGCATTATGATTTTCCAAATGTCCCGCTACTGCTTCCTTAATAATGGACTCCAGCATTTTCCCAACAACAGATGTTAGGCTAACCGATCTATAGTTTCCTGCTTTCTGTCTCCCTCCTTTTTTAAATATGGGCATTACATTTGCAGTTTTCCAATCCACTGGGACCGCTTCAGACTCCAGGAAATGTGATAATACCATATTCTACAGTACTTGCAAAAAGTCCCACAGGATTCTAATGACAGTAACTCAGTGCTACAGAAGCCCTGAACTTCTGCATTTATCTCCGAATGGTAACTCCAACTGGAGACCAGCAGATCCATTAGGGAAACAGCCATTTCTGCCATTTCCCTGTGGGTTCTGCAATGGCATGAGACCCTATGGAATTTCAGGACCTGAATGTTTGAGTTAAAAGACATCATGGTGTTAGGTGGATTACTTTGAATATAGAAACATAGAAACATAGAAATTTATAGTGCAGAAGGAGGCCATTCTGGCCCATCGTGTCCGTGCTGGCCGACAAAGAGCCACACGGCCCTTGGTCAGCAGCCCTAAAGGTTACATATAAACCAGTGAACAATGACGGAAAGGCAAAGAGCACCCAGCCCAACCAGTCCACCTCACACAACTGCGACACCCCTTATAGTGAAACATTCTACACTCCACCCCAATTGGAGCCATGTGATCTCCTGGGAGAGGCAAAAACCAGATAAAAACCCAGGTCAATTTAGAGAGAAAAAACTGGGAAAATACCTCTCCGACCCATCCAGGCGATCGAAACTAGTCCCGGAGATCACCCTGGCCGCATTCTATTCCCTGCAGTACTTACCATTATATCTGCTCCGTCCAACAAAAGGTCATCCAGTCTAATCTCAATTACCAGCTCTAGGTCCATAATCCTGCAGGTTACTGCACTTTAAGTGCCCATCCAACCATCGCTTAAAAGTGGTGAGGGTTTCTGCATCTACCACTCTTCCAGGCAGCGAGTTCCAGATCCCCACAACCCTCCGCGTAAAGAAGCCCCCCTCAAATTCCCTCTAAACCTTCCACCAACCACCTTAAAACAATACCCCCACGTAATAGACCCCTCCACCAATGGAAATAGACCCTTACTATCCACTATGTCCAGGCCCCTCAATATTTTGTACACCTCAATGAGCTCTCCTGTCAACCTCCTCTGTTCCAATGAAAACAAACCCAGCCTATCCAATCTGTCCTCATAACTAAGATTCTCCATTCCAGGCAGCATCCTAGTAAATCTCGTCGACACCCTTTCGAGTGCAATCACATCCTTCCTATAATGCGGCGACCAGAACTGCACGCAGTACTCCAGCTGTGGCCTAACCAAAGTATTATACAATTTAAGCATAACCTCCCTGCTCTTATATTCTATGCCTCAGCCAATAAAGGTAAGCATTCCGTATGCCTTCTTAACCATCTTATCCACCTGGCCTGCTACTTTCAGGATCTGTGGACAAGCACTCCAAGGTCCCTTTGTTCATCTACACTATTAAGTGGCCTACCACTTAATGTGTATTCCCTTTCCTTATTAGCCCTCCCAAAGTGCATCACCTCACACTTATCTGAATTAAATTCCATTTGCCACTGCTCTGCCCACCTGACCAGTAGATTGATATCCTCCTACAGCCCATGACTTTTGTCATGTATTCAACTGTTATTGTAATCCATGTATAAACTGACCTAAGTTGTACACCATGAGAACACTGACCACTAGGTGGTGAACTTGTGGGAGACACTCCTAACCTGTACTTTCAGGTATAAAAGAGGAAGCTCCACCCATCTTCTCCACTTCAGTGCTAGCTAATAAAGGTTACTGGTCACAGAGTGACCTTCTCTCTAGTATGGGCCTCGTGTGCATTTGTACTGTATAGTAAGGACATATTAACTTTCCTCTTCATTATTAACCACACAACCAATTTTAGTGTCGTCTGCAAACTTGTTAATCATACTCCCTATATTCAAAACTAAATTGTTGATATATACCACAAAAAGCAAGGGTCTAAGTACTGAGCCCTGCGGAACCCCATTGGAAACATCCTTCCAGTCACAAAAACATCCATCAATCATTGCCCTTTGCTTCCTACCTCCAAGCCAATTTTGGATCCAACTTGACACTTTGCCCTGTATTCCTTGGGCTTTAACCTTCATGACCAGTCTACCATGTGGGACTTTATCAAAAGCTTTGCTAAACTCCATGTATACTACATTGTATGCACTACCCTCATCGACCCTCTTGGTTACCTCCTCAAAAAATTCAATCAGGTTAGTCAGACACAACCTTCCCTTAACAAATCCGTGCTGACTGTCCCTAATTAATCCTTGCCTTTCCAAATGCAGATTTATCCTATCTTTCAGGATTTTTTCCAATAATTTTCCCATCACTGAGGTTAGGCTGTCAGGCTTGTAAATTACTCGGCCTATGCCTTTCTCCTTTCTTTCCTCTTTTACTTCGCTCAACAACCTGGGATGCATTTCACCCGGGCCTGTGGACTTATCTACTTTCAAATCTGCTAAACCCCTTAATACTTCCTCTCTCACTATATTTATTTCATCCAGAATATCACACTCTTCCTCTAAAGCAATATCTTCCTTTGTGAAAACAGATGCAACGTATTCATTAAGAATCTTCCCAACATCTTCCGCCTCCACACAAAGATTACCCTCATGGTCTCTAAGCGACCCTACCCTTTCTTTAGTTACCCTCTTACTCTTAATATATTTAAAGAACATCTTAGGATTTTCCTTAATTTTACTGGCCAAGAATTTCTCGTGCTCTCGCTGAGCATTGCGAATATTCTTTTTAATTTTGCCTCTTAAAGATTCTATAGTATTTAGCCGTTGATATTTGATATAAGCGTCTCTTTTTTTTTCTTAATTCTCCTCTGTAAGTCCCTAGGCATCCAAGGGGCTCTAGAATTATTTTTCCCAGCCTTTTTCTTTAAGGGCACATGTTTGGCCTGAGCCTTCCGGATCTTCTCCTTAAATGGCTCCCACTGTTCCGACACTGATTTACCCACAAGTAGCTGTTTCCAGTCCACCATGGCCAAATCACTCCTTAACTTAGCAAAATTAGCTTTTCCCCAATTCGGAACTTTTATCCCAGGCCTATTCTTGTTCTTATCCATAACCAACGTGAATCTGACTGAATTATGGTCACTGGTACCCAAGTGCTCTCCCACTAATACCCTTTCAACCTGCCCAGCTTCATTCCCTAAGCTAAATCCAAGACCGCCCCCTCTCGTGTTGGGCTTGCTACATACTGACTAAAAAAGTTCTCTTGAATGCATTTCAAGAATTCCGCATCCTCTATCCCCTTCACACTAAATTTGTCTCAATCAATATTTGGATAGTTAAAATCCCCTACTATTACTACCCTATGGTTTTTGGACTTCACAGCAATTTGCCTACATATTTGCTCCTCTATCTCCCTCCCACTGTTTGGGGGTCGATAATACACACCCAGCAGTGTGATCGCCCTGTTTTTATTTTTCAATTCAACCCAAATGGCCTCATTTGATGATCCCTCTAACATATCATCCCTCCTCACCGCTGTCATAGTTTCTTTAATCAGTACCTCAACCCCCCCTCCCCCTTTTTACCCCCCTTTCTATCTTATTTATATAAGGGGTAATTTCTGTGATCTGATGTCCCGGCAGGGAGTAGCACTCACAGGGAGCGCATTTCTGGAAATTGTGGCTGCCTGCATTTTCCCAAGATGGATCACCCCTTTTAAATACATTACAATTTTAGGGTTTCCATTTAAATATATTACAAAATATCTCTTATTCAGTCGGAGCCATCCTGATGCCTATCGGTGCTTCAGTAACTCCATGGTATTGAACATTTTAGGCTAGGAAGTCACTTACGAGCTGCTCAGCTGACATCAACAACAATCTTTTGTTCCCGGATAGTGACCCACAGCTGTGCAGAGTGCTGTGCATTTGACACACTGAATTACAGCCTCAGATCAACATCCATTGACAAAAGAATAGTGATCCCTGCTGATTCAGTGGGACTGCTTGCTCCCTGAGCATGTGTCGGATGTTGGGATGAATCGGCACGGAGACAATGGGCCGAATGGCCTCCTGTATTGTAATGCTTCAATGATTCTATGAACGGCTTTTAAGTGAGTTCCCACTCAGAAATATTGGGGGTAATTTTAACCTGCGGGTTGCGTAGGAAGTTAAAATGTTAAGAATTTCAAAACGACCCCAACCTGCCTCGAACCCACCCACTTCCAGTTTTAACGGAGGCAGGACAAGGGGCGGGCGACTACTCCGCTCTCAGGAGGTGGGTCGGTTGGCAAAACTTTTTAAGGAGGCTGCATACCTCCATTTTAACCTGATTTCTATTTTTAACTACAGTTGGCTGGGCTTCCCGGGCCATGGTATACCCTGCAGGTAAAAGGAGGCGAGAAGGGCTGGATCCAGGAGGTAACTGCCATTACAGCATGGCTTGTGGGCCAGGAGAAGCAGGAGTTTTCTTCCTGGCCAAACAAACTACTCAGTAAACTGCCCCTGCCTGCCCCACAATTTGTCTGACCCTTCCGCCTCCCCAATCTCTGACCCCCCCCCATCTCCCCCGAACCCCCCAGTGATCACCGAGCTCCCATTGCAAGTTCTCCCCCACGACGATCTCCCCCCTCAATATCTCCACTCCCTCTTGCTTGCCCTTCTCAATATCTCCGCTTCTCCCACCACCACTTTGTGCCCAGGCTTGCTTTCTCACCTGCCAGGCAAACCGTTGAGCAGGAAACCTGGAGAAAAAAATTGAAACTGGGGGGAAACCTGTACTTCTGGGTTTCCTGTCCATAACTCCAAACCCCCACTCCGAACAGTGCCTCAGTAAATATCGGGGCCATTGTCTCCATGGAACTGAAATTCCGATGTCCCGGGTCCGTACGAAGTTTCTACGGACCCAGGAAGGCATCGGAAAAGCCGGTTTTCAGTGCTCAGTGTGCATGCGCTGAAAACCAGCTTTTCCGATCTGTCAAGTCTGGATTGACAGATCTTGCGCATATCGGGAGCAAGGACACTTGCAGGGCAAGATCTGCGATATTTATGCTTATCTTGCCCAGCAAATGTCCACAAAAATCTTGTGCCTGAAAAAGCAGGTGTATAGCAGGTGTATACTTTTACAGGCGCAAGTATTTAAAAATACACAAAAACGTTTTAAAATAAAGTTATAAAAACGCATTTTATTGGTAAAAAATGTAAAAACATTTTAAGGCATAATTAAAAAAACTTTTTTAAAAAGTCAGGAAAATATATTTTTTTATAAGAACTTTAATTTAAATGAATCTTAAATATTTAGTGTAGTTTTCTAATTTTTATTAGTATTTTGTGTGTTTGGGGGGGGTTTCTCATTCATAATAGTGGGAACTCCAACGTACGGAATTCCCATTATTATGAATGAGAAAATACTGTACCTTGATTGGCTGCCCAGAGCCATGTGACTCCAGCTCCAGCATACGGACGTCCCAACATGCACGCGCTCCGATGCGTAGGGAGTGAAGGCCTCAGGATCGGAAGTTTGAGCGGGAGCAGCAGGAACAAATAAGTGCGCATCTTTTTTAACGATCAGAATTTCAGGCCCATTGTAACTTTTGTTCTATAGAGAAGCACTATGTAATATTTTCATCAGAATCAGCTGACATAAAGTGATAGTGACCCAGTGATAATGAAGGAATGCCGATATATGCCCATGTCAGGATTGTGGTGTGTGAGTTGAGGGGGAACTTGAAGCTGATGGTGTTTCTATGACACTGCCATTCTTGTCCTTTTTGTAGAGGCCATGGGAGGGAGATACTGTTTATGTAACTTTGGTGGGTTAGGGCCATTGATGCATTAAAATTGCTTTCCAAAGGCTTGCATTATTTTTATCACCCTATTCTGATACTCCCCTTTAATTCAATCCCATAATTTTAAATTTGCCATCTTTAGTGTGCGCCCTTTAATCATTGAAATATCCACAAAGCTATACTATTGAATTGACCTTTGAAAAATTTGTTGCAAATGGCAAACTTCCAAATATGCTTGTCAAAATCTTGACAACAGCTGTTCAGTCTAAGCTACACGTAAGTAAATATCTATAACAGTTAGGCGCCATCGGCAGTACAGGGGCAAATTGTGTTCAAAATTGCGCTAGTTTTGAGAAGTATTCCGTTCAAACTCATTTGCATATCGCTGACCATAAAGAGAGAGAAATTCGGGTTGTTTGCACCTCTCGTTAGCACGGGCGCTAACTGGACGCAAACGACTTCTCGCCCAAGGCGCGGGGCTGCTACTAACTTCCGCAAAATTCTGTGGGAGTTAGCGGCGGCACTAACAGAAAGCGCCCCGGGCTCCTACGCCGGTGATGATGACGCCATCACCGTGCACAGCGACCCGTTTTCACCCCGGAGTGAAAATTCAGTCATGCTCCGTGAGGCTGCCATGGGCGAGAAGTCATTTGCGCCCCATTAGTGAACCGGACTTCAGGGTGAAAATTAAAGGCCCCGGAGGTGATAACGGGAGGCACAAAGATAGCCAATTTCTTGGCCTGAGCATTTTAATTAGAGTGCCTAGTGCACCACCTGTGAGTAACCCGATTTTAAATAACTAATATGACTTTAAAAATTGTACAGAACCATTTGTTTCATTAGTGTACAGTAGACAGTTTCTTAGTAAATTTTTAAAAATCATATTTAAAAGGTGCTGATTAGTGCTTGCGCCTAAAAATACAGCGTAATTTTAAGAGCTTCCTCGAAGGCCCGCCAATGGGTGCTGTTAGCAGAAACTTGCCATGGTATTTACTTTGATCTGGTGGTGAGGCCAGTTTTGTGGACAGGGCTTGCTTCCAGCGTAATGTTTTTGAAACCAGTTCAAAAGAGTGTGGAAACTCGATTTGCGCTGAATGCAATTTGCACTTAAAATTCCTGGATCTTTTGCATTTGTTTGGCCAATTTTGGGCGAAAGGCGCTCAAAAAACCAGCGCAACCGAACAGAAGCTCTATCCCCTAGGTTCATAGACTCCCAGACAGTCACACCATTCCCTTAGATCAGTAGGATAAGAGGCAAACCCCGATGGTCCATAGAGAATGCTAATGAAGAAAAATAGTGATTCCCTGAGAACTGGACCACATCAATGTAGGTCAGAGGAGCTTTAATGATGGTAGGGTGCTGGGAGAGCTTACAACTATAGGAATGCCTTTCATTGCCAGCATGGGTGATGGAGTTTGTGCCTAAACTGGAGTTTACACCAGCAAGATTTCTCAATGCTAGCATGGAGCCAGTATTTGTTCTTTTTGGATGCTTTTTGGAGTTGCTAGGCACTAAAAGCAGAATCAAAGGGAACCGGCACCTGAGACAGAAGTTTCACAAATTTTCCAAGTGTTGACTGCAGCTGCAGGATTCTGGTGCTACGTGCGAGTGCCACTTCATCTGAAACAGATTTTTCATACGAAATGGAGATAGAGGAAATAAAGGTACTGAGTGGCAGTCAGCAGAGAAATTCAGGGGCTGAGGCAGGTTATTTGTGTCCTTATTTGATTATATGCTTTTTAAATAAACTTTTATCATAACCTCATTGGAGACCAAAGAGCCCTGTCCTTATGGGTGTGGTGTAACAATGCAAGGTAGGGTGGACAATTGTTAATATTGTGATCCAAAAATGGCCATTTAATCCGTAGATCTTGGCCAAGCATTACCCAGAATGGACTCTGGCTTCCCTTGAAACCTTTAATAGTGGGTTAGAAACATAGAAACATAGAAAATAGGTGCAGGAGCAGGCCATTCAGCCCTTCTAGCCTGCACCGCCATTTAATGAGTTCATGGCTGAACATGAAACTTCAGTACCCCATTCCTGCTTTCACGCCATACCCCTTGATCCCCCGAGTAGTAAGGACTTCATCTAACTCCCTTTTGAATATATTTAGTGAATTGGCCTCAACTACTTTCTGTGGTAGAGAATTCCACAGGTTCACCACTCTCTGGGTGAAGAAGTTTCTCCTCATCTCGGTCCTAAATGGCTTATCCCTTATCCTCAGACTGTGACCCCTGGTTCTGGACTTCCCCAACATTGGGAACATTCTTCCTGCATCTAACCTGTCCAAACCCGTCAGAATTTTAAACGTTTCTATGAGGTCCCCTCTCACTCTTCTGAACTCCAGCGAATACAAGCCCAGTTGATCCAGTCTTTCTTGATAGATCAGTCCCACCATCCCGGGAATCAGTCTGATGAATCTTTGCTGCATTCCCTCAATAGCAAGAATGTCTTTCCTTAAGTTAGGAGACCAAAACTGTACACAATACTCCAGGTGTAGCCTCACCAAGGCCCTGTACAACTGTAGCAACACCTCCCTGCCCCTGTACTCAAATCCCCTCGCTATGAAGGCCAACATGCCATTTGCTTTCTTAACCGCCTGCTGTACCTGCATGCCAATCTTCAATGTACCATGACACCCAGATCTCGTTGCACCTTCCCTTTTCCTAATCTGTCACCATTCAGATAATAGTCTGTCTCTCTGTTTTTACCACCAAAGTGGATAACCTCACATTTATCCACATTATACTTCATCTGCCATGCATTTGCCCACTCACCTAACCTATCCAAGTCACTCTGCAGCCTCATAGCATCCTCCTCGCAGCTCACACTGCCACCCAACTTAGTGTCATCTGCAAATTTGGAGATACTACATTTAATCCCCTTGTCTAAATCATTAATGTACAATGTAAACAGCTGGGGCCCCAGCACAGAACCTTGCGGTACCCCACTAGTCACTGCCTGCCATTCTGAAAAGTACCCATTTACTCCTACTCTTTGCTTCCTGTCTGACAACCAGTTCTCAATCCACGTCAGCACACTACCCCCAATCCCATGTGCTTTAACTTTGCACATTAATCTCATGTGTGGGACCTTGTCGAAAGCCTTCTGAAAGTCCAAATATACCACATCAACTGGTTCTCCTTTGTCCACTTTACTGGAAACATCCTCAAAAAATTCCAGAAGATTTGTCAAGCATGATCTCCCTTTCACAAATCCATGCTGACTTGGACCTATCATGTCACCATTTTCCAAATGCGCTGCTATGACATCCTTAATAATTGATTCCATCATTTTACCCACTACTGAGGTCAGGCTGACCGGTCTATAATTCCCTGTTTTCTCTCTCCCTCCTTTTTTAAAAAGTGGGGTTACATTGGCTACCCTCCACTCGATAGGAACTGATCCAGAGTCAATGGAATGTTGGAAAATGACTGTCAATGCATCCGCTATTTCCAAGGCCACCTCCTTAAGTACTCTGGGATGCAGTCCATCAGGCCCTGGGGATTTATCGGCCTTCAATCCCATCAATTTCCCCAACACAATTTCCCGACTAATAAAGATTTCCCTCAGTTCCTCCTCCTTACTAGACCCTCTGACCCCTTTTATATCCGGAAGGTTGTTTGTGTCCTCCTTAGTGAATACTGAACCAAAGTACTTGTTCCATTGGTCTGCCATTTCTTTGTTCCCCGTTATGACTTCCCCTGATTCTGACTGCAGGGGACCTACGTTTGTCTTTACCAACCTTTTTCTCTTTACATACCTATTGAAACTTTTGCAATCCGCCTTAATGTTCCCTGCAAGCTTCTTCTCATACTCCATTTTCCCTGCCCTAATCAAACCCTTTGTCCTCCTCTGCTGAGTTCTAAATTTCTCCCAGTCCCCTATGGCTGCTATTTCTGGCCAATTTGTATGCCACTTCCTTGGCTTTAATACTATCCCTGATTTCCCTAGATAGCCACGGTTGAGCCACCTTCCCTTTTTTATTTTTACGCCAGACAGGAATGTACAATTGTTGTAATTCATCCATGCGGTCTCTAAATGTCTGCCATTGCCCATCCACAGTCAACCCCTTAAGTATCATTCGCCAATCTATCCTAGCCAATTCACGCCTCATACCTTCAAAGTTACCCTTCTTTAAGTTCTGGACCATGGTCTCTGAATTAACTGTTTCATTCTCCATCCTAATGCAGAATTCCACCATATTATGGTCACTCTTCCCCAAGGGGCCTCGCACAATGAGATTGCTAATTAATCCTCTCTCATTACACAACACCCAGTCTAAGATGGCCTCCCCCCTAGTTGGTTCCTCGACATATTGGTCTAGAAAACCATCCCTTATGCACTCCAGGAAATCCTCCTCCACCGTATTGCTTCCAGTTTGGCTAGCCCAATCTATGTGCATATTAAAGTCACCCATTATAACTGCTGCACCTTTATTGCATGCACTCCTAATTTCCTGTTTGATGCCCTCCCCAACATCACTACTACTGTTTGGAGGTCTGTACACAACTCCCACTAACGTTTTTTGCCCTTTAGTGTTCTGCAGCTCTACCCATATAGATTCCACATCATCCAAGCTAATGTCTTTCCTAACTATTGCATTAATCTCCTCTTTAACCAGCAATGCTACCCCACCTCCTTTTCCTTTTATTCTATCCTTCCTGAATGTTGAATACCCCTGGATGTTGAGTTCCCAGCCCTGATCATCCTGGAGCCACGTCTCCATAATCCCAATCACATCATATTTGTTAACATCTATTTGCACAGTTAATTCATCCACCTTATTGTGGATACTCCTTGCATTAAGACACAAAGCCTTCAGGCTTGCTTTTTTAACACCCTTTGTCCTTTTAGAATTTTGCTGTACAGTGGCCCTTTTTGTTCTTTGCCTTGGGTTTCTCTGCCCTCCACTTTTCCTCTTCTCCTTTCTGTCTTTTGCTTTTGCCTCATTTTTGTCTCCCTCTGTCTCCCTGCATAGGTTCCCATCCCCCTGCAATATTAGTTTAACTCCTCCCCAACAGCACTAGCAAACACTCCCCCTAGGACATTGGTTCCGGTCCTGCCCAGGTGCAGACCGTCCGGTTTGTACTGGTCCCACCTCCCCCAGAACCGGTTCCAATGCCCCAGGAATTTGAATCCCTCCCTGCTGCACCACTGCTCAAGCCACGTATTCATCTGCGCTATCCTGCGATTCCTACTCTGACTAGCACATGGCACTGGTAGCAATTCCGAGATTACTACTTTTGAGGTCCTACTTTTTAATTTAGCTCCTAGCTCCTTAAATTCTTTTCGTAGGACCTCATCCCTTTTTTTACCTATGTCGTTGGTACCAATGTGCACCACGACAACTGGCTGTTCTCACTCCCATTTCAGAATGTCCTGCACCCGCTCCGAGACATCCTTGACCCTTGCACCAGGGAGGCAACATACCATCCTGGAGTCTCGGTTGCGACCGCAGAAACGCCTATCTATTCCCCTCACCATCGAATCCCCTATCACTATCGCACTCCCAATCTTTTTCCTGCCCTCCTGTGCAGCAGAGCCAGCCACGGTGCCATGAACTTGGCTGCTGCTGCCCTCCCCTGATGAGTCATCCCCCCCAACAGTATTCAAAGCAGCGTATCTGTTTTGCAGGGGGATGACCACAGGGTTGACTAAAGCATTGTGATAGTTTTATGGATTCTATCTTCTTGCTTCATTCCTATTTTGAAAAGAACAGTGTGGTTTGCAGGTTAAAACTTCTATACTTGGAGCCAGCTTCAGAATGAGAGGAAATTTGAATGACACCGGGTCATGAATGATGCAGCACTGAAACTGGAAAAAATTGACCTAACAGTCAGACACATTGTCTGCCTTTTACTAAAGGTGTGAACAGCTAATTACATGACAACATTAAAGGCTATGACATTATGTTCTACAAATTATAACAGACAAGTTGATTAATAGATAACACTTGGTCAATGTGATCTCCTGGACTGGTTTTGATCGCCCGAGGGGATTGGAGAGGAATTTTCCAGAGTATTTTCTTCGCTTATTGGCCCAGTTTTTTTTGCCTCTCCCAGGAGATGACATGGTTGGATGGCAGCGTCGGGGAGAGGGGAAGGGGGCGGGGCAGAAGTGAGTGGGTTCGAGGAAGTGTGATTCTCCAGCCATCAAGAGTGTGGGGCAAGTTTAATGGACCAGCTGGACTGTTTCTGACCATAATTTTTGTATGTTCATAATTGACTTCATGAATCCTTAGGGACCAATAGGAAAGGGGACAGGCTCTGCAGTGTATGGAAGATTCAGAATGAAGAAGAATGGAGATTTGGAGTGGGCAGATGGATTGAGGGATGACGGGATATGGGGGAGACCGGTCCCTGTTACCCATGTGTCCACATATTTATAAGCATTATATGGGCTCCTGACTAGGTGACATGCATAATTTATCCCTTTGATATAGTATGCAAATAAAAATCGTAACAGTTGGGCATTGGGCAATAATCAATCCATTGACGATTGTCTTGTGGAAGATACTGTCAGAAACAACATCGGCATTTCATTTTCTTTCTCTTTCCTCCATACTGTTTTCCTATTGGGTGTTTCTCACTCTGGGAAGTTCAAAGGACACCATCTTGTCCTATGCCTTTTTTAATGCATGCATCAACATCATCATCATCATCATAGGCAGTCCCTCGAAATCGAAGAAGATTTGCTTCCACTCTAAAAGTGAGTTCTTAGGTGACTGAACAGTCCAATACAGGAATTACAGTCTCTGTCACAGACAGTCGTTGAAGGAAAGGGTGGGTGGGACTGGTTTGCCGCATGCTCCTTCCGCTGCCTGCGCTTGTTTTCTGCATGCTCTCGGCGACGAGACTTGAGGTGCTCAGCGCCCTCCCGGATGCACTTCCTCCACTTAGGGCAGTCTTTGGCTAGGGATTCCCAGGTGTCGGTGGGGATGTTGCATTTTATCAAGGAAGCTTTGAGGGTGTCCTTGAAATGCTTCCTCTGCCCACCTCGGGCTCGCTTGCCGTGTAGGAGTTTCGAGTAGAGTGCTTGCTTTGGAAATCTTGTGTCAGGCATGCGAACAATGTGGTCCGCCCAACGGAGCTGGTCGAGTGTGGTCAGTGCTTCGATGCTGGGGATGTTGGCCTGATCGAGAACGCTAACGTTGGTGCGTCTGTCCTCCCGGGGATTTGCAGGATCTTGCGGAGACATTGTTGGTGATATTTCTCCAGCAATCTGAGGTGTCTAATGTATATGGTCCATGTCTCTGAGCCATACAGGAGGGCGGGTATCACTACAGCCCTGTAGACCATATGCTTCGTGCCAGATTTGAGGGCCTGATCTTCAAACACTCTCTTCCTCAGTCGGCTGAAAAATCCCTGTCCCGCATCCCTACGGATCCTCCTCGGCGACTTCAACACCAGGGTTTGCAAGGACACAGACCTCTGGGGAGGCATGATTGGCAGAGAGGGGGTAAGGAAAACCAACTCAAGCGGTACACTGCTCCTGACAAAATGCCTAGAACATGACCTGTTCATCACTAACACCTTGTTCTGCCAGACGGACAAGTACAAGGCATCGTGGTAACACTCTCGCTTCAAACATTATCTTTCGACTATATCATCTTTCGAGCCAGGGATCACAAGGATGTGCGCATCACCCGCGACATGACAGGAGCTGACGACGGCTGGCCAGACCACCACCTAATCCTTTCCATCATCAACATCAATACATGCAGCAACAAGGAATGATCAATGCATGAAACATATTATTGTCTCCAGAGAACTGTATAATGCAAATCCAACTAAATCAATCAGATTGTCTCTGCAATTTGCTACTACTTGACAACATTTGGAAACATTCTGGCCATCTGTTTAGATGCTGGCACATTAAAAAGGATTGGTTTGGTTGCAATCATTTTTAGACACACAGCTGACAATTTTATTAATGGACTTCCATTTCAGGAGGTACACTGAAAAAAGAATGTACTTTGACAGCCCTAAATGTCACACATTCTAGATCTGTGTATAGAGAATTCACCACTCCCTTGTAAATTCAAATTGAATCTGTTCCATAAGCGTGGTTTATGGTGATGGGAATTTCTGCAGGATAATACCGGTTTATTGGATAAGTATTTCTGAAGACCCTTGTCTGTATAAATATATAGCTGATTATCAATTAGTTCCTTGCTGACCTAAATTAAAAATAGAGTTACTTATCTTTACAAAACTAATGATGCTAATACATTGCTCTGGTCATTAGAATAAGTCTTAAAGTATCTAGTAAGACCAATTATATACCCTATGGGATATTTTTTACGGATTGCAGGATGCAATTGGAGCCCATAGAAACATTTTGAATTTCATTGCTGATTTAGTCTCCCTCTGGCAATTCTGTTTTTTTAAGAACAACTTGCATTTATAGAGCATCTTTAATATAGAAAAAAACTATTTTCACAAAGCTGTGGGAAAAAAATAGACAGAGAATCAAAGAGGATGTTAGGATGGGTGAGCAAATTATTTTCAGAGGTGGGTTTTAAAGGAAGGGAGAGAGGTGGAAAGGTGGAGGGATTCAGGGAAGGAATTTCAAAGCATTGAGCCAAGGTACCTTAATGCACAAGTACCAATAGTGGGATGGAAAAAGGGGGTGTGGGTATACAAGAGGCCAGAATCTGAGGACCGGAGAGTTCGGTGTGGGAGGGGGCGGGGGGCGGGCGATGGTGTTGGTTGTAGGCTGTAGTCGTTTACAGAGATAGGGATTGGAGTGGAATTAAATACAATGATGAGAATTTTGAGAGTATGAGGGACTGGGAGTCAACGAGGGCAGGAATAATGGGTCAGTGGAACTTGGTGCCGGATAAGATACAGACAGCAGAGATTTAGATGAGCTGAAATTTATGGAAGGTGGAGGATGGGAAGTTGACTCGGAGAGGATTGGAACAACTAACTTTGGAGGTAGCAAAGACACGGGTGAGGGTTTCAGCAACAGATGAGATGAAAGCAGGAAAGGGGTACTGAACGCAGGAAAGGAGTACCGAGGTTGAATGATCAGCCATGATCTTATTGAATGGCGGTGCAGGCTCGAAGGGCTGAATGGCCTACTCCTGCACCTAATTTCTATGGGCCCAAGTTTCCACACGATAAAAAACGGGCGCCCCTCCAAGCTGGGCGCCCGTTTTTCGCGCTGAAAACGGCGCCATAAAAAAAACGCATGATTCTGGAGCACTTTGCAGCTCCATGTCTGCTTGGCGCGGCGCCCAGGGGGGCGGAGCCTACACTCGCGCCGATTTTGTAAGTGGGAGGGGGCGGGTACCATTTAAATTAGTTTTTTTCCTGCCGGCAACGCTGCGCGTGCGCGTTGGAGCGTTCGCGCACGCGCAGTGTGAAGGAAACATTGGCACTCGGCCATTTTTGTAGTTCTTTGTAGCTATTTAATTTTTTAACATTTTTTAATAAAAGCACATTGCCATCAGCACATCAGCACTGAGGCTTCTTGCAGCAGTGAGAAGGCTGCAGGAAGCCTCAGAAAGTTGAGGTAGCCGTTTCCCTCCTCCCCCCCCCACGGGAACGAATGGCTTCCTCCTCACCCCCCCCCCCCCCACGGGAACGAACGGCTGCCTCCTTCCTCCTCCCCCCCCCCCCACGGGAACGGACGGCTGCCTCCTTCCCACCCCCCCCCCCCCCGCAGGAACGAACGGCTGCATCCTCCTCCCCCCCCCCCCCCCCGCGGGAACGAATGGCTGCCTCAACTTGTGAGGCTTCCTGCAGCATTCTCCCTGGGTGAAGCACTTTCACACAGGTAGGAAGATGGTTTATTTAATCTTTTCTTTGCTTATAAATGTTTATTCAGGTTGGATTTATTTGTATAATATTTGTATAAGTATAAATAAGGATTTATTATAGAATTTAATGACTTCCCCCCCGCCCACCTCGTTCCGGACGCCTAATTTGTAACCTGCGCCTGATTTTTTAATGTGTAGACAAGGTTTTTTCAGTTCTACAAAAATCTTCACTTGCTCCATTCTAAGTTAGTTTGGAGTACGTTTTCACTGTGGAAACTTTGAAATCAGGCGTCAGTGGCCGGACACGTCCCCTTTTGAAGAAAAAATTCTGTTCCAAAGTGAAACTGTTCTAACTGACTAGAACTGCTGAAAAAAAAATGTGGAGAATTGCGATTTCTAAGATAGTCCGTTCTCCACCAGTTGCTCCTAAAAATCAGGCGCAAATCATGTGGAAACTTGGGCCCTATGTTTCTATGAGGTATGGGTGGGATGGGCGATGTTATGGAGGTGGAAGGCAAAATAAAGAAATACTTGCATTTATATAGCACCTTTCATGACCACCGGACATCTGAAAGCGCTTTACAGCCAATTAAGTACTTTTGAAGTGTAGTAGTCACTGTTGTAGTGTGGGAAACATGGCAGCCAATTTGCGCAGCAAACACCCACAAACAGCAATGTGATAATGACTAGATAATCTGTTTTTGTTATGTTGATTGAGGGATAAATATTGGCCAGGAAACCAATGATAACTCCTCTACACATCTTCAAAATAGTACCATGGGATCTTTTACGTCCACTTGACAGAGCATCTCATCTGTCTCATCCGAAAGATGGCATCTCCGACTGCACTTGCGTATCAGCCTGGATTTTTTTTGCTCAAATCACTGGAGTGGGACTTGAACCTACAACCTTCTGATTCAGAGACAAGAGTGCAATCCACTGAGCCATAGCTGGAAGAGGCATCTTTGTGATGAAAAGCATATAGGGTCAGAAGGTCTGCTCAGGGATGTCTGCGAATTATGTTGTCAAGGGGCAGCACGTTGATGAGGAGGAGACGGGGTCCAACTATAGGTTTGTGGATGGCAAGAGAAGCCATTTCTGGAAATGTTCTGGCTATGATTGCATAAGTAAAAGTGGAATCAAGTGAGGTCAGTTCCACTGAGTTGGCCATTGTAGGAGATGCATTGGGGAGGATGGTGTGGTAATACTTAATGCTTTCCTGTAACACTATTTTCATCACGCTTATATAGTGCACTTTTCTGTCACACTAATGCATACCTATTTATTATATTTACCTCCAAGTCCTCCCAATGCCATCTCCAAGATGGCCCAATGCTGCCTATCTTCTCCCAATCTTTAACTGTTGCCACTGTCATCTGCCCAATCACAACAGAATTTGATCCTCAAAATACCAGTAAAAATCTCAGAATATCAAATCCTGTTCAGGGCTCTACCGCGAGCTGATGCCGGTTCCAGTGCTGCACACCATATCTGTCTTGCCTGTAGTGCTGCCGATAAACATGATTGCCAGGGACATCGCAATCACAGAGATCATGATGTCAAGTGTGCAACACTCACTTGATGCCTGATCTGCCAACTTCCTTTTGATGCCCGATATCCCAACTTCGTTTTGGCCATTGCAGTTACCGGCTGGAGAGAGCAACGACAGGTAGAGTTGACGTGCAGCAGCAGGACTCCGGCTCCAGTGATGCTATTAAAAGGGATCTTCACCAATCACTGGCACCTGACATGGTTTTGAAGTTTGAGTGGCTGTGTGCTACTTCCTGCAAATGCAAGAGTTTTCTTTAGTCATTTCAAGGTTAGTTGGTATCAGGGAGTGTTCTGGCAAGTACAAAACGCCCTAATTATTTTTGAAATATTTTAAACTGCAACACTTGCTAAAAGTCATAGGGGCTATGCTGGCAGTCAACTGCACCTACCAGGATCTATGGCAAAGGGAGCGGAGGCAACAAGAAAGACGGGAACATGTACGCAGAAGGAGGAGGAGGGCCATCAGGGCTTTCAACAGGCAACCTTGCCCCCCAATGGTCTTCTGACAACACTTGTCCTACCTTCAATTAAGCGAGGAGCAATGTATTAGGAGGCTTCACTTCACCAAGGAGGTCGTCACAGAACTCTGCCACCTCCTGTAACCAGACTGCCAGCCTCAGACCAGGGCGACCACGGCTCTCCCAATCGCAGTCAATGTCACCGTGGTCCTCAGTTTCTTCGCCAGTGAATCCTTCCAGTCTGCAGCAGGAGACATGTCTTAGTTCGACATCCATCGCTGCATCCGGGAGGTCACAGATGCTCTCTACACCAGAAGAAGGGACTACATTGGCTTCCCGATCACCAGAGAGAAACAGGACGAGTGTGCATGTGGGTTTGCCAGGAAAGCAGGCTTCCTCATGGTGCTGGGCGCCATTTACTGCACCTTCGTGGCTTTATGGGCACGGCATAACAATCCTGATATATTCTGTAACCACAAAGTTTGCCGCTCACTTAATGTGCAGTTGGTGTGCGACCACACACAGCGACTCCTCAATGTCAATGCCTGCCATCCTGGCAGCTGCCACGATGTCTTCATCCTGCGGCAGATGGATGTGCCAGCTCTCTTCCAGCCACGTCAAGCTCGAGGGTGGCTGCTCGGAGACAAGGGCTATCCACTCTCCACCTGGCTCATGATTCCCCTTGGTAACTTTAATACTCGTGCCCAGCACTCATATAACGAGAGCCATGCTGCCACCAGGAACATCATCGAGCAGACCATTGGCCCACTGAAGCAACTGTTTCACTGCCTTGACCACTCAGGAGGAGCCCTCAGCACTTGCCAGAGCGTGTGCAACATTTTGTTGTGGTCTGCTGCATGTTGCACAACTTGGTCATCATGAGGGCTCAGCCCTTGCCACCAGGGATTGCGGGACCACCTCAGGAGGAGGACAAGGGAGAGGATGATGAGGTGGAGGAGGACAAGGAGGGGGAGGAACAGGAGGGAGGGTGGAACAGGAGGGAGGGAGGAACAGAAGGGAGGGAGGAGGCAGTCAAACAATCGGCCTTCTGCAGGGGCTGTCCGTGACTGGCTTATCAAACTCCGATTTGCATGAATGAAACCCCAGATCCCCGTTGCTCACCACATCCCCATTATACCATTCATGTCACAGGCCATTTCACAGCGTTCTCCTGGACACAAAGTTGAAATGAGAAACACCACAAAAGATTCCAATTACAATTAATATATTTATTTATATACATATCATGTCAACACTATCAACTTATCACCCTTGTGCAATCTCTTAGTGCCTGTCATTCATGTGCCTTTTCCTACTTTAGTGCTCCAAAGGAGTGTTCCCCCAGAGGCTGCAGCACAGCTGGTGGAAGGGTGATGAGCTTCCATGCAGGCCTTGCAGGATGACCTCGTGCAGCTCGGCTGTAGACAGCACAACGTTGGCATGTGCGGCAGCAGTCTGGGCTGGTTGGCTGACAGGCAGAGACAAACCTAAAATGGTGGGGAACTGAGGGTGAGGAACTTAATGTAATTAAGATAAGTACTAGAGAAACTAATGGGACTAAAAGCCAACAAGTCCCCTGGACCTGATGACCTACATCCTAGGGTTCTAAAAGAGGTGGCCACAGAGATAGTATTTGCATTGGTTTTGATCTTTCAAAATTCCCTAGATTCTAGAATGGTCCCAGCAGATTGGAAGGTAGCAAATGTAACATCGGTATTCAAGAAAGGAGGGAGAGAGAAAAGAGAGAACTACAGGTCAGTTAGCCTGACATCAGTTGTCGGGAAAATGTTGGAATCCATTGTTAAGGAAGTGGTATCAGGGCACTTAGAAAATCATAATATGATTAGGCAGAGTCAATATAGTCTTATGAAAGGGAAATCGTGTTTGACAAATTTATTAGAGTTTTTTGAGGAATGTAACTAGCAGGGCAGATAAAGGGGGGCCTCAGCTACTTACAATCTATATTAATGACCTAGATGAAGAGACAGAGTGTAATGTATCCAAGTTTTCTGATGATACAAAGCTAGGTTTTTACAAAGCTGTCGTAAAAACGCATCTGGTTCACTAATGTATTTTAGGGAAGGAAATCTGCCGTCCTTACCCATTCTGGCCTATATGTGACACCAGACCCAAACACTGTGATTGACTTTTACCTTGTCCTCTGAAATGGTGGCTCACCACCACCTTCTCAATGGTAATTCGAGTTGGGCAATAAATGCTGGCCTTGCCGGCGATGTCCACATCCCGTGAATGAATGCATTTTTTTTAAAGATTGCAGGCCTGCCACGACACTGTGAAAGCCCCAGTGGTAGTCCGTGAAAGACGGTGGTAGGCCCATCCATGATGGCAGCAGTCAGAGCTTGGGTGCCACCAAGCAAAAACTGCATGAGAGCAGTCTGAGCTTTCGCCTGAGCTGCAATGGAAGCTGCGACATTGCTCATCATGTGCACCATCATGTCTGGGTCATCACAGTCTCTGGGAGTGCAACATTATTTGCAGACTGGAAATGATGGGCTCCATGCTCTGCGCAGAGCCTTGTGCAATGTTGGAGGTGGACTCCTCCATGCTTCTTGCCATTGCCGAGAGGTGATTATGTATCATGGTCACACAAGATGTTGTTTATGACTTGAACCAGGGCAGTCTTAGTGCTATAGGTGGGATGGAAACCATACTTGGAGAGGTGGATGCAGAATTGGATAGTAATGATGTGTTCAAAGGTCTTGGACAAGAAGTGGAAATTGGAGATGAGCTGATAGTTCATGAAGACAGAATGATTGAGGGTAAGCTTTTTAAGGGGATTTGGGACTTAAATCTGTGTCCTGCAGAAGTATAGTTTCCATGTAAACAGTGAAGAAGCTGTAAGATTGTGTGAAGGATTGGAATGGGCCTTCAGTAAATATGTAACAGGTTGGCAGGAACCATTTTGTGGCATGCATACTTGGGCTATGTATCTGGTCAATGGTACTATTGGGTAGTCCTACCTTCTGCAGCTCTTTAACACAAGCCATCTTCTCCCACATCTGTTCTCGGGTCATGCAGATCGTGCAACACAGCATTGATCAAGGTCTTCCTTCCTGTCGGGCATACTGCATTGTGGTCCACTGGAGAGGGCATCCTGGAGTGCCAAACTGGACAATCCACCTTGCACTCACCTCATGCAGCACCACCTCGAGTTCAGAATCTGAATATGTGGCACATTATTGCTTTCCCACAGACTCCCTTTCCTGCCTACACTTTTTTTTGCCTTCACTTGATTTCCAAACCCTCCCTCCCTTCCCATAGCTTATAAAAAGGCTGACATTATTTTTGTCCTTATAAACAGCCATTTACTTATACATGGCCATAGCCTTTTAATTGTACCATATAGCTCTTTTAGGGTCAAAACCACACACACTCATCCATCCCTTTTTGCCGCGCCATGCTGGAGGGCTAAAATCAGTGCGAGGAACTTTCCCGTATCTAGCATTGGACCTGGAAAATCTGGCGTGGTTGGCCCTGCATGATTTTTGATGTGAGCAAATCTTCCCTGATGACAGTTTATTTTCTTGTATCTCAACAACAACAACTTGCATTTCTGTAGCACCTTTAATGTAGTAAAATGACCCAAAGCGCTTCACAGGACAGGTGTGTCATAAAACAAAATTTGACACCAAGCTACATAAAAAGATATTAGGACAGATGACCAAAAGCTTGTCAAAAAGACAGGTTTTAAGAAGCATCTTTAAGGAGGAGTGAGAGATAGAGAAAGGTTTAGGGAGGGAATTCCTGAGTTTAGGGCCTAGGCAGTTAATGGCACGTTGATGGAAATTGGAGATGCACAAGAGGTTGAATATTTCAAATTCATCCCAGTAGACATTGAGATCGAACTAATTAAGGATTCATGTGCAGAAGGCATTTTGAAAGTGTTCTGCAAAACAAGAGTTTCAGTGAAAAGCTTAGTCAATCTACGCCAGCAACATGGTGAAGTATTTTAATAAGCAAATACTAAGCTAATTGTTGTATCGAAGAAGTAACAAAAATAAAACTATTAAAATGGAGTGCTATGCAACAGTAGGAGAGAGGTTTACTACCACATTCTCTAAACAGTGAATTTCCAATCTTAGCTCTGCCATCAGGGGTTGGTACCAAGTGCAAGTTTGGAGCTAAAACAGGAGAAAGGGAACTCAAGTTTTCTAATGTCTAGCTGAAAAGAAACATTACCAGAGGATGGTTATAAATTGTCTTACCATTGCAAAATCTGGCCCGGATCTGGGACATACCTTTATGGCAGGAGGAAGTTCCGCCATGCCGAAGATGTTTCAGACAACTTTTGATGCCAAGCCAGATAAAGAGATGGAGGATCATCCTCTGCTGAGTAACCTCTGCTCTGCTCCCAATTCGCAATTGAAAAATGGATGCAATGCAGAGGAAAAAATGTGCACTGATTGTTTGCTCCTATTTTGTTTCTAGATAGCACTGCCCACAAACTTCCTAAATGGCTTTTCTGGTGGTTGCACTTGACTGTACCTGAAGAGGGCACAGCAATGTAAATTATATGTAGAAAAATGTCAGCCAGTTTTGTGCTCATATTTCCTCTAATAGGGTCAGGTCAGAGCAAATGGCTCCCAGCAAAACATGGCACTACTGATTCCAGAACTGCCATTTTGGTGCTATCTGTCTAAAGGCACAAACTGATACTGAATTAAAAAGTAGTTTTACTGCTTCTGTATTGGCAGCAGAATGCTGTTACTCCTTTATATTTAGTCCTTTATATTTAGTGATGGAGGCAATGTCCAGTACCTCCCCTCCCCCCCCCCGCTATTGCAGTTTGGTTTATTTAGAAGCAGATGAGGGGAAGCCACACAAGCCCCCATCACTGCTGCTGAAGTCATTCAATTCAGCCACTCCCTAACCACGAACAGCTGTATTGCTGCCATGGGGTAGGAAGCCCTCCCACTCCCTGCCTGTACACTTGCTCTATGTCAGCTGGAATTTAAAAAAATAAGACTTGAAGTGCAAGTTCCGGGATCAGCCCACCAGGAACCACTACCACTGACCATTTTGGACTTGCCAGGAGATTCCCTAATCAGAACATCAATGTCCAGCATCCATTCCACTAGAGGTGTAGGTAAGAAGGCAATGGGATATGCGGCACTGGACAGTCATTCATGGTCCTGGTACTACCAGTGGTGCAGAATAGGACAACAATAAGGGGGACAGATAACCTATCATTAAAATTTCATGGTGCAGGCCACACCCAAACCCAGCAGGCCAGTATATCTCCTCTCACTGCGATCCAAGTATATATGTGTTAGTATATGTCGGGGCTGAAATTCAGCCTCACGAAAGGCGCATTACTGCCGGAAAGCGGCGGCCACGCGGCGGAGTTGAGTGGCTGCTGATTTGCTGTTGAATGGCCGCCTCTAGCGAAATTCTCTTTGGGGGGGGGTTTCTACAGCGGTGTTGACATCCACGCCGCTCCCCCCACTTCTGCTGTGGTCTTGTAGATGTGGCCTTAAAGACATATCACAGTGCGCACCACAGCCTCGCCGCCCTGGAAGCGAAATTCATTTTAAAATGTTGACCTGTCACCTGTCGGTGCCTCCGACAGCTTTTTGTGTCGGTGCACTGTGGCGGCTCAGGACCGACAGCGGAGGTCAAACATCTGTTGCGTGAATCTTCATTTTTTTTTGTGAATAGTTTATCGGACTTCTGAAAAGTTTCCCACTCGCCCTTATCATATCGCCATTGAATACTAATGGCCTGGGAGCCTCAATCTCTGCTCACAGGGGCCTCATTGTGAAAGCTGAGCTTGCAGAGGCAATGGGCTCATTGCTGACAGTGACTTTACGGATGACTAATATCTCCGCAGGCTCATATTCAGGATGGACATCCTCAGGGAACAGTGCAATCTTGTGTGGTCAGCTCTGTAGCCTCAGACAAGGCTGAGGACAGCTCTGAGCATGGAAACCAAAGTGACCCATTGCACTAAACTTCTATGCAATGGGCTATTTCCAATCTGCCACTGCAGACATCTCTAACATTTCTCAGTTCTCCGCCCATCGCTCCAGCCATCAAGTTACAGATGCTCTCGACAAGAGAAGGCTCAAATACATTTCTTTCGCGATGAGCAGGAGAAGCAGATGGAGCAGCAGACTGGATTTGTGCGCATTGCGGGGTTCCCCAGGGGGCAGGGCGTCATCAACTGCACACACGTCGTATTGAGGGCGCTACAGACCAATGCAGAGATGTTCATCAACCGAAAGGGATTCCACTCCCTCAACGTGCACTTGGTGTGTGACCACCAACGCAAGATCATGGCAGTTGATGCCCGGTATCCTGGCAGCAGCCACGATGCTTTCATCCTACGCCAGAGCAGTGTGCCCGCCGTGTTTGCTGCCCCAAACCAAGATTGTGGCTGGCTGCTTGGTGACAAGGGCTACCCACTGTGCACTTGGCTGCTGACTGCCCTTCACAACCCCAGGACTGCTGCGCAGCAATCGTACAGTGACTCTCAAAAGGGAGTATATTCAAAAGGGAGTTAGATGAAGTCCTTACTACTCGGGGGATCAAGGGTTATGGCGAGAAAGCAGGAAGGGGGTACTGAAGTTTCATGTTCAGCCATGAACTCATTGAATGGCGGTGCAGGCTAGAAGGGCTGAATGGCCTGCTCCTACACCTATTTTCTATGTTTCTATGTTTCTATGACTCTCCTTCAGCCACCAGGTGCATAATTGAGCACTACAACCGGATTCTTAAAGAGAGGTTCCATTGCCTGGACTACTCTGGTGGAGTGTTGCAGTACTCACCTGAGCGGGTCTCCCTATTCGTGGTTGTCTGCTGCATGCTTCACAACCTGGCAATTAAGAGGGCACAACCATTGGAGGACAAGCCAGCAGTAGCACCTCAGGAGAAGGCGCAGGAGGAGGAGGAAGAGGAGGAGGACCAGGATGCATGTCACCAGCCACCCAGGAGGCGTCGTCGCCACCCCAACCCTGCAAGGGAAGTGCAGACCCGTCTTGTAGCTGCTTGTTTCCGATTAGTTAATGCCCACTTCACCCTTCATCTTTGTATTTCCATGGCCAAACCAATGAGTCCTTTCACACATCATTGCTCACAGTGAAATGATACACCTGCACAGAGATTGGATGACAAAATAATGATTTATTACAGAATAAATAAATGTGCAAAAAACATACACAATCATTTCTCACCCTTGTGCATCTCCTTATAACCCCTCTTATGCAAATTTATTCTGCTACTACGCCGCAGTGTCTCCCCTTGTGGCTACCACATGGGTTTTGGAAGGCTGATGTCTTTTATGTGTAGAAGCTACAGATGTCCTTCTAGGATGCCCTCGACCAGCTTTGGCCTTGGATGGGTCGGCTGCAGACTGGTCAGCACCCTCCTCAGAGGGTTCCCTCGGTCTTGGCTCAGGCAATTCCATGCTTGACAGGTCTGGGGTCAGGGATGATGTGATCCTGAGACAGCACATCAAAATCATCCTGGTCCAATGAGCCTGGCCACTCCCCGCAGGCAGCACACCACTACTGGCACCAATCTGAGGGAGCTCACCGAAGGTCCCTTGTGGCCTGTGGTGGACCCAGCCGCGAAGGCAACACTGAGATCTCGCGTGGCAGCCAGCTGAGACTGCATGATCGCAGCCACTGTTTCAAAGTCACCAGGGATGACAGCAGTAAGACGCATTCTGAGCTTCCAGAGCCGCGGACATCCTCTCCAAATCAGCACCGATGCGCTCGTTCCCTCGCGCCTGTGCTGTAATGGCAGCTACAACATCCCCAACGAGTCACGGCATAATACAGTTATACAGGGCCTTGGTGAGACTGCACCTGGAGTATTGTGTGCAGTTTTGGTCTCCTTACATAAGAAAGGATATACTTCCCATAGAGGGAGTGCAGCGAAGTTTCACCAGACTGATTCCTGGGATGGCAGGACCCTCGTATGAAGAGAGATAGAGTCGACTAGGCCTGTATTCACTAGAGTTTAGAAGAATGAGAGAGGATCTCATTGAAACGTATAAAATTCTGACTGGGTTGGATAGATTGGATGTGGGGAGGATGTTTCCCCTGGCTGGGAAGTCTAGAACAAGGGGTCACAGTCTCAGGATATGGGGTGGGAAATTTAGGACCGCGATGAGGAGAAAGTTTTTCACTCAGAGAGTAGTAAACTTGTGGAATTCTCTACCACAGAAGGCTGTGGAGGCCAAGTCACTGAATATATTTAAGAGGGAGATAGATAGATTTCTAGAAACAAAAGGCATCAAGGGGTATGGGGAAAAAGCAGGAATATGGTGTTGAGATAGAGGATCAGCCATGATCATATTTAATGGTGGTGCAGACTCGAAGGGCCGAATGGCTTACTACTGCTACTACTACTATTACTACTACTGCTACTACTACTATTTTCTATGTGACTGTAGGAATCAGTGACGCGATGCTGCCAGCAGTGTCACCCTCTTCCTCCACCTCATCCGACATCGCGCCAACATATGGAGTAGCCTCCAGGTTGTCGTCCAGGCTCGCGCTCCCAATGGCCTCTAGTGTGTCAGGATGGCCATGGCTGTCAGTACCCTCTTGGCTGTCCTCCAGGCTTGGCCTCTTAGTGTCCTCATCAGGCTCTCCCAGGCCTCGGCTCCCAGTGCCTTCAAGGCTGTCATCCTGGCTTGTCCTCCCACTCGTACCAGCGCTATGATCTTCGCCTTGGCTCATACTCTGCCTCTCATCTGCAAGTATAAATGGCAAAAGGGCTGCTGTGAGTTGGAGGTAGGGAATTGACACATGCAGGCTGCAACTTGTTCACTTTCATCAGGAAACACACAGTAGGCGCTGGCGCTTTCAGGAATAGATGGCATTAAAGGAAGGCCTTCACTTCCCCATGCTGCCCACAGCGGAATGGCAGTACCAGAGGCCACAGGGAAGGCAGCAAATCTGCCCACTAGTGCGTCGACGCTCTCTTCCAATGGAGTGAGCAGCTGTATGTCAGGTTCCCCACCACCAGTCCTCCTTTGCTCCATTCGCTTGTGAGAAACCTTGGCCTGCAAAACAAAGAATGGTTGCTGAGTAACAGTGTCATGAGGCCTCAGCAATGAGCGCACAAGAGTGTGTCCCTGTCATGCAGCTGTAACTATGACATGAAAGGGAGCCTCCATTGCGAGAATGCACCCATATATATATGCCTTAACAATCAAATGCTGCTTCAGTGACTATATAGTGAAGGTGGGAAATAAGAGAAGGATGAAGGAGAGGCTCGCAGATGGAAGGTCAGCAGTTGGTGGAACAGGTACTCACTTTCATCCGACGAATTATGTCGTTCATCCTTTTGCGGCATTGGGTGGGGGTATGGTCATGAATGGAGGTTCCCCGAGTTCTTCATAGCTATCTCTCTCCATGCATTAATGAAAACTTCCCGAGTTGGTCTGCCCGCATCGGTGTACAGGACTCACCTCCTTCCCTCCACAAGTCCATGAGTGGCTCCAGCTCTTGATCCGAAAATCTGGTGGCCCTGCTTGCTACTGCTGAATTAGCCATGGCCTTCCCTCAAATGCCTTCCCTGCTCAGGGCCTAGCTGCAAACCCTGGCCTTTAAGAAGGCCAGGGACCAGCTGGCTCATTAGGAGAAAATCAGTAGTAGGTGAATTTCGCAGTCCAAACGCCACTCTGCACCCAGACCGCTGCAAACTGCCAATTCCCGCCAGATAATACCGTTGGGCGCCATTTTTATTTTTCAAAATGCTGAATATCAATCAAAAAGCAAAAGGAGAACCCCATTTCGAGCGGACCTGAAATTTCGGCCCCGTAATCTTTTAAAAGTTTACAACAAGAACAGCACCTAAAGAGTTCTTTGGTCCTAAGCCAGCATTCAATGTATATGCTAGGAGCACAGGAGCTAATACACTGCACTTCAAATTTTTCCATCAATTAGTTTTAATGGCTGCAAATTGGGCGTGCTGATTTCCATGCTTAAGTTCTCTTTATCTGCTCCCATCATGCAAAGCTCCAAGTCAGGAGCACTAAATTGCAACATTTACCTCCTGTTGTTATGCCATTTAATAGATATAAGTTAGAACATACAGAGACAAAGAGAGGCCTCGTTCTCACACTAGAAGATTGGATTCCAACCCCAAACCTTATTTTTGTACCCTCTCATCTATTATTTGAACCTGATTATATTCATTCATCAAGTTTTCACAGCTGTCGATGTCATACAGATGCGAGGTATGAGATTTTGATTTGTGTGCCGTATAACTGAGATCCATATGATATAAAAACACTAACATGGCTAAAAGCAGCAAGCCGCGACTAGCAAATAAGCTGCAATGGACGTAAAATATTTTTTTCCAAAAATATGTGTATCTCTACCTCCCTTACATTTACTAAAATCCGATATTAAATTATATTCCACAGTTTAAAATGTAAGCAGTCAATTTGATACTGGGAATAGATTCAGACTTGTACATCATTCAGCATTTATCATTGGCCCCACAGAACTCAGGGATGCACATCATCCAACTCACTCGGTGCTCTCAGGCAGAACTCAGGCTTGAACATTATTCAACTGCGTTCAATGGCCCCTTTTTTCTATCAGCACAAACATTTGCCAGAAAAGGAATCAAACTCAAGTATTTTAAATTTAAAGAGACACTGGGGCCGAAATTGCTTTCCGCCTGAAACGGGGCGCACACACGCACCCCGTTGCTACTGTTTTTACTGCCGTGGTGGTTCAGATGGCCCTTGAGCGAAATTCCGCTCTTTTGCCTTTTTTTTAGGCGGACCAGAAGTCGTTCATAATGGGGGCGGAAATGGGGCGATGAGCACACTGGAAGGGCAGAAGTTGAGGTGGTGCGGCCGCTGCTATCAGTCATCAGCATTGCACTGATGGCGTCATCACGGCACTACGGCTGTAGCCTTCACTTAAAGGGGAGAGCCTACACGATTTCTAAAGTTCGGTCCACTGGGCCACCAGGGAGGGTTTCAGCCAGGCCAGCGGACTGGCACCCAAGGGGGTGCCAGGCTGCCCTTTGGCGGCTCGGCCGAACCCGGAGGCATAATTGTTGGCCCGACATGGCAGTCGCCCTGCACTGGTGATATGTCCTCCTGACGGAGTCCACAGAGGTAACCTGCTCGGCTACACGTTTCCATGCTTCTGGCATTGCAGATGGGTGCAGTTTCCCTTTACCCTTCTTTTCAATCTGACCCCATCCTCTCTCTACAGCGCCTACCAGGGCCTCATTTGCATCCTGGGTAAACTTCC